>NC_057800.1:249551392-249907072 GCF_018294505.1 Triticum aestivum
TCTGAGTGTTGGTCCGAACTAGAGTCCTGTGCAGCGCCCCCTAGGGGCAACTCGAGGTTTGGTTTTAGTTGTACGGAGCGCTCATCTGAGTGTGCCCTGAGAAAGAGATACGTGCAGCTCCTATCGGGATTTGTCGGCACATTCGGGCGGTGTTGCTGGTTTAGTTTTACCCTGTCGAAATGTCTTGTTGTACTGGGATACTGAGTCTGATCGGAATGTCTCGGGTGGAGGTCTATTCCTTCGTTGACCGTGAGAGCTTGTGATGGGCTAAGTTGGGACACCCTGCAGGGATTTGAACTTTCGAAAGCCGTGCCCGCGGTTATGGGCAGATGGGAATTTGTTAACGTCCGATTGTAGAAAACCTGAACTTGACCTTAATTAAAATGAATCAACCGTGTGTGTAATCGTGATGGTCTCTTTCCGGCGGAGTCTGGGAAGTGAACACGGTTGTTGGAGTTATGCTTGACGTAGGTAGTCTAGGATCACTTCTTGATCATACTTTTATCGACCGTGCTTTGCCTTCTCTTCTCGCTCTCTTTTGCGAATAGGTTAGCCACCATATATGCTAGTCGCTTGCTGCAGCTCCACCCCATACCTTTACCTTACCCATAAGCTTAAATAGTCTTGATCGCGAGGGTGCGAGATTGCTGAGTCCCCGTGGCTCACAGATACTTCCAAAGCCAGCTTGCAGGTGCCGATGAGTCTGTGCAGCTGACGCAACCAAGCTCAGGAGGAGCTCGATGAAGATCTTGTCCTTTGTGTTGTTTCGTTCTAGTTGGTCAGTAGTGGAGCCCAGTTGGGGGTGATTGGGACCTTTGTCGCATTTGGGGTTCTTCTTTTATTTTGGTTCCGTAGTCGGACCTTGAGTGTATTTGGATGATGTAATGCTTTATTCATGTAATTGTGTGAAGTGGCGATTGTAAGCCAACTATGTATCTCTTTCCCTTATTGTATTACATGGGTTGTGTGAAGATTACCTCACTTGCGACATATGCCTTCAATGCGATTATGCCTCTAAGTCGTGCCTCGACACGTGGGAGATATAGTCGCATCGAGGGTGTTACAAGTTGGTAATCAGAGCCTTCCCCGACCTTAGGAGCCCCATTGCTTGATCGTTTTTAGCGGCCGAGTTGTGTCTAGAAAAATGTTTTGGGTCTTTAGGAATTATATATCGAAGAGTTTAGGAATTCTTTTTACTCCTCAGTCCCTTCATCGCTCTGTTAAGGCATCCTGACGTAGAGTTTTGACTCTTCTCTTCTCAAATTTCACTAAAAAATTTTAGGATCACGCGGGTATCTTGGAATCGTTGCGATGGTTTTATGATGAGAACATTGTCTTGGTGCCTCCTGTCAGGGGTTTTGTGGAAGTGTCCCGGGGAGTCGAGCTCTGGGGTGTTGTCGTCATAATTTTATCGTTGCAATTCAGGAATACATGAGTTTAGTACGCCGACATCGAAAATCTCTTTTATGCAGTTCGTTGGTGAGATAACCTCGACGCCACCCAGTACTGGGGCGGGAGTTCGGGAGTATCGCCATAGCTTGTATAACGGATGCTTTTCGAAGGTTGAGGTAGATGATTTCCGAAGGTTTCTTGGTTATGTGTTGAAGGATGGATATAGCTGGATGTAGGATTTGCTAGTTTGGGTGAGATATTATGCTTCCCCTGTATCCCCAACACCTGATTGCATAACCGGAAAATTTCGGGAGTTTCATAGGTGGGAATTCAAGTAGCTCTTAGGATATCCTTCCGACAGATGTATGATATGAAATTGGGGTTCGACGTCTAGTGGTCCGCCTATTCACGGTCGGTTTTACAGTGGTCTCGTTGTGTCTTAAAGAGTCCTTGGCTATGCCGACTCGGGGACGCTTCGTATGTCATGTGCACTGCCTTGTACATGATGGTGCTGTACGATCGAGCCCGTGTAGGCCCCACCACGAAAACTTCGGACGAAATCTCTATCATATGTTTGTTCCGGCTTATTTTGCAAGTCAATTCTTTGTTTTGTTTTGAGTTGTGGTATTCGAGTTGCTTCAAAGTCAAATGTTGATTCCATACTTTTCCCAAGTGGTGTTCTCATACTCCGATGTGAATACTAATCCGTCATGATAATCGAGATTGTTTTGTCAATCCTTTTTAACCGGTGTGCTTCTCTTCAAGTGGATCTGATCATTTCAATATCTACAAGATCAACTCAAGTCTTCTCAACGGCGTTCGTTTCATCCATCTCCAGTTGCCTTTGTTTTTGCCACCCTCCCTCTCTTTGTTTCTTCGAGGACCCATATTTCTTTATCAAGTATCCTTTTATTCTTGTGAAGTCTCACCATTCTTTTCCGTCAATATTCTTATCCGGTGATTCTCATGAAGATCGTAACGGAGCTTCAAGTTATCATTCTTTGTCTTTTCTCTTCTCCGGTGGATTCAAGTCAAGATTTGTCGATTATATCCCCTTTTTCTCGTTTCAAATACCTTCTCTTGACGGTGCTCCTCATATTTATTCATTTCTCGCTATTCTATTGTTCTGGAATGCTCAAGATATCTCAAAGATTCGTGTTTCCACTCTGTTTTCGTTCAAACTCTTTTCAGGATGTGATCTCATTCTAGCCATTTAATTCAACCGGTGCAATCTCTCTCTTTAAATCATTTCAACGGTGCTTCTTTTGAGTGGGCCCTAACCCACAGGTCTTTTCCCAGGATCTTACCTGGCTCTTCTAATTCTCCCGGAGCTATCCTCAAAAATTCTTTTCGAAGTTGTGACGTAAGAATGAATTGCCATCAGTCAAATGTCCTCCTCTAAAACCTTTCAAATTCTTTTCATCGTTGGCTAAACCTTTCCATTATTCATTCCGGAGTGCCTCAACAATTCACGGTGGTGTTTCTCGTTGTCATTTGAAGACCAAAGAAGAGTTTCTCCTTAATCTTGCTCTTTTCTCTTCAAGATTCGTGGTTCTAGTTCGAGGCCCCTCTCATAATTGTTCTGATTGTGGGAACTCTTTTCACCCATCTGGAGTAATTCAAGAGTCTTCTCAGTTTGATTATCCGGAGCCCATCATCGAAGATTTATTCATTCTCAGTTTGCAGTTATCATTCTCCGATCTTACCGGTGCCTTGTTCAAGTGATCTTTAATCGGATCGTGCTCTCTTCGTTCTCATGTATCTAGATTGGCTCATGTATCTTCGTTCATTTCACTATTCTTCCCGGTGTTTCTTTGTCTTCCCTTAATTCATTTTCAATTCGTACGATGGTTCGTTCAAGATTTTTTCTTCTTTCTTATCATATCAATTCATTTGTTGTTCCAATCCTACCGGTGGTTCGTTGAAGACCTTCTCAAGTTTATGTTATATCTCTCTTAATCTTTTCTACGAGAATAAGTAATATGTCAAATCCGTTGATTGTCATCAATCTAATTGGTGAAGGATAGACATAACATAATTCTTATTCTTGTTTCATCAAGTTTATTCAATTTCTTTTCCGGAGTGGTTCATCGTATCACATTCTCAGTTCGAGTTGCTCATCTTTTCTTTCCCGGAGTTCCAAGATCTAATTATCATTCCAAAGATCTATCTAACCATTGCAAGGGTTCAACTTGTGTTTTCAACTTCTCCTTCATTTCGTTTTGATCATCTTTTTGTTACCGGAGTTCTTCATGGAAGTTCTACATGATGGTTCATCAAGGATTTATATTTCTTCTCGAAGTGTTCATCGAGATTCTTTTCTAAGAAACTCAAACATTATTCATCTTGCTATCCGGAGTGCAATTTCTTTCTACCGTATCTTTGGAGGTGGTATTATGTCCTTCTTGATAATTCCCCTTCGTTGCTTCGTGAGTCACAAGTTATCAAGAATGAGATATTTTAAATCCATCAATCTCTTCTTTGGAGTTATCTTGGGTTATATTTCACCTATAGCCTTCCCTAAGGAATGTTGCTAATTTTGGTGCTTATAATTGACCCAAGTTCTTCATTATCCTTCCGGTGATATAGCTTTCTCGTCTCCTTGTTCATTTCAATCCAATTCTTTTCCCATGAGTGGCAGGTTTTTCATCTCTTAATTTGAGAGGTATTCCATAAGACCATATCAAGCTTATTATTTTCGTTGTGGGTTTTCCAACAACTCCGTTCTAGCTTCTGTTGTAACCGTGCTCTCTCAAGATATTGTTTTCCTTCGTTCACTACATCCCATTCTTACTTTTGTTCTGGAGGCATTGTGATGTTCATCTTTTCAACCCATCATCTCGTTTTGTCAAAGATCATGATCTTTCCATGCCTATCCTTTTAATCTGAGTGTTGTGTCCTCTTTACAAGTATCCTCTCATCTTGTCAAGTTCAATTCCTTCCATTTACAGACGGAGTGCTGTCCAAATTATATCACTCTTATTCCTTCCCTATCTTGCTTAACCGGAGTATTGTGCCCCTTTGTTCAAGTTCTTTTCGCCTTATCAAGTCTTGCATCCCTTTCTCAACCAGAGTGTCGTGTTTTCATTTGAGCTATCTCATCTTATCAAATTTTGACTCCCTTCTCAACAGGAGTGCTGTCTGAGATGTTTGTTACCCCTTGCTCCATTCATTCAATAGTTCCGGTGGCAGTGTGTTGTGATTTCATCAAGTATCTTCTCATCTTATCAAGACCTTATTCAATTCTTTTCTTTCCAACCGGAGTGCTGCCCGAATTTGGTCTTTCTTGATCCCCTTCTGTAACCGGAGTGTTCTCAATATATATCTTCCCTTCAACCTCAAGGTTTCGCAATGCTCTTTGTGTTGGGGAACGTAGCAGAAATTAAAATTTTTCCTACGTGTCACCAAGATCTATCTATGGAGAGACTAGCAACAAGGGGAAGGAGAGTGCATCTACATACCCTTGTAGATCGCTAAGCGGAAGTGTTCAAGTGAACGGGGTTGATGGAGTCGTACTCGTCGTGATTCAGATCACCGATGATCCTAGTGCCGAACGGACGGCACCTCCGCGTTCAACACACGTACAGCTTGACGATGTATCCCACGCCTTGACCCAGCAAGGAGAGAGGGAGAGGTTGAGGAAGACTCCATCCAGCAGCAGCACAATGGCGTGGTGGTGATGGAGGAGCGTGGCAATCCTGCAGGGCTTCGCCAAGCACCTACGGGAGAGGAGGAGGTGTCACGGGAGGGAGGGAGGCGCCAAGGGCTCAGGTATAGATGCCCTCCCTCCCCTCCACTATATATAGGGGCAGGGGAGAGGGGGGAGGCGCAGCCTTGCCCCTTCCTCCAAGGAAGGGGTGCGGCTAAGAGGGGGGGAGGAGTCCATCCTCCCCAAGGCACCTCGGAGGTGCCTTCCCCCTTTAGGACTCTCCCCTTTTTCCTATATCTTGGCGCATGGGCCTCTAGGGGCTGGTGCCCTTGGCCCATGTAGGCCAAGGCGCACCCCCTACAGCCCATGTGGCCCCCCGGGGTAGGTGGCCCCACCCGGTGGGCCCCCGGGACCCTTCCGGTGGTCCCGGTACAATACCGATGACCCCGAAACTTGTCCCGATGGCCGAAACAGGACTTCCTATATATAAATCTTTACCTCCGGACCATTCCGGAACTCCTCGTGACGTCCGGGATCTCATCCGGGACTCCGAACAACATTCGGTAACCACATACAAACTTCCTTTATAACCCTAGCGTCATCGAACCTTAAGTGTGTAGACCCTACGGGTTCGGGAGACATGTAGTCATGACCGAGATGTTCTCCGGTCAATAACCAACAGCGGGATCTGGATACCCATGTTGGCTCCCACATGTTCCACGATGATCTCATCGGATGAACCACGATGTCAAGGACTCAATCGATCCCGTATACAATTCCCTTTGTCTAGCGGTATGGTACTTTCCCGAGATTCGATCGTCGGTATACCGATACCTTGTTCAATCTCGTTACCGGCAAGTCTCTTTACTCGTTCCGTAACACATCATCCCGTGATCAATCCCTTGGTCACATTGTGCACATTATGATGATGTCCTACCGAGTGGGCCCAGAGATACCTCTCCGTTTACACGGAGTGACAAAATCCCAATCTCGATTCGTGCCAACCCAACAGACACTTTCAGAGATACCCGTAGTGTACCTTTATAGCCACCCAGTTACGTTGTGACGTTTGGCACACCCAAAGCACTCCTACGGTATCCGGGAGTTGCACAATCTCATGGTCTAAGGAAATGATACTTGACATTAGAAAAGCTTTAGCATACGAACTACATGATCTTGTGCTAGGCTTAGGATTGGGTCTTGTCCATCACATCATTCTCCTAATGATGTGATCCCGTTATCAACGACATCTAATGTCCATGGTCAGGGAACCGTAACCATCTATTGATTAACGAGCTAGTCAACTAGAGGCTTACTAGGGACATGGTGTTGTCTATGTATCCACACATGTATCTGAGTTTCCTATCAATACAATTCTAGCATGGATAATAAACGATTATCATGAACAAGGAAATATAATAATAATCAATTTATTATTGCCTCTAGGGCATATTTCCAACAGTCTCCCACTTGCACTAGAGTCAATAATCTAGTTCACATCAATATGTGATTAACACTCAAGGTCACATCCCCATGTGACTAACACCCAAAGAGTTTACTAGAGTCAATAATCTGGTTCACATTTACCATGTGATTAACACTCGATGAGTTCTGGGTTTGATCATGTTATGCTTGTGAGAGAGGTTATAGTCAACGGGTCTGAACCTTTCAGATCCGTGTGTGCTTTACAAATCTCTATGTCATCTCCTAGATGCAGCTACCACGTTCTATTTGGAGCTATTCCAAATAACTGTTCTACTTGGAGCTATTCTAAATTGTTGCTCCATTATACGTATCCGATATCTCTACTCAGAGCTATCCGGATAGGTGTTAAGCTTGCATCGACGTAACCCTTTACGACGAACTCTTTTACCACCTCCATAATTGAGAAAATTCCTTAGTCCACTAGTTACTAAGGATAACTTTGACCGCTGTCCTGTGATCCATTCTTGGATCACTCTTGTACCCCTTGACTGACTCATGGTAAAGCACACTTCAGGTGCGGTACACAGCATAGCATACTGTAGAGCCTATGTCTTAAGCATAGGGGACGACCTTCGTTCCTTTCTCTCTATTCTGCCATGGTCGAGCTTTAAGTCTTAACTTCATACCTTACAACTCAGGCAAGAACTCCTTCTTTGACTGATCCATCTTGAACACCTTCAAGATCACGTCAAGGCATGTGCTCATTTGAAAGTACTATTAAGCGTTTTGATCTATCCTTATAGATCTTGATGCTCAATGTTCAAGTAGCTTAATCCAGGTTTTCCATTGAAAACACTTTCCAAATAACCCTATATGCTTTCCAGAAATTCTACATCATTTCTGATCCATAACATATACTCATCAGAAATTCTATAGTGCTCCCACTCACTTCTTTGGAAATACAAGTTTCTCATAAACTTTGTATACACCCAAAGCCTTTGATCATCATCAAAGCATACATTCCAACTCCGAGATGCTTACTCCAGTCCTTAGAAGGATTGCTGGAGCTTTGCATACTTATTAGCATATTTCAGGATAGACAAAACCTTCCGGTTGTATCACATACAACCTTTCCTCAAGAATCGTCGAGGAAACAATGTTTTGACATCCTATCTGCAAGATTTCATAAATAATGCAGTAATTGCTAATATAATTCCAACAGACTCTTAGCATCGCTACGAGTGAGAAAGTCTCATCGTAGTCAACTCCTTGAACTTGTCGGAAAACATCTTAACGACAAGTCGAGCTTCCTTAATGGTGACACTTACCATCATTGTCTGTCTTCCTTTCAAAATCCATATGTACCTAACAGCCTTACGACCATCAAGTAGTTCTTCCAAAGTCTACACTTTGTTTTCATACATGGATCCTCTCTCGGGTTTTATGGCCTTGAGCCATTTATCGGAATCCAGGCCCACCATCGCTTCTCCATAGCTCGTAGGTTCATTGTTGTCTAGCAACATGACTTCCAAGACAGGATTACGTACCACTCTGAAGTAGTACGCATCCTTGTCATCCCACGAGGTTTGGTAGTGACTTGATCTGAAGTTTCATGATCACTATCATAAGCTTCCACTTCAATTGGTGTAGGTGCCACAGGAACAACTTCCTGTGCCCTGCCACACACTAGTTGAAGAGACGGTTCAATAACCTCATCAAGTCTCCACCATCCTCCCACTCAATTCTTTCGAGAGAAACCTTTCCTTGAGAAAGGACCCAATTCAAGAAACAATCCATATTGCTTTCGGATCTGAATTAGGAGGTATACCCAACTGTTTTGGGTGTCCTATGAAGATGCATTTTATCTGCTTTGGGTTCGAGCTTATCAACCTGAAACCTTTTCACATAAGCGTCGCACCCCCAAACTTTCAAGAAACAGCAACTTAGGTTTCTCCAAACCATAGTTCATACGGTGTCGTCTCAACGAAATTATGTGGTGCCCTATTTAAAGTGAATGTGGTTGTCTCTAATGCCTAACCCATGAACGATAGTGGTAACTCGATAAGAGACATCATGGTATGCACCATATCCAATAGGGTGCAACTATGACGTTTGGACACACCATCACACTATGGTGTTCCAGGCTGTATTAGTTGTGAAACAATTTCCACAATGTCTTAATTCTGTGCCAAACTCGTAATTCAGATGATCATATCATAGATCTTTTATCCTCTTGTCACGACGATCTTTCAACTTCACACTGAAATTACTTGAACCTTTCAATAATTCAGACTCGTGATTCATCAAGTAAATATACTCAACATCTACTCGAATCATCTGTGAAGTAAGAACATAACGATATTCACTGCATGCCTCAGCACTCATTGGACTGCACACATCAAAATGTGTTACTTCCAACAAGTTGCTATCTTGTTCCATGTTACTGAAAACGAGGCTTTTCAGTCATCTTGCCCATGTGGTATGATTTGCATGTCCCAAGTGATTCAAAATCAAGTGAGTCAAAATGGTCCATTTGCATGGAGTTTCTTCATGCATATACACCAATAGACATGGTTCGCATGTCTCAAACTTTTCAAAAACGAGTGAGCCCAAAGATCCATCAACATGGAGCTTCTTCATGCGTTTTATACCGATATGACTTACGTGGCAGTGCCACAAGTAGGTGGTACTATCATTACTATCTTTTGGCATGAAAATGTGTATCACTACGATCAAGATTCAATAAACCATTCCTATAGGTGCAAGAGCACTTATTCAGGTTTAATACTAATCTTGATGGTAGAGGGAGCGTGCGATGTTAGATCACATCAAACTTGGAAACACTTCCAACGCATATCGTCAGCTCACCTTTAGCTAGTCTCCGTTTCATTCTGTAGCTTTTATTTCGAGTTACTAACACTTAGCAACCGAACCGGTATCTAATACCCTGGTGCTACTAGGAGTACTAGCAAAGTACACATTAACATAATGTATATCCAATATACTTCTATCGACCTTGCTAGCCTTCTCATCTACCAAGTATCTAGGGTAATTCTGCTCTAGTGACTGTTCCCCTTATTACAGAAGCACTTAGTCTCGGGTTTGGGTTCAACCTTGGGTTTCTTCACTGGAGCAGCAGCTGATCTGCCGTTTCATGAAGTATCCCTTCTTGCCCTTGCCCTTCTTGAAACTAGTGGTTTCACCAACCATCAACAATTGATGCTCCTTCTTGATTTCTACTTTCGCGGTGTCAAACATCGCGAATACCTCAAGGATCATCATATCTATCCCTGATATGTTATAGTTCATCACGAAGCTCTAACAGCTTGGTGGCAATGACTTTGGAGAACCATCACTGTCTTATCTGGAAGATCAACTCCCACTCGATTCAAATGATTGTTGTACTCAGACAATCTGAGCACAAGCTCAACAATTGAGCTTTTCTCCTTAGTTTGTAGGTTAAGAAAGTCATCGGAGGTCTTATACCTCTTGACATGGGCACGAGCCTGAAATCCCAATTTCAGCCCTCAAAACATCTCATATGTTTCGCGATGTTTCAAAAACGTCTTTGGTGCCTCAACTCTAAACCGTTTAACTGAACTATCACGTAGTTATCAAAACGTGTATGTCAGATGTTCGCAACAACCACAGACAACGTTCGAGGTTCAGCACACTGAGCGGTGCATTAAGGACATAAACCTTCTATGAAGCAATGAGGACAATCCTCAGTTTACGGACCTAGTCCGCATAATTGCTACTATCAACTTTCAACTAATTTTTCTCTAGGAACATATCTAAACAGTAGAACTATAGCGTGAGCTACGACATAATTTGCAAAAACCTTTTGACTATGTTCAGGATAATTAAGTTCATCTTATGAACTCCCACTCAGATAGACATCCCTCTAGTCATCTAAGTGATTACATGATCCGAGTCAAACTAGGCCGTGTCCGATCATCACGTGAGACGGACTAGTCATCATCGGTGAACATCTTCATGTTGATCGTATCTTCTATACGACTCATGCTCGACCTTTCGGTCTCCGTGTTCCGAGGCCATGTCTGTACATGCTAGGCTCGTCAAGTTAACCCTAAGCGTTTCGCGTGTGTTCCGAGGCCATGTCTGTACATGCTAGGCTCGTCAACACCCGTTGTATTTGAACGTCTGAATAAAACACCCGATCATCACGTGATGTTTTGAAACAGCGAACTGTCACAACGGTGCACAGTTAGGGGAGAACACTTCTTGAAATTGTTGTAAGGGATCATCTTATTTACTACCATCGTTCTAAGCAAATAAGATTTATAAACATGATAAACATCACATGCAATCAAATAGTGACATGATATGGCCATCATCACTTTGCTCCTTTTGATCTCCATCTTCGGGGCTCCATGATCATCATCGTCACCGGCATGACACCATGATCTCCATCATCATGATCTCCATCATCGTGTCTTCATGAAGTTGCCTCGCCAACTATTACTTCTACTACTATGGCTAACGGTTAGCAATAAAGTAAAGTAATTACATGACGTTTAAGTTGACACGCAGGTCACAAATAAATAAAGACAACTCCTATGGCTCCTGCCGGTTGTCATACTCATCGACATGCAAGTCGTGATTCCTATTACAAGAACATGATCAATCTCATACATCACATATATCATTCATCACACCCTTTTTGGCCATATCACATCACATAGCATACCCTGCAAAAACAAGTTAGACGTCCTCTAATTGTTGTTTGCATGTTTTACGTGGCTGCTATGGGTTTCTAGCAAGAACTTTCTTACCTACGCATGAACCACAACGTGATATGCCAATTGCTATTTACCCTTCATAAGGACCATTTTCATCAAATCCGATCCGACTAAAGTGGGAGAGACAGACACCCGCCAGCCACCTTATGCAACTAGTGCATGTTTGTCGATGGAACCGGTCTCACGTAAGCGTACGTGTAAGGTTGGTCCGGGCCGCTTCATCCCACGATGCCGCCGAATCAAGATAAGACTAGTAACGGCAAGCATATTGAACAATATCGACGCCCACAACTACTTTGTGTTCTACTCGTGCAAAGAATCTACGCAATAGACCTAGCTCTGATACCACTATTGGGGAACGTAGCAGAAATTCAAAATTTTCCTACGTGTCACCAAGATCTATCTATGGAGAGACTAGCAACGAGGGGAAGGAGAGTGCATCTACATACCCTTGTAGATCGCTAAGCGGAAGCGTTCAAGTGAACGGGGTTGATGGAGTCGTACTCGTCGTGATTCAGATCACCGATGATCCTAGTGCCGAACGGACGGCACCTCCGCGTTCAACACACGTACAGCTTGACGATGTCTCCCACGCCTTGATCCAGCAAGGAGAGAGGGAGAGGTTGAGGAAGACTCCATCCAGCAGCAGCACAACGGCGTGGTGGTGATGGAGGAGCGTGGCAATCCTGCAGGGCTTCGCCAAGCACCTACGGGAGAGGAGGAGGTGTCACGGGAGGGAGGGAGGCGCCAAGGGCTCAGGTATAGATGCCCTCCCTCCCCTCCACTATATATAGGGGCAGGGGAGAGGGGGGAGGCGCAGCCTTGCCCCTTCCTCCAAGGAAGGGGTGCGGCTAAGAGGGGGGGAGGAGTCCATCCTCCCCAAGGCACCTCGGAGGTGCCTTCCCCCTTTAGGACTCTCCCCTTTTTCCTATATCTTGGCGCATGGGCCTCTAGGGGCTGGTGCCCTTGGCCCATGTAGGCCAAGGCGCACCCCCTACAGCCCATGTGGCCCCCCGGGGCAGGTGGCCCCACCCGGTGGGCCTCCGGGACCCTTCCAGTGGTCCCGGTACAATACCGATGACCCCGAAACTTGTCCCGATGGCCGAAACAGGACTTCCAATATATAAATCTTTACCTCCGGACCATTCCGGAACTCCTCGTGACGTCCGTGATCTCATCCGGGACTCTGAACAACATTCGGTAACCACATACAAACTTCCTTTATAACCCTAGCGTCATCGAACCTTAAGTGTGTAGACCCTACGGGTTCGGGAGACATGTAGTCATGACCGAGATGTTCTCCGGTCAATAACCAACAGCGGGATCTGGATACCCATGTTGGCTCCCACATGTTCCACGATGATCTCATCGGATGAACCACGATGTCAAGGACTCAATCAATCCCGTATACAATTCCCTTTGTCTAGCGGTATGGTACTTGCCCGAGATTCGATCGTCGGTATACCGATACCTTGTTCAATCTCGTTACCGGCAAGTCTCTTTACTCGTTCCGTAACACATCATCCCGTGATCAACCCCTTGGTCACATTGTGCACATTATGATGATGTCCTACCGAGTGGGCCCAGAGATACCTCTCCGTTTACACGGAGTGACAAAATCCCAATCTCGATTCGTCCCAACCCAACAGACACTTTCAGAGATACCCGTAGTGTACCTTTATAGCCACCCAGTTACGTTGTGACGTTTGGCACACCCAAAGCACTCCTACGGTATCCGGGAGTTGCACAATCTCATGGTCTAAGGAAATGATACTTGACATTAGAAAAGCTTTAGCATACGAACTACATGATCTTGTGCTAGGCTTAGGATTGGGTCTTGTCCATCACATCATTCTCCTAATGATGTGATCCCGTTATCAACGACATCCAATGTCCATGGTCAGGAAACCGTAACCATCTATTGATTAACGAGCTAGTCAACTAGAGGCTTACTAGGGACATGGTGTTGTCTATGTATCCACACATGTATCTGAGTTTCCTATCAATACAATTCTAGCATGGATAATAAAAGATTATCATGAACAAGGAAATATAATAATAATCAATTTATTATTGCCTCTAGGGCATATTTCCAACACTTTGTCCCTAGTTTCTAACGGAGTGTTTTTGACTTTGTTCTCCTTCGTTCTATTCTTTTCTCGAATTAGTTCAACCTCGCAAGGTTCTTTGGTTTCACTCGTTTGTCAAAGGAGCAACTTAGTTTTACCTCTCCTCTCTTCTCTTCCGTCGTTTCCCTTCGGTGTCGTTCTAGATCTCGGGACGAGATCCTCTCATAGTGGTGGAGTGTTGTAACGCCCCGAGACCGATGTGCCAGGTGTCGTGCAGTTATTCGCTGTTGTTGCGTTGTCATTGCTTGCGTGTCATGAATTGCATATCATGTCATCATGTGCATTTCATTTGCATACGTGTTCGTCTCATGCATCCGAGCATTTTCCCCGTTGTCCGTTTTGCATTCCGGCGCTTCGTTCTCCTCCGGTGATCATTTCTACCTTTCTTTCTTGTGTGGGGATTAAACATTTCCGGATTGGACCGAGACTTGTCAAGCGGCCTTGGTTTACTACCGGTAGACCGCCTGTCAAGTTTCGTACCATTTGGACTTTGTTTGATACTTCAACGGTTAACCGAGGGACCGAGAAGGCCTCGTGTGTGTTGCAGCCCAACACCCTTCCATTGTGGCCCAAAAACCCACCTAACTCTGCTCCATCATCTCGGTCGTTCGATCACGATCGCGTGGCCGAAAACCGCACCTCATTTGGACTCTCCTAGCTCCACTTATGCCTATAAATAGCCCCTCCCCGAAATTTCGGATCATTTCGCGGATGAACCCTAGATCCACTCCTCCCCGCGCCGCCGGACTTGTCTGTCCCGACGTTGGACGTGTCCAGCGCCGCTGCCTCGTCATCCCGACCAATCAGAGGCCGACACCTCAGCCGGCCACCGCCCTCGTCCAACCCGCGCGCGCCACATGGCACCGCGCCGCCCCACTTCGCCGCCGGCCCGCGGGACCCAGATCGGGCCCGCGCGAGCCCATCTCGTCGCCGCCGCCTACCCGCGGTCTCCCGCTCGTGCCACGCCGCCTCAGGAGCTGCGCCACCGCAGATCCCCATCGCCGGCCGCCGCGCCTCCCCGACGCCGGCAACCCTCGCCGGTGACCCTTGCAGTTCACTGCCGCGCGTCCTCCCTCGACTTCAAGTTCGCCGCCCACCTGCCGAAGTCCTCCGCCCTGCGGCCGCCCGGATCCGGCGCTGGCCGATCGGATCTCGCCTGACGCCGCTTCTCTCCAAGTTCGCCGCCGGCCATCGTCGCCATGGGCGCCACCGTCGCCCTGCCTCAATCTGACCGGGTCACTCCGCGTCAGTCCCCGTGGACCGCGTCCTGCGCGAGGCCCAACGCCAGCCCCTCCTCTCCGCTGGGCCGCCATGCCAGATCCGGCCCAGCCCCGCAGCCCCAAGCCGGCCTGCCTCCTCCTCTCTGCTACCGGGCCAGGCCCAGGGTGAGCCGACCCCAGCGCCCCCTCCTCTATTTTTTTCTCCTCACTATTGGGCCTACCTCAGATTCGGCCCGTGATGTGTTTTTCAGCGCCTGGGATTTTTCCTATTTATCCGGAGCAGCAGTTTGGCAGTATAGTCCCCCTAGTTCATGCATTTAATAACTCACTAACCGTGCATCGGATTAAAATGATTTATATATGAAACTTGCTCAGAATTTTGTGTAGATTAATGCTATCCAACTTTCACCTATGTTTAAAATGTTTATAATGTTGTTTGCATTAATTTGCCCCTATGCCATGCTAAAATGATTTAATTCATAACTAAATAACCGTAGCTCCGATTTAAATAAACTTTATATGTAAATGGGGTAGAATTTTGCCTAGTTTATCATGGTGACCTTTATTTGCATATTAAACAACTCTAAAATTGTGTTTAGGGCAGAACAGTACCAAACCTAATTTATGCTCATGAGGAGTTTCCGGAATTGTTGTTCGTTGCTTCCGGCCTCATTTAAACTTGCCTAGATAGGTAGTTTTGTTGTGCTTCACCTATTGCCATGTTAATCAACATTTAATATTGTTGGGGTACATAAACGAGAGGGAACTAAATAATTGATGTGGTGTTTTGTCAATATGCATCCCGATGCATATTGAGCTCCACCTAATCTGTAGGATTGTTTGTGCATTTAGCCATTCCCTGCCTCATTAAATCGGACATGCATCATACTCGATTGTGCATCGTGCCATGTTGATGTGTGGGTTGTTTACTATGTTGTTTTCTCTTTTCCGGTGTTGCTTCTTCGGGTTGGTTCCGATAACATCGTGTTGTGAGGACTCGTTCGTCTACGTCCGTTTGTCTTCTTTATGGACTCGTTCTTCTTCCTTGCGGGATTTCAGGCAAGATGATCATACCCTCGAAATCACTACTATCTTTGCTATGCTAGTTTGCTCGCTCTTTTGCTATGCCATTGCTACGATGCCTACCACTTGCTTGTCAGCCACCCAAATTGCCATGTTCAGCCTCTAACCCACCAATGTCCTAGCAAACCGTTGATTGGCTATGTTACCGCTTTGCTCAGCCCCTCTTATAGCGTTGTTAGTTGCAGGTGAAGATTGAAGTTTGTTTCTTGTTGGAACATGGAGATGTTGTTCCTTGTTGGAATATTTATTTACTTGTTGGGATATCACTATATATCTTATTTAATTAATGCATCTATATACTTGGTAAAGGGTGGAAGGCTCGGCCTTATGCCTGGTGTTTTCTTTCACTCTTGCCGCCCTAGTTTCCGTCATATCGGTGTTATGTTCCCGGATTTTGCGTCCCTTACGCGGTTGGGCTATAATGGGAACCCCTTGACAGTTCGCCTTAAGTAAAACTTTTCCAGCAATGCCCAACATTGGTTTTACCATTTGCCACCTAGCCTTTTCTTTCCCTTGGGGGTCGCGCGCCCAAGGGTCATCATTATTTTACCCCCCCGGGCCAGTGCTCCTCTGAGTGTTGGTCCGAACTAGAGTCCTGTGCAGCGCCCCCTCGGGGCAACTCGAGGTTTGGTTTTAGTTGTACGGAGCGCTCATCTGAGTGTGCCCTGAGAAAGAGATATGTGCAGCTCCTATCGGGATTTGTCGGCACATTCGGGCGGTGTTGCTGGTTTAGTTTTACCCTGTCGAAATGTCTTGTTGTACTGGGATACCGAGTCTGATCGGAATGTCTCGGGTGGAGGTCTATTCCTTCGTTGACCGTGAGAGCTTGTGATGGGCTAAGTTGGGACACCCTGCAGGGATTTGCACTTTCGAAAGCCGTGCCCGCGGTTATGGGCAGATGGGAATTTGTTAACGTCCGGTTGTAGAAAACCTGAACTTGACCTTAATTAAAATGAATCAACCGCGTGTGTAACCGTGATGGTCTCTTTCCGGCGGAGTCCGGGAAGTGAACACGGTTGTTGGAGTTATGCTTGACGTAGGTAGTCTAGGATCACTTCTTGATCATACTTTTATCGACCGTGCTTTGCCTTCTCTTCTCGCTCTCTTTTGCGAATAGGTTAGCCACCATATATGCTAGTCGCTTGCTGCAGCTCCACCCCATACCTTTACCTTACCCATAAGCTTAAATAGTCTTGATCGCGAGGGTGCGAGATTGCTGAGTCCCCGTGGCTCACAGATACTTCCAAAACCAGCTTGCAGGTGCCGATGAGTCTGTGCAGATGACGCAACCAAGCTCAGGAGGAGCTCGATGAAGATCTTGTCCTTTGTGTTGTTTCATTCTAGTTGGTCAGTAGTGGAGCCCAGTTGGGGGTGATTGGGACCTTTGTCGCATTTGGGGTTCTTCTTTTATTTTGGTTCCGTAGTCGGACCTTGAGTGTATTTGGATGATGTAATGCTTTATTCATGTAATTGTGTGAAGTGGCGATTGTAAGCCAACTATGTATCTCTTTTCCTTATTGTATTACATGGGTTGTGTGAAGATTACCTCACTTGCGACATATGCCTTCAATGCGATTATGCCTCTAAGTCGTGCCTCGACACGTGGGAGATATAGTCGCATCGAGGGTGTTACATCCTATCCGTGGAGTGAACCATGAAACACTTAATCTACAAGATAACCTCTCATATCGGGAATATCCCGTTCGTATCCTTGATCAAGCCGAGCGTACCACTCGACGCCATAACATCAAGTTTCTCAAGGTTCAATGGTCACACCATTCCGAGAAAGAGGCTACTTGGGAAAGGGAGGATCATCTTCGACTTGAGTACCCCTCCTTCTTCCCGACGAGTCCTGAATCTCGGGACGCGATTCTTTTGAGTGCGGGTGAGTTGTCACATCCCTGCTTTCCTGTTATGCATTAGGGTTGGTTGAACTTGTGCATCATGTTTAAATTTCTTTTAAACTTGAAATGGGGGCTAATCAACCCCAACACCCCCCCTGAAAATGCTAAATTCCAACAATTGGAATTTCAATGAACCCAAAATGCCCTTCATAAAAGCCCACCATTTTTGGTTCTGGTTTAAACCTCTGCCAAAAATGGTTCTACAATTTATGGGGCCATTTTGGATTTTTTGAACCAAGTCATAAGTATTTGAATTTGGGCATTTTAAATCTTATAAATATTTTAAAGTGCTCAAATAATCTTGGAAGCATTTTTAGGCAGTTGAGAATATTCTCAAATGTGCCTCTGAATATTTCCAGATTTTTGGAAATGAAATAGTATTTATTCTATTTCAAAACACAGTACAGAAAATAAATAAAAGAGAAACAGAAAACAATGCAGAGCACTTACCTGAGCCCACCTGGCCAGTCCATCTAGCAGCCCAGCCCACCTGCTATGCCAGCGAGATGCTTGCTCTCGCCAGCACAGGCAGGCAGGCGCTCGACGGCGAGCACAACATGCTTGCCACGCAGCTGCTCGCCGCCCAGCCGCTCCCCTCATCGACCTGTCGCCCTGGGACGAACCCTCTCTCTCTCCCTGAGCTCCCAGATACACTCGCTCTCTCTCTGGTTCCCTCTCTCGCCCTCCCCGACGTCGCCCGAGACGTCACCGTCGCCGCTGCTCCCCGCAGCCGCGTCCAACGCCATCCCCGCGCCCTCTCACCGTGTCCGGACGGTTCGCCGTCGTCGACTACGTCGACTAGCCGAGCTGCATGACGCCGGAGCCCCTGCATCGTCCCCGCCACCGTCGTCTTCAATCTTCGGCCGCCGTCGGTCGTCATCGTCGATCCGCCGCACCCGAGCTTCCCCGAGCACACTGACCCTTCCTGTGGCTTCCCTGTGAGCTGCTGAACCTCCCCGTGCTTTTCGTTTCACCCCTAGTACACCGTAGACGCCGCGTCTCTTGTGCCCGAACGCGCCACCGCCTGACCACGTCGCCGACGATGCTCCATTGACCATTTGGTCATGGGCTTGTGCCCGTCACACTCCCCGCGCGGCGTAGATGCTTTCGCCGCATCGCCTAGGCCACAGCAGCCACGAGCACGAGCACAACCGAGCCTCGGCCTCCGCCAAGCTCGTCGCCGGCGATGCTTCGGCCACTCCCCGGCCAAACCACCACCATGGTTGGATGCGGGCGAGTCCCAGCTCCACGTAGGTGCTCTCCGCGCGCCAAATGGTGCCCTGTGGGCAAATCCCACAGCGCGCCACCGCGTCTGGCCTCGCCGGCGGCTAAACGCCGGCAGGCTTTGACCGCTGACCAGCGAGGTTGACCCCGCTGACACGGGTTGACCTCCCCCTCTCTCTCACTGACATGCAGGCCCCGCCCGACTAATTAGTCTGGTTAGTGCTAATTAACTAGGTTAGTTTAGTTAGTAGTCACTGACTAGTGGGCCCTGCCCAATTAATTAGGACTAACTAGCTTAGTTAGTACATAGAGACACTGACAGATGGGGTCCACCAGTCAGGTTTGACCTGGGCTGGCGCCTTTGACTCGCTGACGTCACAGTGACGCAGTGCTGACGCAGTTATTTAATTTGTGGATTTATTTTTATATAGGAAATTCCAGAAAATAGCCAAAACTTTTAAAAATCATAGAAAATCAACCATAGTTCCAAATCAAACAAATCTATCCCTAATAATAAAGCACGGATTGACTCCGTGGGTTCATCGTCACAATACGCTTTCTTCTCATGTCATAATACGCTTTTACGATTTGTGTGGACAAGATCGTAATATAAACGAATAAACGAGGTGGTACTAATTCCTTGTGAAAGTTTTCCTACGTGGTTGGAGAAGCCCGGTATTGTCCCAACGAAGCCCAGTGTGCCTCAACCGGCTAGCAAATTTGCAGAAAGGTCCCTGTGTTCTTTGGTATACAACCCGCGTTACAAATCGAACTGGTACGAAGGGGAGAAAAACGCAGCCACGCTCTGCCTCGCCGTGCTCCGCCCCGCCCCACCACCTCGCGCGACGCCCCGCGCGTCGTGCGCCGCCGGCACGCCCCCACCTTCTTCCTCCCCGGCTCATTCCCCACCCCACCCCTCGACCCCCACCAACCACTGCCCTGTCCACCATCGTTGGGCGCCTCCACCGACCACCCACCCACCGGCGCCGACCCCGACGACCCAATCGTACCCGAGACCCGGCGCCCCCATCCATCTACCTCCTCATCGCGTCGCGCCCCCGCGCCCCCAAAGCACCGCCCGACGATGGATCCGAGCGGGCAACCGCCCCAGCGCGCCTCCCGGCGGCGCATCCGGGCCAACAACTACTCACATCCTTCCCCACGACTGGTTGCCTCCACTACCCTCCCTTGCAGCTTAGGGTCCGGCGAGTCCCAGCCGCCACGCTCCCTCTGTCCTCTCCTCCGCGTCAAGATCGACAGTGAGGTCACCGGTGCCTGCTCTCTGCTGACCTCCCCTTCCTCATCTTCCTGCGAGGTTCCCAACCGCCCTGCCACGGATGCGTGTGTTGTTGTTTATGATGTAGGTGTTCAGCATGTAGAAGCTGGACGACGTGATGCTGCTGTTGCCGATCTGCTGCAGCGCCTCTTGTTTGACCCTGAGATCACTGGCGATGAACACAATCAGGTGAGTATAGAGCATACTGAAAAGGGAAAATTAGGCCATGCCCGAGACGTGAACCCTGCCATCCCAATGTTCCTTGCTTGCTACCCACGATCCGATCAATGCGACAGGCTACACTAACAATCTAATTGATGAAACTGAAGAAAATCCTAACTGACGAAACTGAACATTTGACAGCTACATTTACGCCTGACGAAACTGTTTTTTTCTAAAACTTTGACATCAGTTATTAACTGACAATCTGACACTATGGTCATCGCAGATGAGGACGTGCGTGCGTGTGGCGTGTGTGCTGCTCCTCGCCATCGTTGTCGTGCGTGTGAATCGTGCCAACTATGTGCCAGGTCATCGAAGGGCTTCTTCCTCGGCATTGGCGGTGATCGCGAGTGCAAGGCCGAAGTTTGTTAGCTTAGGGAGGAAGCATGTGTTGAGCATGATGTTACTGCTCTTGGAATACCTCTGCACGTAGTTGAGTCCGGCTGCCATGTCCAGCGCGACCTGGACGTGCTTGCTCCATCCGAGCACCTCATCGCTGTGGAGCCACTTGCTAAGCGCGCTGTTTTTGGTGAACTCGAACATCACGTACGTCAATACATGTAGCCGTCGTGCATGCAGTGATGGAGAGGCCCCGGACAGGCGGATGAGGCTCAAGTGGTTGAGGCGACCAAGGATGCTCACCTCGACGGTAGCGCACACATCATTGACTCCTGTTCACGATCATCGGGTATGGTTGATTCATCGAGGCCACGGTTGATTCATTCATCCTTAGTACAGTCTATTTTCTGTTTCATGTGTTTTATGTGTAGAAGTTGGGTCTCGATGACCTATAAGCAAGAACAACCTTCTCCAACTGATAGTGTTTATTCGCCTAAACAATTTGCTATTTCGGTATTTGGATGGGGGATGAAGAACAACATTCATCATTAGTACTTGAAGAGACTTGCCTTGTTGGGACTGAACAAGATCTATTGTAGTGCATCTTACTTCACTGCTCATTGTACAATTTAAATAAAATCAAGGTCTTCTCCATATGCAAGGGAATGTTTTCCTACTGCAGTGGTAAGCTATTCTGAATCCATCTCATAATGTGGCTGCTCATGTTTGGTGCAGTTGTGGCGCATGGCATGGCGATGGTGGAGGAGATAAAGTGTTGAGAAAAAGGACGGCGATGCGAAGGGAAGATGATATGAGATTACTCGACAAGTATGCGGAGGTGCTGTAAAGTTTCCTCCTTTATGTATAGTTATTTCGTTATCCATCTAAATATCAATTACATGTATATGTATGAAACTCATTTTGCGCTGCTAAATTTTCTGTAAAGATTTAAAATTATTTGGTATTAAACTTATAGTGATTGAAACAAATGCAAAACTTACATGTTGATTCATCATTTTTATACTTTTGGTTTCAGCGGATAGATATGAGAGGTTTAGCACTACTTCTTACTTATAGATCCAAATGTATTATGGTCACCAGGGGTGAAATTAGGTATAGGGCAACTAGGGCTATAGCCCTAGGCATGGCCGAACTAACATCTATAGCCCAGTAGTATACTTCTCAGAATTTTTCACTTATAGGAAGCCCAGCCCCTGGCGTGTAGGCCCCAAGCTCTGGCCCATAAGTTTCTCCATGACTCCACCACTCACGTACTAGATTTCTACCTCATTATGGTTGCAAACCCAGCCACATTGCTACAGAAAATAAAGCAATGTTTTCAGAATCGTTCGTCATCTCGCGAGATTATTTTGTTCTGATAGCTAATTGCCTTTATGTGATTTATGTGAAGATCTTTGTATGGATTAGTTGATATGGTCAGTGGTCAAACCGCTTGAGTTGCAAAATCGTGTGAAATTTGAAATCTGTGGGTTGTATATATACAACCGGATATGATGTGTATCATGCATAGTTGTCTTAGTTTTTTCTGTTAGCATTAATTGAGATGTACTTATTTTTTGCAGAATTTTTTATTATATTTGATCTTCAGATGATGAGCATAATAATGGAGATGGTGCATATGAGGATTTTCCTCTCCCGCTACAACATAGTTTATATTCTGGGGTGCGGCAGTTCCTTTCGGTTGGCGGCGACTGCAATGTAGTTATCACCATGCTCTTTATATTACTGGAAACATCATTCTTGATTATTTCTCCTTGTGTTATTGGTCACCATCATTGTTGATTATTTCTCCTTCCGTTTCGTTATCCAATAGATATTCTATTAGTACATGTATATTTGGGTGACAAAGGAGCATGCCATCCCTGATTAAACCCCAAATTGGCGAGATGAGACGTTTTATATCTAAATCTTGTTTCATAGAATTAATCATTTGTTTAGTTTGAGATATTAAACCCAAATAAGTTTATGCAGTGAACTAGAAATAACATGATTGCACGTTAATTTTCTTCTTAAGTTTCATAGTAGAGATTTTGCTGCTGATGATCCAGTGCACGTGAACGCCACATCCTTTCTTCCTCAAGTATCGTGCGACATTCCAAAGCTAGACCGTTGCGATCAGGGTGCTGGAGGCTCTTGGGGTCACAGCCCGCATTCTTGCCGGAGGCAAGTTTTGTAGTCTCCCATTGCAACGCACGGGCATTTGTGCTAGTTATATATATGAAAAATGATCAGAAAAATTCAATCTATCCATCTGTAATGGTTTCATGCATGACAAACCACTTTAACCTTGCTGTTTAGGTGAAACAAGCTAACACACTTATTATGCATGGGAATTTTAACTTCCATTTGAATCTTTGGTTCAAATTGACCCATTTCAACTTGTTTTACATTGCATTAGGCAAGACACATCATTTTGCCATGTCATAGCATGCATCATATTGTTGCATACTGTCATGTGTTGATTATGTTCTGTGTGTCCTTTGTGGTAGGTTCTGCCTCCGAGGATATCTCCGAGTATCCAACTGAAGGGCAGTACCCTACTACCACTCCATCAGGCAAGCAGCCCATTTGATCATATCGATACAATCCCATGTTCTCGCCTCTGCTCTCCTTTAATGCATTAAGACAACAACGTTTCAAACTACTGTGTGCTGCGGTAGTTGAACCCTTATCCTCTGCATGACCTGTCATTGCCACAGTAACTAGATGAAACCCACTAGCATGTGTAGGAGTTGATTGAGCCATGTATGTGTTTTCTACCTTGCTATGCCTGCTATGCTTAGAGTTGTGTCAGGTCTGGTTCACCTGGATGATGGGCTAGAGTGAAATGATTATGTCGGTAATGTGAGGGATGTGTTGAACATGATTTGGTAAAGGTATCGATGAGAGGCCATGTAGGAGTACATGGTGGGTTGTTTCATTGAGGCCGTCCCTAAGAACTGAGATCTGTATGTGTGATTTTAAGAATCAGCTACTACCATGCATTGGGAACCTTAATTAACCCTCTCGGCTTCTTAATCACCCTAGTACTCTGTCCAGGAGTTGCAAATAGTTTTTGGTGTTTGTAGGTTGTGTTGGCGGCCGTGCGTAGCGCTGACCCTAGGGGTGGGCTATGTTGCGGTAGATACACCGTGGCCGGGTATGCCGGGCGCCCGTTTGGCGTCTCGGGACCCTGTTCACATCGTTCGGGGCCGTATGTGGAAACCTCGGCTGGACTCCCTGCGGATGGAACCTGGATAGGCGATAAACCTGGACTAGAGACCTGAGTGTTTAGGTAGGCCGTGGCCGACACCCTCGTTTGGCTTTCGCTTTAAGGTTGTCGAGTACATGTCGTGTAAACAGTGGTAAGTGGTGAGAGCGTGTATGAAGAAGTTCACCCTGCAGGGTTAACATCATCTTCGAATAGCCCCGTCCGCGGTAAAGGACTACTTGGTTGCCTATAGAGTTCATAGACAAGTTAATGGTTACTACTAAAAAACTCAAGATATGTGTGAGTACCGAGGATGGCTCTCTCGTAGGATGACTAGGGAGGATCCCCGGTGGAGTATTGTGTTGGTGATTAGTGGACTCGTGTGCGAAAACTATTTTACTAGTGGTGTCTCATAGGATAGCATAGCCAAGAGTCAAAGCTGGCTTGCTGCAATAACTCCACCACCTTCTTGAGAATGAGCATGTATAGTAGGTTCTGATGTAAGACGTGCTGAGTACCTTTGTACTCATGTTTGCTTAATTACTGTTTTCAGACGACAACACCGCCCCCTCCGATGGGTTTTATGTAGATCTCGACGTCGATGAGTCACTTGCCACCTAGGTGGTGATCCTGGCCATGGAGGGCCTTATGTAGATAGACAGGCTTCGAGAAGCCTTCTTTCTTTCTAGTGTCTGTACTCAGACTATTTGCTTCCGCATGTGCTTGTATGCTTGTATGACTTGAGTGTCGGGTCATGTGACCCCTACCTGTATGAACATGTTATGTATGGCTCCCTGGAGCCTTTAAATAAAGTACTTGAGTTGTAGTGTTTTGTTGTGATGCCATGTTGTATTTACACATATCGAGCATATTGTGTGTATGATTGAAATGCTTGGTATGTGTGGGATCCGACAATCTAGTTGTTTATCCTTGGCAGCCTTTCTTATGGGGAAATGTAGTCTGGTGCTCCTCGAGCCATAGTAGTCCGCTACAGCCTGGTTCACCGGAGTCCTGCTAGCCCAGTACTACTGCTCAGGACACTTGACTGGCCGGCATGTGTTTCACTTCGTTCCTATGTCTGTCCCTTCATGGAAATGTCACGCGGTGACTTCCGGAGTCCTGCCTAGCCTGCTACAGCCCGGGTTCCCCGGAGTCCTGTTAGCCCAGTGCTACAGCCCGGATTCACTCGCTGATGACCGACATGCTCGATGTGATTCATGTATGCCTGTCTCCATAGGTCTGTGCCGCTTTGGGTTCACGACTAGCCATGTCGGCCCGGGTTCTCTGTCATATGGATGCTAGCGACACTATCATATACGTGAGCCAAAAGACGCAAACGGTCTCGGGCCATGGTAAGGCGACACCCGTGGGGATACCGTGCGTGAGGCCGCAATGTGATATGAGGTGTTACCGGCTAGATCAATGTGACTTGGAATCGGGGTCCTGACAATATTGACTTTTGCGTAGACCTCCCCGACAATGGCGCCAGAAATCCTTCTTGCTACCTCTTGACCACTGCGTTGGTTTTCCCCAAAGAGGAAGGGATGATGCAGCAAAGTAGCGTAAGTATTTCCCTCAGTTTTTGAGAATCCAAGGTACCAATCCAGTAGGAGGCTACGCGCGAGTCCCTCGCACCTTCACAAAACAAATAAATCCTCACAACCAACGCGATAAGGGGTTGTCAATCCCTACACGGCCACTTACGAGAGTGAGATCTGATAGATATGGTAAGATAATAGTTTTGGTATTTTTGTGATAAAGATGCAAAGTAAAATAAAAGCAAAGGAAATAACTAAGTATTGGGAGATTAATATGATGAAGATAGACCCGGGGGCCATAAGTTTCACTAGTGGCTTCTCTCAAGATCATAAGTATTCTACGGTGGGTGAACAAATTATTGTTGAGCAATTGACAGAATTGAGCATATTATGAGAATATCTAGGTATGATCATGTATATAGGCATCACGTCCGAGACAAGTAGACCGACTCCTGCCTGCATCTACTACTATTACTCCACTCATCGACCGCTATCCAGCATGCATCTAGAGTATTAAGTTAATGAAAACAGAGTAACGCCTTAAGCAAGATGACTTGATATAGAGGGATAAACTCATGCAATATCATGAAAACCCCATCTTGTTATCCTCGATGGCAACAATACAATACGTGCCTTGCTGCCCCTACTGTCACTGGGAAAGGACACCGCAAGATTGAACCCAAAGCTAAGCACTTCTCCCATTGCAAGAAAGATTAATCTAGTAGGCCAAACCAAACTAATAATTCAAAGAGACTTGCAAATATAACCAATCATACATAAAAGAATTTAGAGAAGATTCAAATACTGTTCATACATAGACTTGATCATAAACCCATAATTCATCGGTCTCAACCAACACACCGCAAAAAGAAGATTACATCGAATAGATCTCCACAAGAGAGGGGGAGAACATTGTATTGCGATCCAAAAAGAGAGAAGAAGCCATCTAGCTACTAACTATGGACCCGTAGGTCTGAGGTAAACTACATGATCGATACCCGTAGGTCTGAGGTAAACCACACTTTATCGGAGGGGCTATGGTGATGATGTAGAAGCCCTCCATGATCGATGCCCCCTCCGGCGGAGCTCCGGAACAGGCCCCAAGATGGGATCTCGTGGATACAGAAAGTTGCGGCGGTGGAATTAGGGTTTTGGCTCCGTATCTGATCGTTTGGGGGTATGTAGGTATATATAGGAGGAAGGAGTATGTTGGTGGAGCAACAGGGGGCCCACGAGGGTGGAGGGCGCGCTTGGGAGGGGGGTAGGCGCGCCCCCTACCTCGTGGCCTCCTCTTTTGTTTCTTGACGTAGGGTCCAAGTCCCCTGGATCACGTTCGGTGAGAAAATCACGTTCACGAAGGTTTCATTCCGTTTGGACTCCGTTTGATATTCGTTTTCTTCGAAACCCTGAAATAGGCAAAAAGCAACAATTCTGGGATGGGCCTCCGGTTAATAGGTTAGTCCGAAAAATAATATAAAAGTGGATAATAAAGCCCAATAATGTCCAAAATAGTAGATAATATAGCATGGAGCAATCAAAAATTATAGATATGTTGGAGACGTATCAGTGCTCCTCGGCCGAGCGGAGAGGTGCAGACGGAATGATCTCTCCACCTGTACCTCGTGGAGCGTGGCCGCTGGAATGTTGTTGGTGTTGTCCTTCTCCGATGCCTCCCGTTCCTATTTCGGCCATAAGGGGGGTGGTGTCGACGTCACCTGCATCGACCACGTCCCCTGCAGCGCCCACATATCCAGGCGTCCCTGTAGCCCCCATGGCGTCGGTGGTCGCACGCGGCAGGGCCTTCGAGGAGGACGGCTGGGCGGCGGCACCAGGCTTCTTCTTGGACGCCATGGATGATGGAGTCGTTGATGAAGAAAATGAGGATGAAGATGACGTGCTGCGTATGCTTCTCAGGTTCGCGCAAGCGCTGCCCCCTACCTGGCGCGCCAAGGATGTCGTGGAAACCACGGCCACCTATGGGGCCATGAGCCCCTTGTGGTTCGGCAAGGGGGACGAGCACATTGCACAAAGAGAGGAGAACATTGCGCAGCACGACAGAGATCACACGGGCGATTTTACCCACATTGGGGCGCCGCGAGGCATAAAACCCTACTCCTGCTTTGGTGGATTGATGGTGAATTGTGGTGGAAGCGCAGCTGTCTAGCCCGACAGGGTTGCCTCGGGGCGAGAACGGCTATGCGCGTATGAGTGTACAAGGCTCCACATCCTTTCTATGGTTGCCACGGGCCTCCTTTTATAGATCAAGGGGTCACCAAAATGGCAAATCAGTCATTGTGCACTGATTAGATAGCAACAGTGATATCATACCTAACTCTGCAGACAGGGCAGAGTGCATTAAATGTGCCACTTAGTGTCACATCATGGCCTACCCGGCAAGCCTTGCCGGGCTGTTTTGCCACCTTCTCTCCTTCCTGCATGCCACGTCTCTGGATGGGTGTCATTTGGAGGTGATTTCTGTAGGAAGTGGCTGCCATGTGGCAAGAAACATGCACTTAGTCACCTTGGGGCATGACACCGCATCGATCGATGACTTGCGTCTCCATGAGGTGGTGTGGTGGAGTCTTGGCGGGGTAGTTTGCCATCATAGGCCCTGGCGGGCCTGCCGGGACGGTCTTGAGGCTTGCTTCCGAGGTAACCTCGGCCTCGCCAGGCTCGCCTACCCAGCAAGGGAGGTTTTCCCTCAGTGGTATCTTGCTCCTTTGGCTTGACTTGGTCTTCTTGATCCGCACTCTGATTCCTCAAAGGGTTGATCGCTTGTGCTTAGTCTGGTCTTGAATGTTGCAATCTCACCCTTAGGCTTGTACACGGTCTGGGGAACAGACCCAGGGTGTGTTGCACTGACAAAACCTCTTCACATCAGCAGGAGTGACACCTTCACCAACCTTGGGCACACCCGTCTTGACGACATACCATAGGTCGTTTTGGATGGCTTCCTATAGGGATAATCAGTGCCATCTAAGACGGGGCACGCAACATAGAATTTGATGATCCATGTAGTCGACATAGCTAAAACTCCAGGAGGTTAAACCAAATCACACAGAACAAGGGAGCACCTTGCTCTGCTACTAATTGAATGTGCTAGTTATCAACTAGAGGGGGTGAATAGGTATTTTTATGGAAGTCTACAGAACAGGAAATGCCTTCGAATATGTGGAAGTGAAACAACAACTAAACAGAGTATGGCGGAAGATAAACTACACTAGACATCCTATCAGTGCAACATAATGGAAGTGAGAAGTGAAGATAACAGCAAGCTAGGTAGCAAAGAACAATTGTAATAGCTAGTAAGAACACAAAGATGGGATCAAAGGGACTGTCTTCAAGCAATGTCTTCACACAGAGATGAGCTAGCAAAGGCTTCACATTACAAAACAATAAGTAAAGGAGAGGAGGGATAGAAGCAGTTGCTAAGGGGAAGACAAGTGATTTGTTTGACCAATTCTAGCTGCTGTGACAGTTGTATGATACGTCTCCATCTTATCTAGTGTTCCAAATACTTTTGCTCTTGTTTTGGACTATAATTTGCATGATTTGAATGAAACTAACCCAGACTAACGATGTTTTTAGCAGAACTACCATGGTGCTATTTTTGTGCTGGAATAGAAGTTCTCGAAACTGGACAAAACTTTGCGTAGATTTTTTATTGACTAAATAAAAAAAATACTAGAACGAAGGGGGGCCACTAGTTTCTCACAAGGCAACAGGGCACACCTCCCCCCGGGAAGCCCTGATGCCTTATGGGTCCCACGAGGCTCCATCTGACCTAATTCCAAGCTTATAAATTTCGTCTTCCCAAGAAAAAATAAGAGAGGAAGTTTCATCATGTTTTATGATACAGAGCCGCCGCCACCTCTTGTTCTTCATCGGGAGGGCTGTTCTGGAGTTCGTTCGGGGCTCCAGAGAGGGGGATTCGTCGCTGTCGTTATAATCAACCCTTCTTCATCAAAAATTCCATGATGCTTACCACCAGGAGTGAGTAATTCCTTTGTAGGCTTGCTATACGGTGATGGAGTTGGATGAAATTTATCATGTAATCGAGTCAATTTGTTAAGGCTTAATCCCTAGTATCCACTATGTTCTGAGATTGATGTTGCTATGACTTTGCTATGCTTAATGCTTGTCACTGGGGCTCGAGTGCCATGATTTCATATCTAAACCCTCTATGTTATCATCAATATATTTGAGTTCTTGATCCTATCAGCTAGTTGTATGCACTTGTTATTGTTCTGAATTGTAGACTCCAAGGTGACAATAATTGGGATACTCTCCGGGGATGACTGTAATTTGAGGAGTTCATGTATTCACCATGTGTTAGTGCTTTGTTCTGGTTCTCTATTAAAAGGAGGCCTTAATATCCCTTAAATTTCCTTATGGACCCTGCTGTCATGGGAGGGTAGGACAAAAGATGCCACGCAAGTTCTTATTATGAGCATGTATTACTATATGCGGAATACATGCTTACATTTGAATTGATGAATTGAAGCTATTGTGTATCGCTCTTGGTTGTGACTGTTATATGATGAATGTCATCCACACAATTATCCATCGCTGATCCAATACCTATGCTTTGCTCATATTGTCTTTGTTAAGTTACTACATACTGCTGCTTCTGTTGCAATCACTAGAAAATTGCTACAGTTACTATTGCCACTGTTACCGCTACTACCAAACTATCATACTACTGTGCTACTGAATACTTTGCTGCAGAAATATTATTTTCTAGGTATGGTTCAATTGACAACTCAACTGCTAAGGCTCATAAATATTCTTTGGCTCCCCGTGTGTTGAATCAATAAATTTGAGTGAAATACTACCCTCGAAGACTTCACGATCCCTTATACTTGTGGGTTATCAAGACCTTTTTCTGGCGCCATTGCTGGGGAGCATAGCTTTGTTTATTGACTTCAGTTGGGAATTATTTATTTGTTTATCACTATGAAGAATCTAAAAGACTCTAAGACCAAGATTGTACCCTCTAAGACGAGGGGAGGTAAGGAACTGCCATCTAGCGCTGCACTTGATTCACCTTCTGTTTTATGTAGACTTGTGACACCACTACCTGCTATTCAATCCGATATGTCACAACTAATTGATGATACTGCTTCTGTAATAAATGATATTTACGATGATGCTAGTACTTTGCTTGATGAAACTGTGCCACTAGGTGAATTTTTTATGAACAATTTGCTAAAGCTAAAGAATTTGGGAATAACAAAATTGATGAAAATTGCGATTCATCTATTACGCCTAGCTCACCTACTAGATTTGAAATGCCTAAGGTACCCGATGGTTATGTTTTGGAAGGAGAGATTGCTAGAGAATTTCTTGATTGTAATGATAGAGAGGATCTAAAGAAATTATTGAGCAGGCTGAAAGAAAAATTGAATGACATAGCCACCCTATTTTCTCAAGAGGAAAAATCGTTACAACTATATACTTAAGTTGTTTCCTTTCTCATTAAAGCGTGATGCTAAAGAATGGTTGATACGTCTTCATCGTATCTACTTTTCCAAACACTTTTGCTCTTGTTTTGGACTCTAATTTTCATGATTTGAATGAAACTAACCCAGACTGATGTTGTTTTCAACAGAACTACCATGGTGTTGTTTTGTGGAGAAATAAAAGTTCTTGGAATTGGATGAAACTTTCTGGATATTTTTAATGCAATATAAAATAAATAATGGAGTCAAGACCCACCCAAGGGGGGCCACCTGTTACCCACAAGGCAACAACGCACGACCACCCTCCCAGGCGCGCCCAGGTGCCTTGTGGGGCCCATGTGGCTCCCCTGACCCTAATCTCAAGCCTACAAATTCCTTTTCATAGAGAAAAAATAGGAGAAATTACATCGCGTTTTATGATACAGAGCCACTGCCACCTCATGTTCTTCGTTTGGAGGCCAGTTCTACAGTTCGTTTGGGGCTCCCGATAGGGGTATTCGTCACCATCATCATCACCAAACCTTCTTCATCACCAATTACATGATGCTCACCACCAGAGTGATTAATTCCTTCATAGGCATGCTGGACAGTGATGGAGTTGGATGAGATTTATCATGTAATCGAGTCAATTTGTTAGGGCTTGATCCCTAGTATCCACTATGTTCTGAGATTGATGTTTCTATGACTTTGCTGTGCTTAATGCTTATCACTAGGGCCCGAGTGCCATGATTTCAGATCTGAACCCTCCATATTTTCATGAATATATTTGAGTTCTTGATCCTATCTGCTAGTTATATGCATTTGTTATTGTTCTAATCCGTAGACCCCATAGTGACAATAGTTGGGATACTCTCTAGGGATGACTGTAATCCGAGGAGTTCATGTATTCACCATATGTTAATGCTTTGTTCCAGTTCTCTATTAAAAGGAGGCCTTAATATCCCTTAGTTTCCTTATGGACCCCACTGCCACAGGAAGGTAGGAAAAATATTACATGGAAGTTCTTATTATAAGCACATATGACTATATACGGAATACATGCCTACATTACATTGATGAACTGGAGCTATTGAGTATCGCTCTAGGTTGTGACTGTTATATGATGAATGTCATCCAACACAAATATCCATCACTAATCTAGTGCCTACACTTTTCATATATTGATCTTTGCTAACTTATTTAGTTGCTGCTGCTGTTACAATCACTGCAAAAACTGCTACTGTTACCGTTGCCATTGTTACTGTTACTACTGCTATCAAACTATCATACTGTCGTGCTACTGATCACCTTGCTTCTGATATTTAGTTCTCCAGGTGTGGTTGAATTGACAACTCAACTTCTAATAATTAAAAATATTCTTTGGCTTCCCTTCTGTCAAAATACTATACCCTCGAAAACTGTTGCGATCCCCTATACTTGTGGGTTATCAAGAACTCTTTTCTGACACTGTTGCTGGGGAGCATTGATCTATTTGTTGAGTCACTTGGGATTTATATCTGTTGATCACTATGAAGAATTTTAAAGACACCAGAACCAAGATCGTACCCTCTAAGACGAGGGGAGGTAAGCAACTGCCAACACGTTCTGCACCTTATTCAGCTTTTGTTTTGAGTAGGCTTGCGACACCACCACCTACTATTAATTTTGATATGCCGCAAGTAATTGATGATGCTAGTTCTGCTATGAATGATGCTACTGATGATGCTACTACTTTGCTTAATGAAATTGTGTCACTAGGTTAATTTGTTCATGAACAACTTGCTAAAGCTAAAGAAATTGAGAATGTCGAAACTAATGAAATTTGGGATTCACCTATTAGACCTAACTCTTCAAGAATTGAAATGCCTAAGATACCTAAGGGTTATGTTATGGATGGGGAGATAGATAAAGAATTTCTTGCTTGTAATGATAGAGATGATGTTAAGAAATTACTGAGTAAGCTGAAAGAAAAATCTATAAATGCTAGAATGAAATATGATTCTAAATTTGCTACTTCTCCCATCTTTGTTACTGATAAGGACTATGAATTCTCTGTCGATCCTGAGTTAATTACTTTGGTTGAATCTGATCCTTTTCATGGTTACAAAAATGAAACTGTTGTGGTACATCTTACTAAATTGATAGACACAACCACCCTATTTGCTCATGAGGAAAAATTTCGCTACTACTATATACTTAAGTTGTTTCCTTTCTCATTAAAGGGTGACGCTAAGAAATTGTTTAATACTCTTGCTCCTGGTTGTGTGCGTATTCCCCATGATATGATATATTGCTTCTCTGAAAAATATTTTCCTGCTCATAGGAAACAAGTTGCCTTAGAGGAAATATTCAAATTTGTGCAAATTGAAGAATATAATTTTCCTCAAGCTTGGGGGAGGCTTCTCCAGTTACTTAATGCTTTGCTTGATCATCCTCTTAAAAAAATTAAGTACTTGATATCTTTTTATAATGGACCAACTGATGCTTTTAGGGACTACCTTGATAGTTGTGCTGGTTGTGTTTTCAGGGAACAAACTGGTAAACAGGCTGAAGAACTATTAAATAATATATTTTGGAATGGTAATGATTGGACACTTCCTGAACCACCTAAGCCAACTCCAAAGAAGAGAGGTACTCTATTCCTCGGTCTTGAAGATATGCAAGAGGCAAACAAATCTATGAAATAAGAGGGTATTAAATCTTCAGATGTTAATAATTTACCACCTATTGAAGAAAGACATGGACTCGATGCCCCAACATAGGTAGTAGAGGTAAATTCTCTTATAAGATTTGATGAAGGTGATATTCCATATAATAAATCTACTAGTCAATGTCTGGATGAATTTGGCAATTACATTGTTAAGCAAGAACACTTTAATATGTATGTTAGCAACCAATTGAAACATAATGCCTTCATGGTTGATCGTTTGAGTGACTTGATGTTTAGAATTGCTAATGATGTTAAAGGTCGAGGTAAAGATGCATCCATGGTTCATACTTAGTTAGAACAAATTGCAAAGTTAGAAAATGATTTTCTCAATGAGATGAATAATAAAATGAATGATCATGCTGTCAGACTAATGACTAGAGGACGTAGAATGACTCAGGAGCCACTTTATCCTGAAGGTCATCCTAAAAGAATTGAGAAATATTCTCACAGAATTAATAATGGTGCACCTAGTCCTACTAAGAAGAAAAACAAAAATGATAGACCTTTGCATGCTTCTATTGAACCTGAGGTAGAAAAAACCCCTGAGAATAGTAATGATGTTTCTATTTCTGATGCCGAGACACAATCTGGTTATGAACATTCACCTAGTGATAATGATAATGATGATGTTCATGTTGATGCTCAACCAGATATTGATAAAGAACCTGATAATAATATAGAAATAGAACCTGTTGTTGATCTTGATAACCCACCTCCTAAGAATTAAAGATATGATAAGAGACATTTCATTGCTAGAAAACACAGAAAAGAAAGAGAACCATGGTTTTAGAAACCCATCCCTTTCCTACTAAGTCACCTAAAGATAAGGACTAGGAAGAATTTCAATGCTTTGTTGAAATTCTTAGGCTAGTCTTTTTGCATACTCGTTTGACTGATATTTTTAAGATGGCCCCTTATGCTAAATATATGAAAGATATTGTCACTAGTAAAAGAAGATACCTAAAGCTAAAATTTCCACCATTCTTGCAAATTATGCATTTAAAGGTGGAGGACCTAAGAAGCTAGGAGATCTAGGAATACCCACTATAGCATGCTCCATTAAAAGAAGTTATGTCAAAACTACTTTATGTGATTTGGGAGCCGGTGTTAGTGTTATGCCTTTCTCTTTATATAGAAGACTTGAATTGAATATGTTGACACCAACTGAAATCTCTTTGCAAATGGCTGATAAATCAACTGCTATACCTATCGGTATTTGTGAGGATGTGCCTATTGTAGTTGCAAATGTTACTATCTTGACAGACTTTGTTATACTTGATATGCCCGAGGACGACAACATCTCGTTTTTCCTTGGTAGACCCTTCTTGAATACTGCATGGGCTGTTATTGATTGCAACAAAAGCAAGGTCACTTTTCATGTTAATGGTAATGAGAATACAATATATTTTCCGAAGAACCAACTCCAAGTGAGCGATATCAATTGTATTGAAAAGGTTTCGACAATCACTATTTGAGGTTTTGAATTCCCTCTTCCTTCCGTCAAAAGGACATATGGAACTCTTATTGTAGGGGAGATGCATATCCCGGCCCATTGAGGTAACCTAGTGTTATACGAAGATTCTTCGGTTTCATGTTACTCGGAAATAGTTTGTAATAAGACTTGATCCACCTTATTAATTGAATCTTTTGTGGGGCATGTGGTCGATGAATCTAGTAAGCACAACTTTCTGTACCTACTGTTTGTTCTCTGTTATTTCTAGTTTCATAAAGTAAATTGCCTTGATTATCCTGCTTTCTGAATTATCTGTGCAATACAAAATGGCCCAAAAATACAAGTGCTCAAAATGTCGTAAAATTTTAATTAGGTTTTTTCTAGAATATATAAGAATTTTTGGCACTGAGCACATCCCAGGGGGTTCCCCTATTGCGCACAAGGCAACAGGGTGCAACCACCCCCTGGGCGCACCTAGATGCCTTGTGGGTCCCATAGGACCCCACTCACTTATCCATTCAGGCCACTTCATCCCTTAATTCCAGGAAAAAAATCCTGGTTGCTCTCTCTCTCTCTCTCTCTCTCTCTCCTGTTCTTGCTCCCAAACCTGAGATTTTAAATGTCTTTGCTCGGAGCTCTGTTTCCGAAATTATTTTGATGGATTGCTCCTTGGTATGTGATTCGTCCATTTCCCCAACTAGTGTTTGCTTTAGTGGATTATATTTTGCATATTTTGCTGCTCTTGGTGCTACTGAAAGTGAGTTTGCATGTTTAATTATTTTAGTCCCAAGTAGTTTGAATTCTTGATATAGCCTCTAGACATCCATATGAGTAGTTGCTATCAATCTTGTGAAGTTTTATTGACATCATTTTCTGGTCTAATTTTTTTAGAAATTTGTTCGTAGGAAAATGAACTTCTTTTGGAGAGGTTCTTCGAGCCGGAGTGCCAAGGGGATCGTTGGGGATGCCCCGGACAAAGACCTAAATATTCCACGAAGGACGAAGGTCCAGCCGTGGGAATGGACACACAATGCTTTCATGAACGAAGCTGAATTTCACCAGGAGTTCGCACAATTTGTTGCAAATGCCAGGTTGACCGACTTCCTCATAGATGAGTGTGATCAGCACCACATCATTACAAATTCCTTTGTGCAAAATTTCCATTTCCTACATAGGCTCGAGCCTCCTATGGTGCCTTTTGATTTATATGATGAACATCATGAGATACTACTTACAGAGTTTTGTGAGATATGTTGGATTCCCTCTTCTGGGAATTGGGAGAACCTCGAATGGAGGAGTTTGAGGGATTCCTCCGTACTTTAACCATGGGAGAGCACATGGGTGTGTCGAAAGCCCGAGTCACTAGTTTGCATTTTCCCGCTCTGCACTACTTTGCTTTATTCATAGGGAAATGTTTGACTGCAAGGGAGGAAGGTGGTACGCTCAGTGCCCCTGACTTTGCCATTTTACGGTGTGCACTTTTCAGTGACAACACTAATAGCCTTGGAGCTATCATTGCATGCCGCTTGCATACTAATAGAACTAGGGGTACGGTTCATGGTGGTATTTATGCTACTCGCTTGGCAAAACGTTTTCATGATAATATACGCCACAATGATTATTTGTTTCCTAGGATTTACTTAGATCACCAGGCCATGATAAATCACCACTTTATTGATAAGCTCGAGCCTCCTCATCATATTCATTATAACTTGGTATTTAGTGAGGATACTCATGATATTATTCTGTTGATTGCACCTTCTTTGTTTGACTCTCATGCCAGGAATGGATACTCCGTCATGCCACCGGATATCACCACATTCGTTATAACGAGTTGGCCTCGGCTAAGAACAAGGCCCAGGCTTAGAACGCTCAGGTGCCACTGCCTCGCCACTATTCTACAGGACCCAATGGCTACTACGGGTGGTGATTACCAATCTAGGATAAATCGTATGATTGGGGGAGTACGTATCTCTCACCTACATTACATTCATGTTCACACATTTCATTCCAGTTGTCGGTATTCATCCTATTTCATTGTATAATCCATGTTAGTTTTGTTTTTCCTTTCTTCTTGTGTGTTTGAAGAACTTTGAAAAACCCATAAATATTTCTCACTTCTTTTCAGGTTTTGTTTCTTGTTTAGTTAGTTTGTAGTATTAAAAGAAAACCCAAAAATATTTTGTGTTTCTTCTTTTGCGTGTTGGGAGCTTTCCCATGTAAATAGTTTTTCTTGTTTTTTGTTTTCCCTTTGTTAATTTTCTTTCTTCAGAAAGACTAAAAACTCTAAAAATATTTTAGCGTGTTTTCTAAAATTCTTTTCATTTCATTGAGTCGACGTAAGGAGAAGACCACGATGAAAATGTTGAGTGGCTCTCATATGCATTATTGTTGATCTAGTGAAGAGCCAATATTACCTTGTATTCTCCATTGAATAAAATGTTTGCAGATTCCAGCTTAGTCTATGACACTCTGGCACCATTATTATTTTCATATCATTTGGTCGTTCAAGTGACAAGCAATAAAGATGATGATTTCATGAAGTGGCTGTGGCAAAGAAAAGCTGGTATGAACTCTTCTTGTTTTCATTTTTGTAAATATGTTTAACTCAGTATCGATAATTCAGCAAATTATGAGTAAACATGTTTATGATGACAATTAGAGATTATAGTTGCTCAATCCATAGCTAGGAGTGGATAATGATTTATCTTGAATGCCAACATGCATTAAAATGGTTATGATGTAGTATGTTAGTATGGTATCCTCCTTTGAATGTTTCAAGTGGCTTGACTTGGCACATGTTCACACATGTAGTTGACTCAAGACCAACATAGCCTCCATGATATTTATGTTCATGGTGTTTATATCCTACTCATGCTAGGATTCAATGTTAATTATTCACAATGCATGATTATGACCTTTATCGCTCTCTAGTTGGTTGCTTCTCAATATATTTGCTAGCCTTCGCCTGTACTAAGCGGGAATACTACTTGTGCATCCAAATCCCTAAATCAAAGTTGTTCCAGATGGGTCCACTATACTTATATGTTGTATTACTCTGTCATTTCCAAGTAAATTTGCACGTGCCACTTCTAATCCTTCAAATAATCATCTGTTTTGTGTGCCCGTACCGCTCATGGAGCGTCAGGGGCGGTCAGTATCTTCCATGCAAAGCGGGTTATGCTCACGATGGGTATTTATTCACTTGTCATTGCACAAGAGAGGCTGGTAATTGGGATGCTTAGTCCTATAATCAAAATGAAAAAAAAATATAATGCAACAAACTCTGCTGGAAAATTGTTGGTATGGAGGGCACCTATGAATTCGGCTAGCCATGGCTTGTGTTTCTTGGCTGAGGGGGAGTAAACTTCACCTTTCTGCTTGGGAACCACCGATAATGTATTTAGCATGGAAGATATTGGAAATCCTCAGTTGTGATGTTGACATGAAAGGCTTGCCTCTCAGAATTGCATTTATCTACGATTTAAGCTTCAAGCTCTGGCACCTCTGCAAATCTCTGCTTCCCTCTAGGAAGGGCCTATCCATTTACTTTTACGTTATTTACTTTCGTTGTTGAGTCATCGCCTTCTCAATTAAAGCACCAGTCATGAGAGCACTAATGTCATTCTTATGCATTGTGTATAATTAATATTGTGTGCACCATGACTAGATCTCTTCTACCATGAATTACAATGTTTAAATGCTACTTGAACTTTGGAGGTGCTCTGTATTTATGTTCCGCGGTCTCAAAAAGGGCTATAAAGATACCATGTTATCATATTATATCATGATTGTTTTGATAAAGTGTTGGCATTTGAGATATGTTATTATTTCTTGCTAGTTGACTACGCCATAGATATGAGTAAATATAATTTCTATGTGTTATCTTTTGCATGGTTAGTTCATGATCTTTGCTGGAAACTTGGGTGCTATTTAAGCTTATATACGGATACAAGAACAAAGGTGCTTGTAAAAGTATTTCTTTGTCACTTTTAGTTTGCAACTGAATTGCTTGAGGACAAGAAATGAGTTAAGCTTGAGGACCATCATACCAGAGTCGTACAGGATAACTATCACACACGCTATTATGTGGTGCAATGTTTATGATGCCTATGACATCTGAAACAGTTCATAATTGTAAACCGTGTACAATAAGGCAACTATCACAAACATTTAGTTTGCTCGCACCGTTTGTAATATTGTATGACATCACACATGCTTCATGAACGACAACTGTGTGCATGGTCGCACACATTTCCTCTCCACAAACCATGTCGGAAGTACATGTATATCACAAACATTTGAGCTTTATAGACCGTGTGCACCATAATGACCTGCAAAGCATATTTCAACCCTAATTAAATCGCTGCTATTTAAAATTGTACCGAATTTGAATTTGATAGTTGGTTATAACTTTATTCATATCCACCAGGTTAAACAAACAATGCATTATTCAATTCACAGAGACACATGTTCAAGAATTACATAAGCACCGAATAAAGAATGATGAACCAGGGTTGTATCCTTGTACTATTAAACATGGTAAAGAAAGGTGCAAAATACATTTTGGTTGCTGAAAAAGGTGAAGTGGAATTCCCGTATTATGCTCTCTTCCATGCAGAAGGCATGCATGACTCAGTCCAACCCTTATGATGTCCGACTACCCATCCTTCACTGTCTTCATGACTCATGAGGGCATCTAGATATTCATGTGTTATGGTAGAAATACTTTAACCTTTGCCTGCCCACCAATCATGTAGTCTGAGAGGTAATCTTGAGTAAACTGCTTCGAGAACCACTGCAAAGGAAAATGATTCAGACATTATCATCTAACACAACTCATTATGGGAAGTAAAAGAAGGCTACAAAGTTCTTACTTACCATGCTGCAGTTCACTGTTGTCTTGCATAAAGTGTAAGCAAATAGTTTGATTGACATCTTTTGACCCATTTTCATAAAAATCTTTATCAGTTTCCTATCTTGAAGCTGGTTCACGAATATCTCATTGCCCCATACGCAGAAAGGGTCGAAGCACGGATCTTTACCAATGATGTGTACCTAAAAGCACCAAGTTAACATTAGAAGCTAAAGAAAAATTGCAATATGGTGTAGTACAACACTCCCTTCGTCCCATTATATAAGAGATTAAAGCATCCAATATATTCATGGCGTGGATGAATAAACATCGTATATTATGGGGCGGAGGGATTTTATCAAATTTCTACAAATACCAGCCAATTAACTGCAGTTAACTTCTCTTGTGTTGTTGGTGTTCTCGCTGCTCTTCTCCGTATATCTAGACATCATCAGAACATTAAGGTAACACTCTTGGTTTGAGACTATGTTTGCCAACGATTGCCACACCTAAGCTTAGGCAAGTTTGACAAACTTAGGTGTGTTTTTGGTTCAAGCTACATCTTATGCAAGCCACACCATGTTCCCACATCACATGCACTCAAAAAGTGTGGCAAGATTCTCTTAGGCATGCCAACTTGTGGCTCTCGTTTTTAAGAACTAACCCATTGGCAAGTTTGGCAACATCATATGGCAAAGTGTGGCACTCCTAGGCCTAGAACCAACCAGCCCTTCCTTGTTGTTGTGTGGCCTAGGATTGCATATTTAGTCATTCAGTACAATGCATCTTGCTATGTAGCCCAGATTTATTAGATACGACCCTAGGTAATTAACCTACCGATAAATGGGTTACAGATATATTTAGTTAAATGTCTGATTCAACGATTAATCCCTTATCAGCCCCCGACCTATATGGTGGCACCAAATACCGATATCCTGGATAGTGAGTATATATAAGCCTTGGAATGAAACTAACCTTGATGGTAAACATCAGATGTTCCCAATATTGTCATGTGTAAGTACATCTAAAAGCATGTTAAGCACAATAGGCTAAACATCAACCAAATATATCCATGGTAGAGAACATAATATCCAAATGGTAGCTTCATGGCGAAGGTTTAAGCATGCTAGTTAAGAAAAACAAGAAGTGGAAAGGTGTGTTATTAACTGCAACATGCCTAATATTTAAAAACAAGCAAACATAGTCATTCAAACTTGTATTGTGTAGGTCTAAGTACACTAGTTATTGTTAAATCAAATGGGAAGGCGTGTTAAATACTTCCTCCGCTCCTTTTTACTCTGCATATAAGAATTTTTTTAAGTGAAACTTCATAAAGTTTGACCTTATTTATATGAAAAAATATCGACCTCTACCATGCTAAAGTTATCCAATATGAAAATTTAAGTCATGACACATCTACTGATATTGATTTCATATTGTGAATGTTGGTGTTTTTTCTATAAAGTTGGTCAAACTTTACGAGGCTTGACTTTATACAAATTTTATATGCGAACTAAAAAGGACCGGAGGGAGTACAACATGCTTAACAATAACCAAATTCAGTCATTCATAGAGCTATTTTTAATATTGGTATTGATGAAATTGAACTGCATAGTTCATACTAGCACATATAGAACATCACACTGTGAATAGCTGAAATGAACAAGGCATGCTACGAACAACCAAATATGGCAATTGAAACTAGACATATGCTAACTACAAACAACCGAACAACCAAAAACCATAGAAATAAACAAGGCGTAATGCAAACAACCAAATATATCAATAAATACTGGACATGTTCTTACTACAAAAGGGGTTCGAGAAAACAAATGATGGGATTCCCCCGGTAAAGAGGCACGGAAAAACAAATCATGGGTTTCCTCACTTGTCATAGATTGGCTCCTCCTCGTGGTCGCCATCGATGAGGTCTGACTTGGTAGATGAGGATCCCAAGCCAGCATCATAGAACGTGTCCTTTAGAAATGACAAAAGGAGCTCCATGGCGATGAAGGATGGTAAACTGTTCATAACGAGCCGCGGGAGATCAGCAGCCGGGCCATTGATGAGATCGATGGCTATAAAACCCGATGGGTTGGGGTGGGCAACTTAACATGTGACATAGCCAGCATCAAGCCATCGCTGTCGACGACCTCAATGTCGTAGCCGGCGTCTGATAACCCACAAGTATAGGGGATCGCAACAGTTTTGGAGGGTAGAGTATTCAACCCAAATTTATTTGTTCTACACAAGGGGAGCCAAAGAATATTCTCAAGTATTAACAGTTGAGTTGTCAATTCAACCGCACCTGAAAGACTTAGTATCTGCAGCAAAGTATTTAGTAGCAAAGTAATATGATAGTAGTGGTAACTGTAGTAGAAGTAACGGTAGTAGTTTTATAGCAAGCGTAACAGTGGCAACGGAAAAGTAACTAACCAAAGATCAATATGTGAAAATCTCGTAGGCATTGCATCAGTGATGGATAATTGTGTCGGATGCGATTCCTCATGCAACAGTTGTAACATAGGGTGACACGGAACTAGCTCTAGTTCATCAATATAATGTAGGCATGTATTCTGAATATAGTCATACATGCTTATGGAAAAGAACTTGCATGACATCTTTTGTCCTACCCTCCTGTGGCAGCGGGGTCCTATTAGAAACTAAGGGATATTAAGGCCTCCTTTTAATAGAGTACCGGTCCAAAGCATTAACACTTAGTGAATACATGAACTCCTCAAACTACGGTCATCAGCGGTAAGTATCCCAATTATTGTCACTTCGGGGTTAACGGATCATAACACATAATAGGTGACAATAGACTTGCAAGATAGGATCACGAGCTCACATATATTCATGAAAACATAATAGGTTCAGATCTGAAATCATGGCACTCGGGACCTAGTGACAGGCATTAAGCATCACAAAGTCATAGCAACATCAATCTCAGAACATAATGGATACTAGGGATCAAACCCTAATAAAACTAACTCGATTACATGATAAATCTCATCCAACCCATCACCGTCCAGCAAGCCTACGATGGAATTACTCACGCACAGAAGTGAGCATCATGAAATTGGTGATGGAGGAAGGTTGATGGTGCCGATGGCGATGGATTCCCCTCTCCAGAGCCCCGAACGGACTCCAGATCAGCCCTCCGGAGAGAGATTAGGGCTTGGCTGTGGCTCCTTATCGTAAAACATGATGAATCCTTCTCCTTGATTTTTTCTCCCCGAACGTGAATATATAGAGTTGGAGTTGACGTTGGCGGAGCACCAGGGGGCCCACGAGGCAGGGGCGCGCCCAGGGGGTCGGCGCGCTCCCACCCTCGTGGACAGGGTGTGGGCCCCCTGGCCTTGATCCTTTTTCCAGTATTTTATATATATTCCAAAAATATTCTCCGTTGATTTTCAGGTCATTCCGAGAACTTTTATTTCTGCACAAAAATAACACCATGGAAATTCTGCTCAAAACAACATTAGTCCGGGTTAGCTCCATTCAAATCATGTAAGTTAGAGTCCAAAACAAGGGCAAAAGTGTTTGGAAAAGTAGATACGATGAAAACGTATCAACTCCCCCAAGCTTAAACCTTTGCTTGTCCTCAAGCAATTCAATTGAAAAACTGTAAGTGATAAAGAAAAACTTTTACAAACTCTGTTTGCTCTTGTTGTTGTAAATATGTAAAGCCAGCATTCAAGTTTTCAACAAAGATTATGAACTAACCATATTCAAAATAACATTTAGGTCTCATGTTTACTCATATCAATGGCATAATCAACTAGCGAGCAATAATAGTAAATCTCGGATGACAACACTTGCTCAAAACAATCATAATATGATATAACAAGATGGTATCTCGCTATCCCTTTCTGAGACCGCAAAACATAAATGCAGAGCACCTCTGAAGATCAAGGGTTGACTAGAAATTGTAATTCATGGTAAAAGAGATCCAGTCACAGTCATACTCAATGTAAACTAATAGTAATGCATGCAAATGACAGCGGTGCTCTCCAACTGGTGCTTTTTAATAAGATGATGATGACTCAGCATAAAAGTAAATAGATAAGCCCTTCACAGAGGGAAGCAGGGATTTGTAGAGGTGCCAGAGCTCAGTTTTGAAATAGAGATGAATAGTATTTTGAGCGGTATAATTCCATTGTCAACATAACAACCGAGAGATCTCGATATCTTCCATGCTACACACATTATAGGCGGTTCCCAAGCAGAATGGTAAAGTTTATACTCCCCCACCACCAACAAGCATCAATCCATGGCTTGCCCGAAACAACGGGTGCCACCAACTAACAACAATCCTGGGGGAGTTTTTTTGCAATTATTTTGATTTGATTTGAGCATGGGACTGGGCATCCCGGTGACCAGCCATTTTCTCGTGAGTGAGGAGCAGAGTCCACTCCTCTTGAGAATAACCCGCCTAGCATGGAAGATACAGACAACCCTAGTTGATACATGAGCTATTCGAGCATACAAAATAGAATTTCATTTGAAGGTTTAGAGTTTGGCACATACAAATTTACTTGGAACGACAGGTAGATACCGCATATAGGAAGGTATGGTGGACTCATATGGAATAACTTTTGGGGTTTATGGAGTTGGATGCACAAGCAGTATTCCCTCTTAGTACAAGTGAAGGATAGAAAGAGAATGGGAAGCAACCAGCTAGAGAGCGACAATAGTCATGAACATGCATTAATCAACAATAAATGCTATGTTGATTTGTTTCAACTACATGCGTGAGCACGTGCCAAGTCAAGCCACTCGAATCATTCAAAGGAGGATACCAGCCTATCATACCACATCACAGCCATTTTAATAGCATGTTGGCACGCAAGGTAAACCATTATAAACTCCTAGAAATTTAAGCATGGCATGAGCAACTATCATCTCTAATTGTCATTGCAAACATGTTTCATTCATAATAGGCTGAATCAGGAATGATGAACTAATCATATTTACAAAAACAAGAGAGGTCAAGTTCATACCAGCTTCTCTCATCTCAATCAGTCCACATATATCGTCATTATTGCCTTTCACTTACACAACCGAACGGTGTGGATAATAATAATAGTGCACGTGCATTAGACTAAGCTGGAATCTGCAAGCATTCAATTCAAGGGAGAAGACAAGGTAATATGGGCTCTTTGTTAGATCAACAATAATGCATACAAGAGCCACTCAACATTTTCATCATGGTCTTCTCCTCTCGACCCCCAAAGAAAAGAAAAGAAACAAAACTATTTACACGGGAAAGCTCCCAACATGCAAAAGGAGAACGAGAAATCTTTTTAGGTTTTATTTTTAATTACTACTACAAGTAATGAAAATAAACTAGCTAAAAGCTACAACTAATTTTTTTCTTAAGGTTTTTCAAACACACAAGAAGAAAGCTGGAAAAGAAAATAAACTAGCATGGATGATACAATGAAAAACTATGAGCACTGACAACTGGCATGAGTGTGTGAACATGAATGTAATGTCGGTGAGAAATACGTACTCCCCCAAGCTTAGGCTTTTGACCTAAGTTGGTCTATGCCCACGGATCAAAGCTACCCTCTCTGGTGTACTGAGGAGGATCCTCAGGATGCCACTGGTTAGCGATCTCCTCCGGATCCCACTGATAAACAGACTGACAGTGAGGACCAAGTGGTGGCTCCGGCTCAAGCTCTGGAGCTGATGTCAGGCTCCGGTATGCATGAACGGCCTCCAGCAAAATAGGGTACGTGCCTGAAAATATGTTGAACAAAGAGGGAGCAGGCAAGGTAATAGTCTCAAAGTAAATTTTATCAAATATCAGTCTATAGTTGTAACACCCCGGATGTAATTTACCTTATCTTCTGTATCCCAACTCTTTCCATTTCCGGCCTAAGTTATTTTATTTTCCTCGGGTTTGGGGTTTTGTCTCTGTGTGTTGTTTCCTTTGTCATGCATCTCATATCATGGCATCTTGTGCATTGCATTTGCATACGCGTTTGTCTCATGCATCCGAGCAATTTCCCCGTTATCCGTTTTGCATTCCAGCGCTCCTATCTCCTCCAGTGGTCCTTTCTACCTCTTTTCGTGTGTGGGGGTTAAAAATTTCCGGATTGGACCGAGACTTGTCATGCGGCCTTGGTTTACTACCGGTAGACCGCCTGTCAAGTTTTGGGCCATTTGGACTTCGTTTGATACTCCAACGGTTAACCGAGGGACCGAGAAGGCCTCATTTGTGTTGCAGCCCAACACCCTTCCAATTTGGCCCAAAACCCACCTAAACCCTCTCCATCATCTAGAGCGTTCGATCACGATCGCGTGGCCGAAAAACATGCTCAATTTGGAGCCTCCTAGCTCCTCCTACCTATAAAATAGCATCTCCCCTGAAATTTTCAGGTCATTCCACCCCCTAACCCTAGCCCCGCTCCTCTCTGCGCGGCCGGACACGTCCGCCGGCCGCCGGACACACCGCCGCCGCCACTCCGGGGCTGCCATGTGGCCCTGTGCCGCCTCCCACCGCTCCGGCCCTGGAGGCCCAAGTCGGGCCCCCGCGAGCCCGCGCGCCCCGCGCCTTCACCCGCGAACCCCGCTGCCGTCTTCCTCCCGTCCGGCCGCCCGATGGCCCGGCGCCGCTGCCCGCCATCCCTGGCCGCCGATCTCCGGTGACCTCACCGCCCATCGCGCGGCCGCGCCGCCCCACGCCCGCCGCCTCTCCTCTCCTCATGCGCCGGCGGCGAACCCCTCCGTTCCCGGCGTCCTCCTCCGGCCGGAACCCTCCTCCCCGGCGAACCTCGTCGACGCCGGCCGCCGCGTCCATTGTCTCCGGCGAAATCGCGAAGCTATAGTACCTGCTACAGTAACTTCAGATCTGGATCCGTTGACTTCTTCCCCGAAAACCCTAGCTATTTTGCATTTTTCCGCATGCCATAACTCTCTCATTGTAGATCCGATTTGCGTGTGTAGCATATCAAAATGTTCTTCCCAACGAGTACATCATTTCCTCTCATTGCATCATTTTCATTTGAGCTCATCTTGATGCACGAAATGCTGTTGGAAGAGGGCTATGTGATAAATTTGCCAGATCTGTTTCATCAAATAGATATTTGTCATTTTTGCCATGTTTAATGTGTGCATGATATGCTCCTGAGCTCTACATGATTTTGTTATATGTCATGCCATCTTTACAAAGGTGCTTACCATGTTTTTTTGTGATATGTGTGGTGACTAGCACAAGCTTGCAAAGTAGTGTAATCGGTAATGCTTATTTCAGGGACTTGGAATTTCACTAAGTCCTTGTCCTGATTTTGTTGATATGCCATATGTTCATGTTGTTTCCTAGTGATCTGTGCCTCTTTTGAGGATGATTAGTAAGGATGTTTTGTTAACCTTGTGGTGCTCTATCCATCTGTGTCTTTGTTTGCATTTATGGAGCACCCTAGCTTGAGTCAATTGAGCTCTACTTTTGCTATATCGTGAATCCTGGCAGATTGTTGACATGTTTAGCGATTTTGCCGAGGATGTTGCTATTGATCCGTGCATGCTATGTTGTTGTTCTTGCCATGTCTAGCTTCTATGATATGTATTCTTGATGGGTGTATGCTTAGTTTGTCATGCCATGCTCTGTAGTGAGTGCATCGAGGGCGTTACAATAGTTAAGCATCTTCTACTTATTCATAACAATAAAATCATGTGCTACCATACTCTTATAATCTAGAAAAATAGGAGGCAGCAACTTTTCCTCTTTCTCATAATGCCTAATAGGTATGTTAAAGTGTGCAGCAAGGCGCGAGTCAAAGATGCCTCCAAAGATGGGACCCTTTGTACGGTTCAGATTTAACCGTTTAGCAACAATAGCGCCTAAACTAAAAGTGGTATCACGAAACAAAGCATGGCGCAAAATAACAATATCAGGGGCACTAAGGTTTCCACAGTTCCCGCGGCCAATTAAGTATCTACTAGAAAATATTGCAAAGTAACGTAGAATAGGAAAATGTATGCTAGTAATCCTTCCATCGGAAACCTTCCTCATCTCCCCTACAGCGATCATATGAATAAACCCTTCCACATCATTACGATGTGGTTCCTCTATGCTGCCCTCAAAGGGAAACTTGCAAACCCCACAAAAGTCGTAAAGTGACATCTCCTTATACCCATCATACAAATAAAAATCCACAGAAGGTGGAGACCTCTTAGCATGGAAATGAAAATTTTGCACAAAAATATTAGTGAGTAGGAGATACTGTTCGAGTTGGTCATGGAGGAAGTTGGTCAGGCCTACATTCTCAGCCAAATAATAAAAATCTTCATAAATCTCAGCTTCTCTCAAGAACTCATCACAAGGCCATTCACACGGCCGAACTTCCGCAGTACGAGGGAGATTATATTTGGGCTTCTTATTCTCTTCACTTTGCTTATCCTTCAAGCTTCAGCTCGAAGAGCCCCTCAAAAATCTCTTCATCTTTTTCTGAAATTTTTAGTAACTCAAAATAAAAGTGAACAAACTCAACAAAATTGATAACAACTACTCCTACAAGTGCCTAGAGGCCATATCATGCATTAAAACTACTTTTGACCACATAAATTTGACATGCAGGCTCAAGAATAGGGTCACCAAAGCAGCAAAAATCTGAAATAAATAAAGCACTAGAACAAAAACTAATTGGACCATTGGAGGACTCACATACCGAAGAACAATCCCCCAAAGCAGTTTTGTGAAAGGAGCTTTGAGCAAGGAGATCGAAAATGGCAGCAAGATGAGCTAGAACTCGGGTTTGAGCTGGTGGATGATTTTTTCTAGAGGAACACGAAGTGTGTGGGTGCAAGAATAAGTGGAGGGACCCACATGGGGTCCACAAGGAAGGGGGCGCGCCCAGGGGGGTAGGGGGTGCCCTCCACCCTCGTGGTCACATGGTGGGTCCCCCTGGTGTGTTCTCAGTGCCAATAATTTTTAAATATTCTAGGAAAAATCATATTTCATTTTCGGGACATTTGGAGAACTTTTATTTTCGGGGTATTTTTTATTGCAAGGATAATTCAGAAAACAGACAGAAAATACTATTTTTACTTTATTTAATCTAAATAACATAAAGTAAAAGGAGTGTACAGAGAGTTGTGCTTTCTAACTTCATCCATCTCATGCTCATCAAAAGGAATCCACTAACAAGGTTGATCAAGTCTTGTTAACAAACTCTTTCCGAATAACATGAAACAGGAGAATTTTCAAATAACACTAGGTTACCTCAATGGGGATATGCACATCCCCAACAATAAGAATATTATATTTCTTCTTGACAGTAGGAAGAGGAAATTCAAAACCTCCAATACACTACAAGAAATATGTCAACTTGTGACCAACACTATTGGTCACTGAATGGTCACTGTTTTCAATTTGTGACCTTTTTGTGACCAAAAACATAAGGTCAAAAGCTGGCGGTCGTAAACTGACTATAACGACCTTTCTTCTGGAATGGTCGTAGACGTTTATGACCAAAATACATCTACTGTGGCGTTTTCATCACTAGCAACCTCCCCAGGCCACATAGGCATCCAACATGGCAATCTGATGTGGCACAAGATTCAGCCCGATCCAATTCGGTGTTTATATGGGCTGAGCCCATTAATTCGGCCTTTTTAATATTTACTTTTCCTATTAATTTTTGCTAGCTACATGGGCTGGCCCAGCAATTCGGCCTTTTTATTTCTAGATGCGGCCTTTTACAGCGTATGATATTTTATTGTTTGCCATTTTATTTTCCACTGTTTTACATTTGTCCCAAGAGTTTTAGTTTTTCTTTTTCTCAGAAGATTGGTCCCAATTTTCAGTTTCTAGTAATAGGACCCGGCTGTCAGGGTCAAGTTCTTTAGATTTCATTTCATAGTAAATAAGTAATAAATATCTAAATCAGCATTGGAAAAATACACTGATTGAAATAGTAGCCAGAATGGCAATCACAGTATTACAATGTGAATACATTTTTTGTGGGTAAACGCGGATATATCATACAACACAAATACAATGGCAATGACAGTATTACAAGCTCTACTGCTTTTGTCGACCTTCTTCAACATGGACCTCCTTCAGTCCTTCTCCTTCTCCTTTCAACCTTCTTTTGCATGGAGCTACTGTGAGAGGAAATCTACAGTTAAGAACAAAATACGTATATAAGAAGTTGGGTACATATCACTTTGGAAAGCACAAGATATCATTTGGCTGGACTTGAATATCACTTGTGCATGGGACAGTAAAAGGAATTACAACTAAACGACAATTCAGCATGAATTGGTAAAATGAACTGGCAAAGAATGCATTGTCCAACTGATTCAGCATGAGAGTCCGACGTCGACAGCACCAAGCAAAATTTAGCAAAGCATATAAATAGATTCAGACCAATTGATAAAATGAAATCTACTCCATGAGATTTATTCAACTTTAGGGAGCATCGCAGATACAGACCAATATTTGCAAGCATGTAAATACTGATTCAACACTAGGGAGTACTGACTTTTTCTGGCAGCGAGAAAGCAACTCAATTTGGCAAGCAGTGCAATACCAAGTGAATTTAGTCAAACATGCAAGTGAATTTATAGCAGTAGCACTAGGGACTAGTAGCACTAGGGACTAGGGACTGACAGCAGTAGCACTAGATTCAGTCAAGTGAAAGTGAATTTAGAGCAGCAGCAAAATCAGGGAACGTGAGAGAGGTAGAGGGAGGCTCAACCATGAATTGCTGCTACCCCATGGTTGGGTATGTAATTGTCGCCGCTCCTCCTTGTGGATGCCAAGGTCGGAGATGCCAGATCCGTGCGGGCATCCTCCTCCTGTCCGCATGAGCTGAAGCAAACCGTAGCAGGTAGTCCACCAGAACCTTCTTCCTCTTTGGTTGCACCAGCAGCGTCTGCAGATCCGCCATGGCCGGAGGCTGACTTCTGAAATGAAAAAGAGCACAATGAGATGTTAGCTTTGCCATGATGATATAGTAGTAACAGGGAAGCATACCAGGGATAAACTATACACAGGGAAGGCGATAAATAACAAAAGCAGTAGTAACATATTCTCATGACAACTAGAACATAACCATCCCAATTCCATTTTACCATGTACTGTACAGTTTAAAACTGAAGCATATCAAGAAGAAATTGTACACAGGCAAGGCTGAAAAGAAGAACATAACATTGTATCTTGCGGGCATGCAACAAGCTGTGCGGGTATATATAGTAAATCAAGACCGTATCTTGCAAGTCAATAGTTATCACAGAGAACAAGATACCATAAGATGAATGATGGCACTCAAATTCTAATCTCACATAGATAAAATTCACTGCCATAGTAACAGTACATCTTCACTTGGATATATCTGAAGTCCAGTTGGTTCTCAAAAGCAAGTGTTCTAAGGTTCTCATAGATATATTTATAGCTAAATCTAGGAATTAACACAACCATGCACCCACACCACATGGCCTACAGAAGGCCCAATTTGGCCTTGAGGGGCTCTCAGCCATTAGTTTTGGACAGTACTCACCCGTGCAAGAGCACGCTTGTACTAAAATAGCCACTCATTACAAGTCCGAACCTACATATTTCCTCAAGCACATGTCTCACAGGACAGTGATGGTTAACTTAGATTCTCTAACCAAATATCTCAATAATCTGGTTGACTACTCACGGATTAACAAAGCCCCTTGTGATTAAACTATCCATCGCGCACAGATTAACAGACTAGTAGACGGTACTCCCCCCAGGAAAAAACCTCCCAAACAAGACATGAAGGTTACCATGACGGCGATGGATGCGGCGGCGAGCGCGGCCTGGCCGAGCCACAGCCAGAGCCCGCCCCACGTCCCGGGCCTCCCTGCCAGCTCCCTTCTCTCGAGGCCAACACCGCCGCCGCCCATGCGCATGCTCTGCTCCAGGTACGTAGGCACGAAGGGAAGCCCCAGCTTCTCCGTTGTGGTACAACAACAAAAGGGATCAGAAATAGCGGTCAAACAGCAAGGTAGTGTAAAGAAATTAAGTAAGCTATTGTGCTGGATCAAATTCCTACTGAACACAAAACGACATTCCTACTGAACACAGAACGACAAGAAACATAGTGTAAAATACATATCTAATGCTAGTATATTTGTATAAAAAGATGAACAGAGCATACTATTAATTAGTATATATGCTCAGCAGCTTTGCGTTCCAGTTTGGTTATTCATTTGAAACCAAATTGACATCATTCACTTGCAATAGAAAACAAGTAGTATATTTAGTTATTTACAGTGATGCTAATATGCTACCACCAATAGATACAAATCATACAACTATCTTATTGGCTTGACAAAGATAATAAAGAAAGAAAAGGCCTAGTCAACACAGGATCTGTAAATATTATTTCACTATGCAGAAGTAAATGGCTATTTGACCTGCACTGGTCCCAGTACGTTAGACCTATTTAATACATACTACGATATGCCATCATTTGGGTACTGTTGTCCACAGAGGTGGTAGACACTGGCTCAGAGACGCACACGCATGTGTAGGAAGGACTACAGATGTGCTTGGCAAATAAAAACATGCACAAAAGGAAGGAAGCAAGGAAGAAACACGTGGAAGCTACCTGGTTTTTGAGTTCTGCATGATGAGATCCCTCACCAAATCCTTGTGCACTCACTCAACTCCTACAAAAATCACCACAGTACCGAGGTTAAGATGCTAGAACTCAAACATGAAACTTGGTACAGAAAGTAAACAGCTGGTTGCAAATTAGCTTGAGATAACTACAGTGAAAGATCATCAAAAATCATAGTGTGAAATAATTAGCTTGAAAGTGGTGATATGTCATTCATCTTTATGTCCACATTAAAATTGTGCAGCCTCACACGCCCTATAGCCTCAGTCAGAGGCAACAGTGCACCAAAGTTGCACTGCACACAAGGACTAGGGCTGGCCCAATCCAAGGAGCCGTCAGGTTGAAGGAATCCAGCAAACAGCAGCCAACCTGCTCCCACTACAAAACCTAAAATGTTGCAGACATGGCAAACCACCCTTGATTCATGCAACCAGCACATATGTATAGAGTAAGTGGTGCAATGTGCAGAATGAAAGAGGGGAATCAGGGAGCATGGGCGGGATCTTACCCTCAGCCTTAGGGAGCCTCGGTGGGATCCATCGGCGGCACCACTGCGGCAGGGGAGGAATGCTAGGGTTTGATTAGGAGAAGGTGGCCTCCATGGCGTCGGAGCAGGGGGAAATAGCCATCCCGTCCATGGCATCCCGGTGTGTCGGAGTAAATAGCCATGGGTAGCCTAGCCGGCTTCCCCTGGCCCTCCTGAAGAAATTACGAGCCCGCCCGGCTCTCAAGAACTCAAAACATAGGGGCCGCCTTCCCCTTGCTGGCTGCCACCCAGGCCGGCTTTCGGAAGGCGGTCCGACTTTAGCCCTCATGAGAAGGCCGACTCCAAGAAGCCGGCTCCCCATAAAGCGGTCAAGACCGTACCCACAAAGTTTGCACCCACCTAACGGCGGTGCGACAAGGCGTGGCTACAGTAAAGCCTGCCACCCCCGAATCCCGGAGCACGCCTGGCATGGTGCGCCGTACGGGCTAGGCGACCCGTCCGGCGCACCACTGTTGCCATGTTGACCCTGGCGTCACCCACGACGGGCCGCCAGCGTGGCCCATAGACGGTGGGCCCCCTTTGAGCAGAGAGACGCCCGAAGGCGGCCACGCCTCCAACTAGTCGGCCCAAGACAGAGCCGGCTCCCCGCAGCCGACTTGCCGCCTTCCTCAAAGAGGACGCCCCATTAAGGAGACAAGACGCGGTAAGGCTACAGCGATCGCCTGACAGGCGGCAGTACTGTAGCCGCGCTTGCCACGATGGAGCTCACGTCAACAAGATGAAGCCACAGTAACCAGCCGCCGACCAGGCCCTGGATAGTGGGGCCTGCCTGTCGACCAAGGGGCCGGCAGCCGGCGAGACCCACCAGTCGGCGGGCCCCAGCAGCCGGCGCAGAAGCCGGCGAGCGCAGTCACAGATGGCTGGGCCCCGTGCCCAGCCGGATTATCATTGTACCCCTGGGGTGTAGGCCTATATAAACCCCCCGGAGCACCCATGCAAAGGGTTGGACCCTTAGCTAATTCTAGACACAAAAATCAAGGAGAAGAAGCAAGCTAGCCCTGCCCTTCTTCCTCCTTCCCCCCAAAACAGGTCAAGGAGCGTTGTGTAGCCACTTGATTCATCTAGTGAACATGCGGAGACCCCGCAGAGCAGCAGTAGGGGTGTTATCTCCACAGAGAGCCCCGAAGCTGGGTAAGATCCGCCGGCGTGCATGTCTTCGCCTTATCCCGTTTCCAGGCACCGACGATGTCTTACTGGCTCCCACAATGATAAGCCACCCGTTGGCATATGTCGCACCTACCACCCGACATTTGGCGCCCACCGTGGGGCCAGGTGCACCGTCGTCCGGAGACCTGTTCTGGACGGGAACCTTATTCCTCCCCCGCGAGCGTAGCCAGCCCAACACGCTCGATGGCGCTTGCCACGATGCGCTGCAAGGCGTCACCAGCATCTGCGCGGCAGGCGGCCTCGCCGATCTCCTCGACAAAACTCTCATCTCCGACGAGCTCGCCTCCGATGCGGGCGCCGACCACCTCGCCAACCTTCTCGGCCAGCTCCATGTCTCCAGCGAGCCCGCTGCGGATCTGGAGTTGGTTGGCTCCACCGACCCGATGCCTGGCGACTCCGACGCGGCCTCCTACGACACCTTCCCCACCAACGTCGCGATCTACAACGACCCGCTTCCTCGAACCAACGGCTGCGATGCTGTCACCGCCGAAGTGATGGTTGTCGGCCACGGCGGCCTGACCGACGAGAGCGCCCACGACGCCTCGCGCACGGCGGCCCACGACTTGTCCGCTCCCCTCCCGGCTGATGCCGATGACGAAGCACTGGAAGCACGCCGCCTCGCCCTCCTCGCAGAGGGCTGGAGGCTGGCCTCCATAAGACGCCTCACTGAGGCCTACCAGCGTGAAGCTGACCGCGCCGCCTTCGGCACGCCGGCCCGGGGTGGGCCAAGCCGGGCTAGCCTTGTCAAGCAACGTGGCGCCGTCATCGCCGACACGCTAGGAGTCGACCGCCCGGTCTATGCCACGCCGCTCGAGAACTTGCGTGCCGCCCAGGCGGCCGTAGACGAGTTGGACGGCTTGGAGGCCGAAGACCTCCCCCACATGACCCGGCGCATCCAGCAACTGATCGACGCAGCCGCGCAGCGGCACGAAGCAGAGGCCTGCGCGGGAAGCCCTCCCCCGCGCCGAGATCACGTCGCGATGTCCCGGACGCCGACTACGAGCAATACCCGCGCGCGACGCGAGAAGGAGCCGGCTACCAGCCGCAGCCGGACCCGGATCTCCATCGAGCGAGACGCGGACGGTCATCCCCGAGCCATGGAATGGCGAGGCGACCCGCCTCCGCCTCCGCCCCATGGAGAGAGATATCCCGCCTCGCCGCCAGTGGCGCACCCGACTCTCAGCGGCCGGCTAGGCCGCCGTGAAGGAATCGGCGAGAGCGATGCCCGCCATCGGATCGACCGCCTGGCGCGATCCCTGGCGTTGGAAGAAGAAGACGATGTCGGCCCGCCTTGTTTCGGCCCCCGCATCCGCGACGAGCCCTTTCCCAAAGGGTTCTCGCTCCAAAGAGACACGCCCAAGTACAACGGCTCCGTAAAGCTGGAAGATTGGTTGATCGACTACTCCACGGCGGTCAGCATAGCCAACGGCAACCGGCGCGTTGCCGTGAAGTACGTGCCCCTCATGCTGCAAGGCACGGTGCGGACTTGGCTCAACAGCCTCAAGCCGCGTAGCATCAACAGCTGGCTAGATTTCACAGAAGCCTTCATCCGCAACTTCACCAGCACCTACAAGCGGGCTCCCAAGCCCAGACAGCTCTCCTTGTGTGTACAAGGCCCCGCCGAGTCCACTCGCGATTACCTCACGCGTTGGGCCGAGCTCCGCAACTCCTGCGAAGGGGTGCATGAGGTGCAAGCCATAGAATACTTCACAGCCGGATGCCGAGAAGGCACCCTCCTCAAGCACAAGCTCCTCTGCGACGAGCCGGATACCCTCGACGAACTTCTGGACATAGCGGATAAGTACGCCACCGCCGACTCCTCGATGAAGACCGAGCTTCGGGTAGACGCGTCCGGAAAGGTACTCAACCCGGCGCCCAAGACGCCGGCTGGGGATTCCGGCCGACACCCCAACTCGAACGACCACAAGCGCAAGGGCCCCGTGCCCCCTCCCGCCAGTCGACAGGTGGCCACAGTCGAAGACGCGCCGCCTGAAGAACGACCGGCGCCCAAGAAACCCAAGGGCGGCAGGCCGGCTTGGCAGCCCGCTTTCTCCTACGAGCAAACTCTCGATGCCCCTTGCAAGTTCCATAGCGGCGCGATGCCGTCCAACCACACGAGCCGGAAGTGCAATTGGCTCACCCGAATCTCCAAGGGCGAGGGTCTATTGCCGCCTCCGCCGGCCCCGCCGCCTCCGGCCGCTCGGCCCGCAGTCAGAGCCGTGCATGACGAGTTCCCTGACGAGCAAGCCACCTACATCGTCTTTACCAGCCATCCCGAAGACCGGCGCAGCAAATGCCGAGAGCACCAGGAAGTCAGCGTGGTCGCTGCCAACCCCGCCAGACACATGCATTGGTCGGAAAAGCCCATCAGCTGGAGCCGGGCTGACCATCCGGAGGTGATGCCGTGTCCCGGCTCTTATGCTTTGGTCCTAGAAGCCACCCTTGCAACGGACAGACGCGCCGCCCGCTTCTCCCATATGTTGATAGACGGCGGGAGCAGCATCAACATCCTGTACCGTGACACCCTGGAAAAGCTAAATGTCAAGACGAAGCAGCCGATGCCTACACGGACAGTGTTCCATGGCATCGTACCCGGCCTGTCCTGCGCCCCCATTGGCAAAATCAAGATTGATGTACTTTTTGGGGACAAGGAGCATTTCCGCCGGGAAGCGATCTGGTTTGAAGTGGTGGACCTGGAGAGCCCTTACCATGCATTGCTTGGCCGACCTGCTTTGGCCAAATTCATGGCAGTTCCCCACTATGCATACCTCAAGATGAAGATACCAAGCACCAAAGGCGTCATCACCGTAGCCGGTGATTATAAGAAGTCCTCCGAGTGTGCGGCGGCCAGCAGCCGGCTGGCCGAGTCCCTTGTGATTGCCGAAGAGAAGAAGATGCTGGACCGAGCCGTGGCCATAGCCGACAAGCAGTCGGCCGTGTCCCCCAACCCCAAGGAGCACGATGCTCAGGGATCTTTCCAGCCGGCCAAGGAGACGAAGAAGATACCTCTTGACCCCGAGCATCCAGAGAGGTTTGCCGTCATCGGGGCGAACCTGAACAGCAAATAGGAAGGCGAGCTTGCCGATTTCCTCCATGAGAATCGGGACATCTTTGCATGGTCCCCCAAGGAGATGCCGGGTGTTCCGAGGAAATTCGCCGAGCACAAACTACACGTTCGAGAAGACGCAAAGCCAGTGAGGCAACCCCTTCGCCGATTGTCGGAGGAGAAGCGCAGGATTGTAGGGGAGGAGATAGCCCGGCTCTTGGCGGCCGGCTTCATCATGGAAGTTTTCTTTCCAGAGTGGCTCGCCAACCCGGTCCTTGTGCTAAAGAAGAACAACAAGTGGCGCATGTGTATAGACTACACGAGCCTCAACAAGGCCTGCCCCAAAGATCCTTTTGCCCTGCCAAGGATTGACCAAGTGATAGACTCCACAGCCGGATGCGAGCTGTTGAGTTTTTTGGATGCTTACTCCGGATACCATCAGATAAAGCTAGACCCGGACGACCGCCTGAAGACCGCCTTCATCACGCCATTTGGAGCCTTCTGCTACCTGACTATGACATTCGGCTTGAGAAATGCCGGTGCCACTTTTCAGCGTTGCATGCAGAAGTGCCTCCTCAAGCAACTCGGCAGAAATGCTCACGTATACATGGACGACATCATGGTGAAGACGGAGAAGCGCGGCACCTTGCTGGGAGACCTCAAGGAAACGTTTGAGAACCTACGCCGGTTCCAAATCAAGCTCAACCCCGAGAAATGCGTGTTCGGAGTGCCTTCCGGCCAGCTCCTAGGCTTCCTGGTCTCCGAACGCGGCATCGAATGCAACCCGGTGAAGATCAAGGCCATCGAGAGAATGGCGATCCCCACCAAGCTTCGAGACATTCAGAAGTTCACCGGGTGCTTAGCCTCCTTGAACCGCTTCATCAGCCGGCTCGGAGAGAAGGCTCTCCCTCTCTACCGCCTCATGAAGAAGAGCACTCACTTCGAGTGGAACGACCAGGCCGACCAAGCTTTTCACGAGCTGAAGAAGATGCTGGCCACACCGCCTGTCCTCGCGGCGCCGACTGAGAAAGAGCCCATGCTCCTCTACATCGCTGCAACCAGCCGGGTGGTTAGCACCGTCATCGTAGTCCAGCGCCCAGAAGAAGGCCGAGCCCAGCCGGTCCAGAGGCCGGTGTACTATTTGAGCGAGGTGCTGTCCGCCTCGAAGCAGAACTACCCACACTACCAAAAGATGTGTTATGGCGTGTACTTCACCGCCAAGAAGCTGAAGCCCTACTTTCAAGAGCATCCCGTCACGATCGTATGCACTGCCCCGCTAGCCGAGATCATAGGCAGCCGGGATGCATCCGGCCGGGTGGTGAAATGGGCCATCGAGCTGGCCCCGTACACGATCTTCTACCAGCCCTGCACTGCCATCAAGTCCCAAGCACTGGCCGACTTCCTCGTCGACTGGGCCGAGACCCAGTACCTGCCACCGGCTCCCGACTCCACCCATTGGTGCATGCACTTCGACGGGTCCAAGATGCGCACCGGCTTGGGAGCCAGCATCGTCCTTACCTCTCCGAAAGGCGACAAGCTCAGATACACGCTACAGATCCACGTTGCCGCCTCCAACAATGTGGCCGAGTACGAGGCGCTCATGCACGGGCTCCGGCTTGCCAAAGAGCTTGGCATTCGCCGGATCCTATGTTATGGCGACTCGGACCTGGTAGTCCAGCAATCATCCGGCGACTGGGACGCCAAGGACACGAATATGGCAAGCTACCGCTTCCTGGTCCAACAAATCAGCGGATACTTTGAAGGATGCGAGTTCCTCCACGTACCACGAGCCGACAACGAGCCAGCCGATGCCCTGGCTCGAATAGGCTCCACTCGGCAAGCAATTCCAACCGGCGTCGCTCTACAACGCCTCCTCAAGCCGTCTATCAAGCCGTCTCCGGAATCCGATTCCATCTTCGTGCCGCCTGACCCCGACGCGGTCGGGTCCGGCTCGAAGAACCAAGTAGGCGACCCCAAGACCCCTGTAGCCGGCCCGGCGACTTCGGCAGCCGGCTCGGGGACTTCGGCAGCCGGCTCGGGGACTGCGGCAGCCGGCCCGGGGACTGCACCAGCGCTACAGTCGGCGGCCGACTCCAGCACCTCACCGCCCAGCCCGCCCACCCTGGTAGCAGTAGCCACATTGGTGGTAGGAGAAGTCACGGCTCCATCATGGGCTCAGTCCATCCTCAACTTCCTAGTAAACCAAGACCTGCCGGCTGAAGAAACAGAAGCAAGACAAGTCCAACGTCGAGCCGGAGCATACACAATCGTCAACAGAGAACTACTCAAGCGCAGTGTCACTGGAATCCTCCAATGGTGCGTCGAGCAAGAGAAGGGCATTGCAATCCTCACAGACATTCACCAAGGTGAATGCGGCCACCATGCGGCCTCAAGATCACTTGTCGCCAAAGCCTTCCGCCATGGTTTCTTCTGGCCGACTGCTTTGGATGACGCCAAAGAATTAGTAAAACATTGCAAGGGATGCCAACTCTTCAGCTCCAAGCAACACATGCCGACTTCGGCAATCAAGACCATTCCCCTCACTTGGCCCTTTGCCGTTTGGGGACTGGACATGGTGGGCCCATTCAAGACGGCGCGCGGCGGCATGACGCATTTGCTCGTCGCCGTGGACAAATTCACCAAGTGGGTTGAGGCAAAGCCGATCAAGAAGCTGAATGGGCCGACTGCCGTGACGTTCATCGCAGACATAACAACTCGGTACGGCGTGCCACACAGCATCATCACCGACAATGGCACGAATTTTGCCAAAGGAGCCTTGGCACGTTTCTGCGCAGCCCAAGGTATCCGGCTGGACTTAGCATCCGTCGCCCAGGCGCAGTCCAACGGCTAGGTCGAGCGAGCCAATGGCCTCATCCTCTCCGGTATCAAGCCTCGACTGGTCGTACCTCTGGAGCACTCGGCCGGCTGTTGGCTCGATGAGCTGCCGGCTGTCCTCTGGAGTCTGCGCACTACACCAAACAAGTCAACCGGCTTCACCCCTTTCTTCCTTGTGTATGGTGCCGAGGCGGTCATCCCAACTGACATCGAGTTCGACTCGCCTCGAGTAACCATGTACACGGAAGCGGAGGCCAAGGAAGCACGAGAAGACGGCGTCGACCTGCTGGAAGAAAGCCGGCTGTTAGCCCTCAGTCGGTCTGCCATCTACCAGTAGGGTTTGCACCGCTACCACAGCCGGAAAGTCAAGCCAAGATCTTTCCAAGAGGGCGATCTTGTGCTCCGACTGATCCAGCGAACAGCCGGCTAGCACAAGCTCTCAACCCCTTGGGAAGGCCCCTTCGTCATCAGCAAAGCTCTAGGCAACGACTCCTACTACCTGATCGACGCACAGAAGCCGAAGGCACGCAAGAGAGACGACTCCGGCAAGGAGTCGGAACGACCATGGAACGCCAACCTCCTCCGAAGATTTTACAGTTGAAATGCAGTATGTACCGCGCTAACTTTTGTATTAAGTACAAGACAATAGGCTCCCCGAGGAGGGCTCGGGGACTGCCATCTCTTATTTATGAATGAAAAGTATCATGCTCATAACCTTGTCGTATCATTTACTTATTCCGTCCGGCACCGAGTTCGACTAAGTCGGCTCGGGGACTGGCCGACTGGAGTTATGTTAGAAGTCCTACCCACAGTCAGACAAGTAGTGTGCCGGCTCTCAAGCCTTCTCTTTCCAAAAGTCACAGTCCGAAGAGCCGGCTATCCGGCTGGCAAGAGTTAAAGGTAGGAACGGGCGCCCACATGAAAAACGGCTAGGGACTAACGGACTAATATAACAAAAGCCGGTTTTTCTCACACCGCTGACTGGCTACCAGAGTAGCCGGCCGGCCGGCTTCCATTCACTTCACTTTAATCCAAGAAAGCTCAAGTACTTACCTCCCCAAAGAGGGAAGGCGGCAAAGGAAAAAGCCTAAGGATAAAAAAGCATATGTGAATGGAAACCAAACACACACGTGATAATATTTATATAAAAAGACCTCCAAGAGGCCAGCATTCAACATAGTTTGGATACACCCCCAGTGGGTGGAACTGCGAAAACTAAACAAAGATTGTTCAAAGACAATAAAGCAGGAAAGATAAAGACGGCAGGTCAAGCTGGCGGAGCGGCCGATGAGCCAGACTGGTTGGCAGAGACGGTCGTACCGGCTGAAGGAGCGGCCGGCTGACGAACTTCGGCTTGGTCGCCGCCTCCCGCAGAGGGTGCGCTTCCACGCGCCTCGTTGCTGGAGGCACGGTCGGCCTGAGGTCGGCTGGTCGTTCCACCAGCCGTCTCGACGTCTTCGCCGCCCTCGTCTTCATCTTCTTCGCCCTCGTCGCTGGAGGCAATCTCCTCCGCCGAGTCCTCGCCCACCACCGGGTCCAGCCCGAACCACTCCTCCGGCTGAACAACACCGTCATCATCGATTTCGGGTGTGAAAACGCTGGTGTCGGTGCACTCAGCGATCGTCGAAGCTCGCTGGACGATAGCCGGCCTCACCTCCTCCAGCTCCGTGTCGGCCTCCATCCGCCAAGTGCGTAGCTGGTCCAGGCTCAGCCCTGGGTACCAAGCCCGAACGAATTCCAACGCCCGCCCGGCTCCGAGGCAGGCCGCTGATGCTTTCCAAGCCTCGAAGCGACCAACTGTGACTTCCAGCCAGTCGGCAGTTCGGCTTGGGGTGTGGGGGATCGTCTCGCCGGGCCAGAGGGCGGCCAACACTTGCGCCCCGGCACGTTGGAGCCGGCGAAGCATCCGATGAGCCGGCTGCAACCGTGCATGGATAGCCAGGAGCTGCTCCTCAAGGGTCCGGTTTGCATCCGGCGCAATGTCGGCCCCCGCTTGACGGTGCGCCTCGCGATGGGCCTCAATGCTTTGGGCGGCGAAGGCGGAGTAGCCCGGGAAGTAATCTGCAACAGCTCAAGATAAGTCAAAAAACCCAAGCGGCAAGGGGCAGGGGAGGGCCGAGGAAGGCAGCTTACCGTCGATCAAGTCCTCGATCCGGCCGAAGCCTTCGTCCAGGCCTCGCCGGGTCTCAGACCAGGTCGCCGCCGCCATCTCATACTCCGCCATCAAGGCGTCTTCGCTTTCCTGCGCCGCCTGCAGGGCCGCTTTGTGGCTCTCCTCTTGGTCGGCCAGCTTCTTGGCTAGGCGATCCCTTTCCTGGACCAAGGCGGCGCACTCGGCCTCCTTGGTATGAAGGGCGGCCTTCGCCTCACCGAGCTCCTTCCTCAAGTCGGCGTTGGCCCCTGAAGACAAAGAAAAACCAATAAGAAAAGAGTCGTCAAGAAAGATCCGACCCGACTGCCCAGCAGTCAGCCCGAATCTCAGGGACTACACCCAGTGGGTGCGCTGACGCGCCCCCACAGGAGACAGACAAAATCAAGTACTTACTTCGGCTGTCGGCCAGGTCGTCGGTCCGCCGGCTCAACTCCCGAGCCTGGGAGTCGAAGGCGGCAACACGAAGGTTGTGGTATTCCTGAAAGTTCAGAAAGAAGCAAAGTAAGGTGGCCGTCGAGAAAGATCCGACCCGACTGTGCAGCAGTCGGCCCGAATCTCGGGGACTACACCCAGTGGGTGCGCTGACACGCCCCCATGGAAGAAATTAAGAAAGCAAAGCAGCCAAGAACGAAGTGCTCACCCGGATAGTGGCTCGCGTTGACAAGAACTCTTGGTTGAGCTGTTGCAGCAGGGCGGCCTGAGCTTGCAGCCGGCTCCGGACCCCTTGAGCTGCCGCATCCAGCTCGCCAGTCCCCCCGCTGGGAGTCCACTCGGACACGGTGGTGCTGGCCGCCTCCAGATCTTCCGCCAGCTGCACCTCGAGGCCGGCTCTGTTTTCCGACTCACCCCCGACCGGCCCCTCTGGCACCACTGACGATTGACCGCCTTGGCCCGCTCCGGTTGGCGCTGCTGGCGGCGCTCTCCCCGCCAAGGCCACGGGGTCCTCCCTCCTCTCCAACAGCGGCGGGTCTTGGACGATCTCCTCCGCCAAGGGCAATGAGGCGTCGGGGGCTACGACTCGGAGAGGAATGGCGAGCAGTGGAGGCTGGCTGCGCGAGCTTTCCGCCTTCGTCTCCGCGGTAGCCGCCTCCTTCTGGGCTTTGGCTGCCGCCTCGGCTTGCTCCCTCGCCGCCTGGGCGGCCGCCTTCTCCACCGCCTCGTGCTCCTCCCGCGCTTCGCGGGCGTTCCGCTCTGTGGCCTCCCTGAGATCGGCGCGGGGGTCCACGCGGCGGGAGCTCGAAGACCCTCCAGCCGGCCCCACGACGGAGCCGCCCGGGCCCCGCTCAAGGGAAAGCGGCGCGCTGTCCGGCAAGAAAAGAAAAGTTAAGAAGAATATTCGAAGAGAAAGAAAACGATGACGAGCGTGCGGCAAGGCAGTCGAAGACTTATGCCGAGACCGCCTGGGGCTGCTTCACCGCCTTGCGGAAGCGGGCCGCCTTCGCGGCCGCCTCGTCTCGCTTTGCCGCCGCGGTGGAGGGCTTGGACTTCTTCGGCCGACTGCCGAAGAGGCCTAGAGCGGCCCGGCGCTTCTGCGCGCCGCCGGCAGCCGGCGCGACAGACGAGCCCGCGCCCTGTTGGTCGGCTGCCGGCTGGCGACGCGGGGCGACTTCGGCTTCGAATTCGTCTGGCCAGTCCTCGAAGCTCGCGGTGAACCTTGAGCCTCCGGGCTCGGCACTGTCCCCCACGACGGCGTCCTCCATGGCGGCCGCCCCCAAATCCGGGTCGTCAACATCATCCACCGTGCGGTCGGGGGAATACTGGCGTTCAATTCCCGCCACCCCAGCCGGTGGCGCAAGAAGAGGGTTCTGCTCAAAAGAGCCGGCTACTCAGAAGCCGGCCATCATGAAGCCGGCCGACGACAATAAGAAGATAGAGAGAGAGACTTACCACGGGCGGAGGATTGGCGCGGGAATACGGCACCTTGCCGTATTGCCAGTCCCCGGCGAGCTTACAGTTGGTGATGTAGTTAACCATGAGTGCCACCTCCGCGTGGGGCATTTCCCACGTGCTCAGACGGCTTGTGTCGAAGCGGCCGCTCATCTGACACATCATATGGGGCCGGCTTTGGAGAGGAAGGATCCGGCGCTCCACGAAGGCGGCCACCAAGTCGGCCCCGCGCAAGCCTTCCGACTGAACCAACACCCGAAGCCAGGAGATGGTGGCGTTCCCGGCCGGAGACAATGACCGGGACCGGAAGCTCCACGAAGGCTGCCTCCCAGCCGGCGGGCCGGCTACGTAATCCGGCAGGTTGATGTAGTCTCCTTGCTCAGCGACGTTCTTCACATAGAAATAAGATCTCTGCCAGACCTTCACCGACTGGATCAGGGGGATGGGCGGGAACGGATTGTTCTCGCTCGCCCTCCTCATGGCGATGAAGGCTCCGCAGGGGGCGGGCACGCCGGCGACGACCGTGCCGAGCTTGCTCTGGAAGAACTCTCCCCAGAGCTCCAGCGTGGGGAGCAGCCCCAAGAAGCCTTCGCAGAGGGAGACGAAGGCCGACAACAGCATCACCGCATTGGGCATGAGGTGATGCGGCTGGAGGTTGTAGAACTCCAGGAAAGAGCGCAGAAACCCGCTCGCCGGAAGGCCGAAGCCGCGCAGGCAGTGCGAGCGGAAGACGACCCGCTCGCCCTCCTCCGGCGCCGGCGAGATCTCCTTCGCGGGCGCCAGGCGGACCTGTACGCGGTCGGCGCCGGGCAGGCACCGGGTCTGGCGAAGGAACTCCACGTGATCTTCATGGACGTTGGAGCCGTCCCACGAGCTTGACAACGCCATGGGAACGAGGCGGTGTGGAGACGCGACGGCGCTGAGACGGGAAGCTGCGACGACAGCGAGAGGAAGAAGATGAGGGTTAGGAGGGGCGGAGCGGGAGGGAGCGTGCGAACCTCTGTCGCTCTCCCTCCTCCCCCTACTTATAGGCTCACGTGGCGGAGCCGAGGAGGCGTGGCATGGGGAAGCGTGGGGATCGATCGTGCCCACTCCCCATGTCCCGCGATTATCGAGCCTTAACGGCGAAACAGAACTGCCTCGAGAAGGCGAGCGGCCCCTGTGGGCCACGGAAGATCCGCGCCCGGACCAAGGCTCGCGAGTGGCGGGCCCGGGCCTGCGGCGGTGTCCCGTCGCGCGCGTGCGCTCGCAGGGTCTTGCCGCCACATGGCCGCAGGGGGCCCGTAGTCGGCATGCGGGTTGCCCCCCCTCCTCTCGCCTACGAGACGCGGGGCTTTCTGAAGTCGGCATACGCCCGCTAAGCCGGCTCTCCAGGATGTGAAGCTGACCAAGCTTCTTGTCCCCCTGCTCACCTCGGAGCTCGATCAGCTTCGGGGACTACTGTCGGAGTAAATAGCCATGGGTAGCCTAGCCGGCTTCCCCTGGCCCTCCTGAAGAAATTACGAGCCTGCCCGGCTCTCAAGAATTCAAAACATAGGGGCCGCCTTCCCCTTGCTGGCTGCCACCCATGCCGGCTTTCGGAAGGCGGTCCGACTTTAGCCCTCATGAGAAGGCCGACTCCAAGAAGCTGGCTCCCCATAAAGCGGTCAAGACCGTACCCACAAAGTTTGCACCCACCTAACGGCGGTGCGACGGGGCGTGGCTAAAGTAAAGCCTGCCACCCCCGAATCCCGGAGCACGCCTAGCATGGTGCGCCGTACGGGCTAGGCGACCCATCCGACGCACCACTGTTGCCATGTTGACCCTGGCGTCACCCACGACGGGCCGCCAGCATGTCCCACAGACGGTGGGCCCCCTTTGAGCAGAGAGACGCCCGAAGGCGGCCACGCCTCCAACTAGTCGGCCCAAAACAGAGCCGACTCCCCACAGCCGGCTTGCCGCCTTCCTCAAAGAGGAGGCCCCATTAAGGAGACAAGACGCGGTAAGGCTACAGCGATCGCCTGACATGCGGCAGTACTATAGACGCGCTTGCCACGATGGAGCTCACGTCAACAAGATGAAGCCACAGTAACCAGCCGCCGACCAGGCCCTGGATAGTGGGGCCTGCCTGTCGACCAAGGGGCCGGCAGCCGACGGGACCCACCAGTCGGCGGGCCCCAGCAGCCGGCGCAGAAGCCGGCGAGCGAGTCACAGACGGCTGGGCCCCGTGCCCAGCCGGATTACCATTGTACCCCCGGGGGGTAGGCCTATATGAACCCCCCGGAGCACCCATGCAAAGGGTTGGACCCTTAGCTAATTCTAGACACAAAAATCAAGGAGAAGAAGCAAGCTAGCCGTGCCCTTCTTCCTCCTTCCCCCCAAAACAGCTCAAGGAGCGTTGTGTAGCCACTTGATTCATCTAGTGAACATGCGGAGACCCCGCAGAGCAGCAGTAGGGGTGTTATCTCCACAGAGAGCCCCGAAGCTGGGTAAGATCCGCCGGCGTGCATGTCTTCGCCTTATCCCATTTCCAGGCACCGGCGATGTCTTACTGGCTCCCACAATGATAAGCCACCCGTTGGCATATGTCTCACCTACCACCCGACACGGTGCTCGAGCGATGACGGATCTGAGAGGGAGAGGGAACATGGTGAGGCAGATAGGGAGAGATGCGATGTGGATGAGTGGAGGGACTCACCTGAGTCACCGGATCACCGGAACAACGCCGGAGCCACGCCGGCGACGCGGTGGTTCAAACCCTAGAGGACGGGTAGGTTCGCGAGTGGCCGCAGGAGGACGCTCCCGTCGGATCCCGTCGACGTCGTCGCCGTCCTGGTTGCCGGAGTGCCCTGGCCAGCGTGGGGCAAAGCCACCACTAACCCTAGATCTGCTGCAGGACAGGAGCGGGTGGCGTACGGGAGGGTGGCAGGGTCTAGGGAGGGGGGAGGAGGGGGCGACGGTAGGGGCTAGCGGAGGAGGGGGTCGACGAGGTGTGAGAGGCGGCGGCGTCGTTCTCGGTAGGGAAGGGGATTGAGGGGAGCTGGCGGCGTTCTTGGGAGGGAAGGGGATCGAGGGAGGAGACAGGGTGTACGGGAGGGAAGGGGATCGAGGGAGGTAGGATAGCTAGAGAGGTGAGGAGACGTTGGATCAGGATGGCGTGGACGGCTCAGATCGCCTACAGGAGGGTGATCCGGGAGAGACGTCCTGATTGGTTGGAGACATGTATCGTTTAAAGTAGTCTCTAAGTGCTAAAAACAAAGGGGTTTATGAAGCAACTACCAAAAATATTTTGCAAAGTCGCACCACAAAAATTTTCACTCAAGTTATACCACATTTTATGGATGATAACCAACTTGTATGCATTTTCGACCTTTCTAGCTTTTTTTAGCCATTTAAACCAACTTGTACCAAATTAGGACGAATCGGGTCAAATTCGAACTACATCTACTTCATAATTTGCTAATTATTTTTTCCAAAAATATATTTTAGGTACACATGTATATATTTCATTAGAGAAATACTATGAGTTTAGTAAGATTCCACTCGTAGGTACGAACGATGATGCCCGCGGTTTTGACCGTGTTTTGAAATTGGCATAAAGAATTCAAAAAAATCAAAAAAAATGGAAAGCCTTTGCATTGTGTCACTATATGTGACCTAGTGTCCAGGAAAAATAACTACCTCACAATACTATAAATACCTTAAAAAGTCTTTTAGAAATAAGATACCATATGTGAAGTTGCATGGCTTTCAAGCCAAATGACCAATAAATTGGCCACATTCATGGCATAGTTTGTTCAAATGATCTCATATTGTGCACAATGGTGCATCTTGGAATTCCAAACAATGTTGCCTAAGGGAGTTTTCACTTTCATTACACAAAAGAGCTATTTTCCATTTTTTTCGAGTGCCCAAAATGAGTTTTTTGTGAAGGACCTACCAAATAATTATTGCAAAATTGGACCAAATCATTTTTATAAAAAACTAGGCCATATTTAATGCACAATTGACCAAATGGTTGGGTGTAAAAAGTTTTTATCCACCTCTGGTGAAAAAGACAAATTTCCGCCGATTTAGTTGGAAGCGGGTCAAATTTGAACTGCATCTGCCTCATAGTTTGCTCTTTATTTTTTTCAAAAATCATTTCTAGTTACATAAGTATCTATTTAATCAGAGAAACACAAAAAAAATTCCAAGATTCAACCACTAGCTAGGAACGGTCATTCCCGCCGTTTTGACCGCATTTTGAAACGGGCATAAAAAATTCAAAAAAATATCAAAAATTTGGGAAACCTTCGCATTGTGTCATCATATGTGGCCAAGTTCCCTGGAAAAATAACAAACTTGTAATACGGCAATTATTTTTAAAAAGTGTTCTCAGAAAGGAGCTATCACGTGTGGAGATCAATGGATTTCAAGCCAAATGATCAATCTTATGGCCACATTCATGGCATAGTTTCTTCAAATGATCTCATATTGTGCACAAGGGTGCATATTGGAATGGCAAACGATGTTGCCGAAGGAAGTTTTCATTTTCTTCGGACGAAAAAACCATTTTTCATTTTTCGAGTGCCCAAAAGGAGATTTTTTGTGAAGGACCTCCAAAATAATTGTTTCAAAATTGGACCAAATAATTTTTCTAAAATACTAGGATATATTTAATGTACAATTGACAAAAATGGTTGGGTGTAAAAAAATTTAATCCACTTCTCGTGAAAAAGACAAATTTCCGCCAATTCAGCTGGAAGCGGGTCAAATTTGAACTGCAGCTGCCTCATAGTTTGCTATTTATTTTTTTCCAAAAATCATTTCTAGTTACATAAGTACCTATTTAATCAGAAATACATGGTCTGGTGGCGATACGTCGAGGTTCGGGCAGTGGTCGAGGGCCCCAACTCTAAAGCGCGTAAACTCGCATGCCCGCTGCATGGTCACCGAGTGACCGTGGCGTTGCCATGTGTTCTGGGCGGCCTAGGCATGTCTAGTGGGTTGGGAACTCCCCAGGTAGGTGCTAGGAAGAAAATTACAACATATGATTCTCACGAGGAGACCGATCGATGCTCAAACATGAATTAGCAGCCAAGTGCTTGATTAGCGGTACGGGAAATGTACATGGCTAATGGGCATGTGTTTTGGCTGAGGATGATCAGTTACTAAGAAGACCGTCTTCACAAATTTTCAGCTCAAAAGGAGGAGCCTAGGTGGTACTTGCTTTGCAAAGTACCACACTAGACATAAATATGAAAGTTGAAGCTGGGCTCAAAATAATGAACGGATTGAGCTGGCATTTGGTGGAGGATGGTTATTTGGGCATAGGAAAGCACTGTAGAAAATGGATACTATTTGTACATGCCAAAGTGGTACTTCCTTCACAAACTGTTGTTTTGAACAGAATAGGAAAATGAATATTTTTGAACTAGGCAAGGAAGGTTTTTTACATATTTGACGAATATATGACCCAAATAATTTATGAGATTTTTTTGGGAATTTTGGGAATGACAGAAATATAGGTTGTTTCACAACCTAGGGCAAAAACTGTCACATGGACATGACACATAGGCAAAACTGATGAGGTGGCGCCTAGTCATAGCAACCCACCACAATTTACAAGGTTATGACCATCTATATTGGTCATGATTAGCTAGAAATAAGGCAGCAGACCAGTGCCATCTGCTTTATGACCATTTCGTGTAAGGAAATTACGACCTTTCTGACCAAAATGGTCGTTATAGTTTAGGGTTTGGAGCCCCCCGAACAGCTTTTGACCAATTGGTCTGAAATGGTCATAGATCTATGACCAATTCTTCCAGGGTCACTGAAAGAAGGTCACTAGTTGACATATTTCTTGTACTGATAGTAATTGTTGGAATTTTTCCAATAGAATTGATCCTGTGGACTTGAGGTTGTTTCCTCAGAAAGTGTACCGTATGCTCATTACCATTAACATGAAAAGTGACATTGCCTTTGTTGCAATCAATAACAGCCCCTGCAGTATTCAAAAAGGGTCTTCCAAGAATAACAGTCATACTATTGTCCTCGGGAATATCAAGAATAACAAAGTCTGTTAAAATATTAATGTTTGCAACCACAACAGGCACATCCTCACAAATGCCGATAGGTATAGCAGTTGATTTATCAGCCATTTGCAAAGATATTTCAGTAGGTGTCAACTTATTCAAATCAAGTCTACGATTTAAATAGAGAGGCATAACACTAACACCGGCTCCAAGATCATATAAAGTAGTTTTGACATAGTTTCTTTTAATGGAGCATGGTATAGTTGGTACTCCTGGATCTCCTAGTTTCTTTGGTATTCCACCTTTAAAAGTGTATTTAGCAAGCATGGTGGAAATTTCAGCTTCCAGTATCTTTCTTTTATTAGTAAAAATATCTTTCATATACTTATCATAAGGATTCATTTTAAGCATATCAGTCAAGCGCATACGCAAAAAGATAGGTCTAATCATTTCAGCAAAGCGCTCAAAATCATCATCATCCTTTTTCTTGGATGGTTTAGGAGGAAAAGGCATGGGTTTCTGAACCCATGGTTCTCTTTCTTTACCATGCTTCGTAGCAACAAAGTCTCTCTTATCATAACGTTGATTCTTTGATTGTGGGTTATCAAGATCAACAGCAGGTTCAATCTCCACATCATTATCATTGCTAGGTTGAGCATCAACATGAACATCATCATTAACATTATCACTAGGTTTATGTTCATTGCCAGATTGTGTTTCAGCATCAGAAACAGAAATATCATTGGGATTCTCAGGTGTGTCAACAACAGGTTCACTTGAAGCATGCAAAGTCCTATCATTTTTGTTTTTCTTCCTTTTAGAAGGTCTAGGTGCATCAACATTAGTTCTTTGAGAATCTTGCTCAATTCTCTTAGGGTGGCCCTCAGGATACAAAGGTTCCTGAGTCATTTTACCCCCTCTAGTCATAACTCTAACAACATTATCATTTTTCTTATTATTTAATTCATTCAGCAAATCATTCTGAGCCTTGAGTACTTGTTCTACTTGAGTGGTAACCATAGAAGCATGTTTACTAATGAGTTTAAGTTCACCTTTAACTCTAGATATATAATCACTCAAGTGTTCAATCATATAAGCATTGTGTTTCAATTGTCTACCAACATAAGCATTGAAGTTTTCTTGTTTAACAATAAAATTATCAAACTCATCCAAGCATTGGCTAGCAGAATTATTATGAGGAATATCACCTTCATCAAATCTATAGAGAGAATTTACCATTACTACCTCTGTCGGGTTATCAAGACCATGTATTTCTTCAATAGGTGGTAAATTCTTAACATCTTCAGCTTTAATACCTTTTTCTTTCATAGATTTCTTTGCCTCTTACATATCTTTAGGACTGAGAAATAGAATACCCCTTTTCTTCGGAGTTGGCTTAGGAGTTGGTTCAGGAAGTGTCCAACCATTTTCATTACTCAACATATTATTCAATAAAAATTCAGCTTCATCAACTGTTCCTTCCCTGAAAACACAACCAGCACAACTATCTAGGTGGTCTCTAGAAGCCTAAGTTAGTCCATTACAAAAGGTATCAAGTATTTCATTTTTCTTGAGAGGATTATCAGGCAAAGCATTAAGTAATCGGAGAAGCCTCCCCCAAGCTTGTGGGAGACTCTCTTCTTCAATTTGCACAAAATTATATATTTCCCTTAGAGCAGCTTGTTTCTTATGAGCGGGGAAATATTTAGCAGAGAAGTAATAAATCATATCCTAGGGACTACGCAGACAACCAGGATCAAGAGAACTAAACCATGTTTTTGCATCACCCTTTAATGAGAACGGAAACAACTTAAGGATAAAGTAATAGTGAGTTTTCTCATCATTAGTGAACAGGGTGGCTATATCATTTAATTTAGTAAGATGTGCCACAACAGTTTCAGATTCATTGCCATAGAAAGGATCAGATTCAACCAAAGTAATTAACCCAGGATCGACAGAGAAATCATAATCCTTATCGGGAATATAGATAGGTGAAGTAGCAAAAGCAGGGTCATATTTCATTCTAGCCTTCAAGGATTTTTCTTTCAGCTTAACTAATAATTTCTTAAGATCATATCTATCATTGCAAGCTAAAAAAGTCTCTAGCAGTTTCTTCATCCATAACATAACCCTCAGGAACAACATGCAATTCATATCTAGGGGGAGAATCTTCATCATCACTTTCTTCAATATTATTAGTTTCAGTAATTTCATTCTCTCTAACCCTAGCAAGTTGTTCATCAAGAAATTCACCTAGTGGCACAGTATTATTAAGCATAGAAGTAGTTTCATCATAAGTATCATGTAAAGCAGAAGTGGCATCATCAATAACATGCGACATATCAGAATGAATAGCAGGAGTAGGTGTCGCAAGTTTACTCAAAACAGAGGGTGAATCAAACGCAGAGCTAGATGGCAGTTCCTTACCTCCCCTCGTAGTTGAGGGAAAAATCTTGGTTATTTTATCTTTCAAGTTCTTCATAGTGATCAGCAGATATAAATCCCAAGTGACTCAAAGAATAGAGCTATGCTCCCCGGCAACGGTGCCAGAAAATAGTCTTGATAACCCACAAGTATAGGGGATCGTAACAGTTTTCGAGGGTAGAGTATTCAACCGAAATTTATTGATTTGACACCAGGGGAGCCAAAGAATATTCTCAAGTATTAATAGTTGAGTTGTTAATTCAACCACACCTGAAAGACTTAATATCCGCAGCAAAGTATTTAGTAGCAAAGTAATATGATAGTAGCGGTAACGGTAGCAATTTTATAGCAAGCGTAATAGTGGCAAAGGAAAAGTAACTAAGCAAAGATCAATATGTGAAAAGCTCGTAGGCATTGGATCAGTGATGGATAATTGTGTCGGATGCGATTCCTCATGCAACAGTTATAACATAGGGTGACACAGAACTAGCTCCAGTTCATCAATATAATGTAGGCATGCATTCCGAATATAGCCATACATGCTTATGGAAAAGAACTTGCATGACATCTTTTGTTCTACCCTCCCGTGGTAGTGGGGTCCTATTGGAAACTAAGGGATATTAAGGCATCCTTTTAATAGAGTACCGGTCCAAAGCATTAACACTTAGTGAATACATGAACTCCTCAAACTACGGTCATCACCGGTAAGTATCCCGATTATTGCAACTACGGGGTTAACGGATCATAACACATAATAGGTGACTATAGACTTGCAAGATAGGATCAAGAACTCACATATATTCATGAAATCATGGCACACGGGCCCTATGACAAGAATTAAGCATAGCAAAGTCATAGCAACATCAATCTCAGAACATAATGGATACTAGGGATCAAACCCTAACAAAACTAACTCGATTACATGATAAATCTCATCCAACCCATCACCGTCCAACAAGCCTATGATGGAATTACTCATGCACATTAGTGAGCATCATGAAATTGGTGATGGAGGAAGGTTGATGATGACGATGGCGATGGATTCCCTTCTCCGGAGCCCCGAACGGACTCTAGATCAGCCTTCCAGAGAGAGATTAGGGCTTGGCGGCGGCTTCGTATCGTAAAACGTGATGAATCCTTCTCCTTGATTTCTTTATCCCCAAACGTGAATATATAGAGTTGGAGTTGATGTCGGGGGAGCACCAGGGGGCCCACGAGGTAGGGGGCGCGCCCGGGGGGGGGGGTAGGCGCACCCCCACCCTCGTGGACAGGGTGTGGTCCCCTGGCCTTGATTCTTTCGCCAGTATTTTTTATATATTCCAAAAATATTCTCCGTTGATTTTAAGGTCATTCCGAGAAATTTTATTTCTGCACAAAAATAACACCATGGCAATTCCGCTGAAAACAACCTCACTCTAGGTTAGTTCCATTCTAATCATGCAAGTTAGAGTCCAAAACAAGGGCAAAAGTGTTTGGAAAAGTAGATACGATGAAGACGTATTAGCGTCCGTGACATGCCAGAATACTCTAGCCCACTGATTGAATTGTTTCATCTAGTCATCGTCGTCAGCTTCCTCGGCGGCCACCTCACCAAAGTCGGGCAAAGAGGCCATGGTAAAGCTCTTTCGTGTCATTCGCTCCCCAAGCTCCCCGGGAAGCGTAGCCGGGATTAGGCTACGATGCTCTGGAGTGGCGGAGGGGGTGGGGATGGGGATTTGTGGGGAAGAGGGCATTTCATAGGCGTCATCTAAGAAACTCAGGGCAGCAAGGGTATGTATATTGGTGGGTAACCTGCACGGGTAGACTGGCAGAGGTTGAGGATGGAGGCGGCGTGGCGGGGGCGGTGACCTAGCTAGGTGTTGAGCGAGGGACGCGTGGTGTGTATGTGTGTGAGCAGGGGATTTGGGGTGTGTCTGTGGAGGGGGTCGAAGGTGGTGTTTGAGGAAACATTGTGGGTACTGAAAATTTTACTAGGTGGGAGTAAAATGGCAAGGCTACCAAAAAATTGGATCAAGGGATTGAAGCAAAGCGGAGCGGGAGTAACAAACATCGCACACGGTTAAAACATAATAATCATGTGCTATCAAACAAAAAACATTCCATCCCAGCAGACATTTTTGAGATTGCGAAGGATGCAGGTGGGAGTAAAATGTTGGGGCTCCAGTTCAAAAAAAATGCCGAGGCTACAGAAAATTTGGATCAACTGATTGAAGTAGAGCGAGAGTAACAGACACCGCACACGGTCCACACATACGAATCGTGTGCTATCAAACAGAAAAACCCTCTAGGTAGGTAGATGTTTTCGAGATTGCTGGGAGTAGATATTTTCGAGAGTAGGAGGGAAGCCTAGTGGAGCCCAATCTACTGTGATGGTGTGGGTGACAGGGGCAGGGACGCGGCACACGGGTAGTCCTAGGAAACTGTGTCTGTTTCATACCCGATCGTAGACGGTTGATGTGTCCGAGTCGTCTGCTGTTTATAAATTTGGCGAAAAATGCGAGAAAGGGTCAGAACACGAACGCACTTGATGTGGACCAAATATATGTATGAAAAGGGTGGTTTGATGTTCAAATACCCAATGAACAACTTTGTTGTGGCACCTGTCGCACAAAGCGCACATTACTATTGCTAGACCCCCTCCCTCACACACACACACGCACCTCGTGTTGGTAGGAGGGGAATCCTAGCTATGAAAGCATGCCCCCAAATAGCTAGGTCTGACATCCCCTACCCCATGCCCTGAAATAGCTATGGCGGGAGGGGAATCCTAGCTATGAACGCATGCCCCCAAAACTGAAAGGAGTACATCGTGGTCAACCCCCCTTTTGCTTCCGATCAAATATGGACCATGTGCGGGCCCACAGATGTGTTCTTGTGGTGTGAGATGGGTGAGACCACATATGATCCACACTTGCGGGTGGCCCGATATGTGTGTGTGTGTGTATGTTAACAGTGTGGTGTGATATTTAAATAACCAAATCACAAATTTGATGTGGCACATGTGCATCGCAAATTAACCGAACATCCCTGACCCCACACAGAGGTTCATCTAGTGCGAAGAAGTACTATGCCCTCCCACACACACTTTCAGTCGGTGGGAGGGGGCATCTCACGAAGGCGTATTGTAACACTAACTAGGAAGAATCACCACCTTGGCCGTATAACCTCTCTTGTTGTTGGGTCAAAGTCATGCATGGATGTCCACATGCGGCCCCACAAATAGGCTAGCTTGTTGCCGATAACCAAGCGAGGGAGTGCCTAAAGACAACCACTACGTGCATGTGGCCCAAACATATGTATGAAGTGTTATGTGGTGTTTGAATATACCCAATGCACAACTTTGATGTGGCACCGTGCTTTTCGAACCGAGAAGTCCGGACAAGGAGCGAGGGTTCACGAAGCGTATACTATATGTATAGGGATTCATGTGTATGCATGCATGCCCTCAAACTTAGGTCTCCAATATATCTCACCATGATCGACGTACGAATGTACGGTAACTCGGACCAAGAGAAGAAGAATCCACCCTGGTAACCTCTCTCCCGTTGTTGGTCGAAGTGATGGACGTCTACATGGGCCCACAAATATATAGGTCGTCGATGATAACCAAGCAAGGGAGAGTGTCCAAAGACAACCACTGCATGCATGTGCCCCAAACATATGTATGGACATGAGTGATGCATGCATATATGTTTGAATACAAAAAGCACACCATTTTGATGTGGTGCATGCATGTGTCGCAAATCACACAACCCACACAGATCTGGTTCATGACGCGTCACATGCTCGCCCCCCCACTTCGATCCAGTGGGAGGGATTCATTCATACACATGCGCTCATAGTGTAATATGTTATCTCTCACATCATGACACACATGTACCATATCGTATAAGGCAAACCAAAATTTAATCCCCTCCTAATTATAAGTCAAATTAACCTCTATCGATGTCGTCAAACTGATCGACCAAGCAGCAGGGACATACATATGGATGAAGCATCTCATGAATAACCCCGTGAGTGAGTGCCAGAGGAAAACCGCCATCGCTTTCATGTGGGCTAAACACATGTATGGGGATGTGTGGTTGTGATGTTTGAATACCTAATATATATGCAGAACTTTGATGTGGAACCTGCCTCACAAACCTTGAAGTCCCCCACACAAAGCAAAGTTCATGACGCACAATATGTGGTGGCCCCCTCCCCTCTTTGACACGTAATATATACTCCTACGTACCGTAACACAACCCAAAAATAATCCTCCTTGTTCGTCAAATTACCTTTCTCGATGTGTCATATATTAGATGGACAACGACCTCGCAGGCCCATGGAGGGTAGCGTGGCAGCGAGCGAGTGAAAACCATCGTCTACACGTGGCCCAAGGTGTTGGTGATGTTTTTAATACCCAGTATGCACAACTTCTTTGTGGCACCTGCCTTAGAAACTGAAAGTCCCCACACAGAGTGAGATTGTTCATGATGCGTGTGTAGTATGTGTTGCCCCCTCCTCCCCTATTTGACGCATACTATATACTCCTACCGCAATACAACCCAGAAAGAAACCTCCTTGTTGGTCAAATTAACCTCTCTCGATGAGTCAAAGTGATGGAGGACAACCTTGTGGGCCCACAGATGGAAGCATCGCACGTGAGTGACTGTCCTATATGACGCGTAGTATATGTTGCCCTCGGCCACCCTCTTCATCGCGTACTATATATACTCCTCCCTTACATAACAAAAACCAAAAAATGACCATCCTTGTTGGTCAAATTAACCTCTCTCACCACAGGTCATACTGCTGGACGACGACCTTGTGGGCACACAGAGAGAGCCACACGCGAGTTTTTCTGCAGCGAACATGTGCATGTGGCCCAAAGATGCATGTCAAACTTTTTCTGCAGCGAACATGCGACCAAAGGAGTTTAGTGTTAAAAATTAAAAACAAATAGGTAACATTTGTCCGTTTTTATAAATTGATTGATTTCCGAGGGATTTAATGTGCAAAAATCAAATTTGTTGTACATGAGACCCGTGATAGTGCACCAAAATGGATTGGAAAATCATATGTGTATGTGTCCCTGGGTGCATGTTTATTCCCCATGAAAGAAATTTCTAACATCGAGAATCTTGATTTTCAAATCCACTAAATCCAAAACTAAGTTGAAATCCATGAAACTTATCGTGGTGTCATATGGATACCAATAGATTGTGATATTATATATTTTTCAAATTTGAGACAAGTTTTGATATAATCTTCTTATAGACAGGAAATTATCAATAGTTATCAACCAATATCGCAAAATAGACTCTTTATTCGAACTATGTGTGTTAGACCAACAATGTACGTGCCATGCTTTAGTTAAGCAATACAACTATAGAATTAATCATCAAAAAGGAAAATAAATATAATACGTGTCGCCACGCGTCCCATGTGTCGTACGAGCACGTGTGAGTTAACGAGACGCATGCTAGCAGTCCGCCGCGCAGGCAGACCAGGAGGCGAGCCAGCCCTTTGGCCGCCGCCCACCTTGCTCCTGCTGCCCCCTATTAATGGCGCACTGGACACGCTGGTCATAATAGGCGGCCGCACCGCACGTCCACAATTGTCACCGCTGCATGGAGTGTATTAGGATTTTGCCGAAGTGTACCATCCGAGGGAGTGGAGACGCCGGGGCTGGTGAAGCACCCGCGCAATGCATGCAGCTGGGCACAGAGGTTGCTGTCGCCGACGACGAGGTCTCGCGCGGGTAGCAATGTGACCTTGACTTCATCGTTGTCGTCGTGCCTCCCCAGCCGGAGCCAGAGGTCCCCAGCTACCACTACAAAAAAATACACTTCTGTGATGATACGTGTTTGTCACAGTAGGCCACGTTTTCTGTCATGCATGTACATCCATGACAATTTTATGACAGAATCAAGATAGTCATACCTGTGCTGTCGTAGAAGTGTTCCATGACATTACGAAAATTATCATCACGGAAGTGTCCACTTCCATGACGATAAATCGCGCGTCACAGAAGCTATCGGGCCCGGTTTTGGATCCGATAACCCGCTAAAAGACCGGACCAATGAGGATTTTCCACGTGTAAAATTCTCATTGGCTGGAGGAAACACGTGTTGGCTCACCGTTGGGACAGATGTCATCCATTCATTGGATAGGAGGCGCCTATGATACGTCGACACATGGCACGACCCAGCAAAGGCCCATTCCGGTGAAAAGGCCGGGCCTGTCAAAATAAGCGGGCCGGCCCATTAGCGGCCTACTTGAGTCAGGCCCATTTACAAGCATGGCCCATACAAGTTACACATAATCGGCCCATCAAAGGCCCATTCTACATCTGAGAATTTCCAGCCCATCGTCAGCTTTAGCCCATTAAAGGCCCGCTACATCTTTGGGCCCAATTGTGGCCCGAGCTTCTTTCGGCCTGTTAGTAGCCCATCGTCAGTTCTAGCCCGTTAACGGCCCGGAATGTCTTTCGGCCCTTTCTCAACCCATTCTGCAGTTGGGCCAATTCTAGCCTACCGTGACATTAGGCCTGTAATCGCCCATTCGGTAAATGGGCCAACTCCTAGCCCATTTTGTGTCTCAGCCTGTTAACAGCCTGCACAACAGTTGGGCCTTTGAATTTAGGTCCATTAGGGGCCCACGTTCTGCAGGGCGTCATTCCAGCCCAGCGCGACTTTCGGCCTGTTAAAAGCCTAGTTTGCAAATTGGGCCTCCTCTGCCCCATAACACTTTCGGCCTCTTACTGGCCCGTAAAGTAAAAGGGCCAAGAAAAAATTGACATCTACGTCGGCCTGCTAGAGGCCCGCGGGCCATTTCCATTTATATGGCCCTATCGAGCTTTTGGCCTCTTAACGGCCTGCCAAGAGCCATTGTAACGGTGGGCCACATCATTTGGGATCCACTTAATATTATTTTGACCATCCCAATTAAGGCCCGCTTTGATTACACACGTTTGTTTGTTTGTATGGCGTACAGGTAATGTTTGGGCGTGTGTGCCCCCATTTCAACGATATATAAAATTCAAGAATTACCCTACTGTATACTATCGCCTCTAAAAAACATACACTATACAATAAAAAGACTAAGGCATAGAAACATACAATAATCCTACACTATACAATAAAGAAATTACAGCCGAATATACCCACTGGGCATTATAGTTCGGCACTAGTGATAATAAAGCGTATACAAACAGCAAATTACATACACTGGCCAAATAAAGCTCATACATCCTCAACAGAACTTAGCATTTGAACTGTAATCTCTTAAGAAAATAGGATTGGCCGGATTCAGATAGCACTAATTTCAGTCTGCAAAATCTCCAATTCCTTCGTGGTTACCTCAGTGTCTTGTTTCATTTTTTTGACTCCTACATCTAATACCTGCATGTCCAGTCTCAACTTGTTCATTCTACGTTGACAATCATGTACACGTTGTCTTGCCACCTATAGTTGATGCTCGATAAGATCAGCACATTCCAATTCCAATCCATAATCATTCGATAACGGCCATGCCGCACTGCTCGCAGATCTTTGTGTTGATGTCACTTCATCCTGAAATGTTTCTGTAAGTACACATGACTAGGGCAAAAATATAGTTACAATAGTGAAGCGAGCAAGACAGAGTATTTTGTACATGGCAAAACAGGACTAACAATAATGTTACACGTCATGAAGCATAAGAAAGTGATATTTTAAAAATTATAAAAATGGTAGTCTGTGCAGCCTGCATACAGAAATCTCTCTTAGCTCACTAGAGGAGCATGATGTTGGGGCCAAATCCAAAACATAGATAGGTTGCAATTTTTGTTTGACTGTACACAGTAGGGCAAAACCCCACTGCAATTTTTATTATTAAAGGGTAAAAAGACAAAGAGGTTCTACTATACATAAGGCTTGAGATAAGCCAGAAGAGCAAAAAAAGAAAAAACAAGGGAGAAAACTAGGAACTAGGATTACAGCACAAGATTGTCAAGCCAAGAACAGTAGGCTCCAGCATAACTCTTCTTAATTCTAAATCTTAGAAGATTGAGCTCCTCCAGGAAGATAGCTTTCCACCTCTGAATGCTAGGTTGAATTGCTTGGAAGATCAAATTGTTGCTTGAGATCCAGATAGCCCAAGAAGCAAGGATGATTATTTCCATGAAAAATGGTACATGAAGCTTCTGTTTGAGATGAAGAAAAGCTTACAGAATTGAAACATTTGCCTGTCTTGAAGGGCAAATCAAGTCCCAACATTGAGCTGCAAAAGGACAGGTCCAGAAAAGGTGCTGAAGAGTTTCTTCCTGTGGACAATTGTTGACAGCACAGTTGTAGTTGGCCAAATGAAAAGTTTTCCTTCTTAGAATATTTCTAGTATTGAGCCTGTCATGAAGTAGTCTCCAAAAAAACACCTTGTGTTTTGGCTGACAGGAGCTGTTCCAGATCCAGTTGAACTGTTGTGGCACAATTTTAACTCCCATCATAACTTTATATGCCTTAGCAACTGAGAATTGTTCATTCCCCAAATGTAACTCCAAGTGTCAGTGCAATCTAGTGCATCAGAAGCCCTTAAAGCAATGCAAATGTCCTCCATAGCCTCAAATTCCTGGAAAGCTTGCACAGTCAGGGGTAGATGGAATAGATCCTCTAAGTATTCTACTTGGAGAATGGTGTGGACATTAACATCCTTGTTCTTCACAAAAGAGAATAAATGAGGGAACATGTCTTGCAAACAAGCTGAGTGCCAAAGATCAGTCCAAAATAAAGCACTCTTGCCATCACCTATGTTGCATCTAGCCAAAGACTTATAATTATCAATATGCTTAAGGTTTGCCTTCCACCAAAATGATCCAATCCAGCTATTACCAGGCAGTGAATCATTGTTGTAATATGATTCCCAGATCAAGCTCACCCTGGGAATATTGTGTCTGTTATAGAACTTGTACAGATTCTTAAATAGCAGGGCCTTATTCTGAACAAAGATATCCATGACTCCCAAACCCCCTGATTTTTAGGTCTACACACAGTGCTCCATGCCACCATGGCAGGTCTGTGGTCCTCCAGATCAGGGCCTCTCCACAGGCAATGTCTCAAATACTTTATGGCTTGGGTTTTGATGGTGACAGGCACATCAAGGCATCCCATGAGATAGATCAACAAAGAATTTAGGACAGATTTCACCAATAGCAATCTTCGAGCCATTGTCATAAAGGAAACCCACAAGTTTCCTTTGCAGTCTTGTGACAATAGGAAAACATTGCTCAACAATAGGCTTATGAAGGCCTAAGGGTGCTCCCAAATATTGGATTGGAAAAGATTTCTTCTTGCAATGAAAAGTATTTATCAAAATCTCCACCTTCTCTTCTGACACATTTATTGGAATCATACTGGATTTATTGTAGTTTACTTTAAGGCCAGTGGCATCGGCAAAAGTATTGAGGAGGGCTTTCAGGCAATGTAGTGCTTGGCATCTGCTTGTAGAATAACCAGGGTGTCATCAGCATACTGGACAATTGGAAAATCAGGGCATGACTCCACATGCAAGGGAGCAGATAACAATCCCAGGTGCATTGCCTTATTGAGAACTGACTGAAGAAGGTCTTCAGCAAGCACAAACAGGAGAGGGGATAGAGGGTCCCCCTGCCTGACACCTGTAAGACAATAAAACTTTTTTCTAGGGACACCATTTAGCAAGATAGCAGATGAAGCAGAAGTGAAGAGCATTTTGATCCATGAAATCCATCTGTCCCCAAAACCTTTGGCCTTCAAAATATCCAACATTGCCTGGTGCTCAATTGTGTCAAAAGCCTTTTCAAAGTCCAGTTTAAGTACAATAATTTCATCTTTAGACTTATGAAATTGGTGTAGATATTCATATGCCCAACCCAAACAATCATGTATAGATCTTTCTTTAAGAAAACCATATTAGTTGATGTGAACCAACTTGAGAATCACCTTCTGCAACCTGTTTGCCAGCAGCTCAATGACAAGCTTCAGACAGCAGTTTAGTAAAGAGATTGGCCTAAAATGATTTGCTGTCAAGGGAGTACTCCCCTTTGGAATGAGGGTAATGTATGAAGTATTTAAGCTCTCAAGAGAAATTTGCCCTACATGAAAATCATATATGAATTTGAGCACATCTCCCTTCATAATGTCCCAGCAATACTTGAGAAATTCATTGTTAAAACCATCAGGGCCTGGTGATTTGTCTGTTGGAATATATTTGACCACAACATCAATTTCCTCTTCAGTAAAAGGTAATTCAAGTTTATCAAAAATATCTGAATCTTGTCTCTGCCCAAACAAGGAAACTAGATCAAAATGCATTGAGGTTTTTTGAGATGTGCCCATTCTTTTTTTTGTAAGTTTCCAATAGAATTGCAGCTTTCCCAGCATGATCATATCTCAACTTGGTCATCATTTTGGAGTACGGCAATATGATTATGCCTGTAGTTAATTGAGGCGTTAGTGTGAAATTTTTTTTGTGTTCTCATCTCCAAACTTCACCCCCTTGATTTTCCCTCTTTGCTTCCAATAAATCTTTTGATTCCTCAACAAAATAAGCAGATGTACTTTAAGAATAGCCCTGCAATTCCATTCCTGAATGTCCAACTCTCTAAATTCTTTAAAGAGATCCCACAGGAAGATGAGCTCATTTAGCTTTGCAATTTGAGTTTTCAGACATGACAAGGATTTAGCCCACAACTTCAAAGCTCTTCTTAAGTTTTTAAACTTAGCATTCAAATTTTTGACAGCATCAAGATTTCCAACTGGAATATTCCAAGCATTGGCAACTACCTGCTTAAAGTCAGAATGTTGGAGCCAATAGTTTTCAAACCTGAACACTCTTGCCTTTGGGATAGAAGTACCAACTTTTATTACACAGGGCAGATGATCTGATATAGGCTTTGCAAGAGGTAGCACAATTGTGTTTGGAAAAGTAGTCATCCAAGAAGCAGAAGTGAAAAACCAATCATGTTTTACCAACAGAGGATCATGTTGCATGTTACTCCAGCTGAACTTTCTGCCATGCAAAGGTAATTCAACTAAACCTTGATTACTGATTGCCTCATTAAACATAAGCATATCATTAACATCTCCACCAGGTCTGTTCCTATCTGATGGTGCCCTCATAAGGTTGAAATCTCCCATTAGAATCCAGTCAACATCATCAGGCATGTGAATATTCAGGAACCAGTTAATAAACTCAATTTTGTCTTGTGGATCACATGGCCCATAAATATTAGAAAGAATCCAAGACTGATTAGAGAGCAGACTGGTAAATTGTATTGAAAGTGAAAACCTATTTTGTGCAATGACTTCTCTAGAGAACTGAGAGCCATTCCAAGCCACAAGGAGACCCCCAGAAGCTCCAACAAAGGGCAGGAAAGCAAATTTATTAAGTCTGGAAGGGAAGAAATTTTTTATGTAAGCTGTGTCAAAAGTCTCTCTCTTGGTTTCTTGAAGACACAAAATATTGCAGTCACTCTCATCAATTTTCTGCCTTAAGGCCAACCATTTGTCCTTAGAATTTATTCCTCTAATGTTCCAATTGAGAATATTCCAGCTTCTATTTGTGTTATTCATGGGAACACATAATTGTTTTGTACTAGAGGTCAAGCACCAGCACTTGATCATCCAAACATAAAATAAACTTGCACAATGCGTTGATCCACAGCACATCACATATCTAGGAGAGCAGCCAATCATAAAGCATAGAGGTAGTAATAAGAGAGTACATCACCAGACATACAGGGTTCATAAAGTGCCAATATCCAAGTCTTACATCACTCAAAAGCAGTTCCAAACTAGGTGGGAAACCACATACACACACCCTCCACACAGTACTCCAATTAAGGGACATAAACATTATGAAGAGTTGGAGGTATGTCCTTCTCCTTTGGCCAAGGGCACCTTGTCCAAAACATCTTCTTGCCTTCTCTTGGGCTTCTTGGCCAGCTTGTCCTCCAGCTCCCCCTCAGCAACCTTACAGAAAGAGGCAGTGAGGTTTTTAACGACTGATTTTTGTATGATGGGAGGGACAACATTGCAAGGTAGACAATTATTATTAGAGCAGGAGTTTCTCTTGTAACCAACATTGTCTTTCTTAATTCTATCACTTCTCCTTACCTCTGTTTCCACTAGTGGAGTATTTCCATTTCTTCTCTTCCTCAAGTTATCTTGACCAAAAGGCTGCAGGAGGGCCTGGGACTCCACATCCTGCATATTGGCAGCCACTCCAATATTTTCTTTGCCCTTGACCTGGGTACCTTCCTCCATGGCCTGACAAATAGGTGCATGAGAGGTAGGACACTTGTCAGGTATATGAAACATAATGGCTTGATCCATATTCTCCACAGCAGTGAACAGTTCCCACATTCCAGATTTTAACATATTGACAGTCCAGGCAAACTTATCAGGGTACAGAAGCAGGTGAACAATAAAGTTAAACCAACTTACAGGAATGTTGGTAGAGAAAGAGTTCCTGCTTTCCAAAGATTGCTCTTTAAAGTGATGTTTCCACAGTACCATGCCTTCTTCAGAAACAGAATGATCATTGTTAGCAGCAACATCCATCTGAATATGTTTCAAACCAAGAAGAGAAGGTGCCATGCTAAAGTGTTCATTTATTTGATTAACCCAATTACCTTGGAGCCCTGACTGAAGATCCTCAAGGTTCTCCACTGGCTGCAAGCTTCCTCTAGCAGTATTAACATGTTCAGGACTGCAGGCCAGGACTTCATTTGAAGATCCACTAGCAAGTGAAGGTTTAGTTTGCTCATCAGTTGACACAGCATCCAAAGGTGGATCAGAAACCAAAGCAGGCTCCAATGTAACTTCCAGCAGTACATGTGGGGCAGGATCCACATCAATAGATGCAGAGACATCAGCAAGAGCATCTGTTTCATGAGTAGTGGAAGCAACATGTTGCAGTTGGTCTGCAACAACCTGTACATGAACTTGATCATGCATAACAACACCAACCAAAGCATCATCCTGGATGTTCTCTTGCAATAAAGGAGGTTCCTCATCATCTGACTGATAGGCTTGAATTATGTTCTACAGCCCATTAGCAATCACCATGGCAGGGGGATGAAGAATAGCAGGCATTGCATCCCTAGGAGGAATAACCTCCACTGCAATAGAGGGAAAAGCATATTTGTGTTGTCTCCTTCAGAGAAAGACATGTCTGAAGATAAACTACTGTTGCTAGGTGCAGGAAGCAGTTCTTCCCCATCTGCCCAGGCCATTTCTTCTTGCTGCACATCATCCAATAGATCCTCAAGATCAGCATTCTGGAGATACTGCTGATTCTCTTCCCAGTTATCCCAATTCTCTGCAATCTGAACATCCATATCATTGTTGTTGACAGCATCATCATGAAAACCATGAGCAGGCTCAGCATCTTCAGGTAAAGGATTTGGGTCCACATTGGCAGGAGGAATAGGATCCTCATCTGTAGGGCCTCCACCAAGGAGCTCACTTGCCAGCACTTCAATGGAGGAAGACCAGCCATCTTCCTCAAATTCATCCCCTTCAGACCAACACATACTTTTTGGGATGATATCTAAGTTCATAACTCTTGCCTTGACTACAATACACCCCATGTGATCATCCTCCTTGTCCCAGGATATCATGCGGCCAAACTTACTGACAGCACAGGCCAAATCTTCAGTGTTACGGAAATCAAACGGAACTCCCGTCATAAGCAACCAAACAGTTCTATTGAAGTGAACCCTCCTGTGGTTTCTGCCCTCATCATGCTTCACAAAAGTAATAAACACATCACCAAATTCATGAGGACTATCTAGCACCAACTTATCCCTGTCCCTAACCCTCGTGAGCCGAACATAGGCCTCTCCGAACGGGCAGCGCTGAATGTCTCTCAACCCCAACTGCCTATGTTCAACAATAAACTCCTTAAGAGCATCTCTTACATTGGGGAATGGAGCATTGGCGGGGACAAGATGGATGGTCCCAATCGCCCAATATTCATGGCGACGAGGACGCTCCGGCAACACCACCCTAGCCACCCCATTGCGGCCAGGGACCTGCTGAATGTCGAAGCCATGGGGCGCGAAAGGATGGGGTCGATCGGAATGTTGGCCATCAGAGACGCAGAACGAGCACTCGCCGGCGTAGTCAAGCTCAAGGTGACGGGAGCAGAGTTTGAGCAATGTGGTGAAATAGAGGAGCAGTGCGGAGAAGTTGAGGAGGCAAGTGCAAGACGAGGCTGAAAATTAGGAAAAGATCCCATACATAGCTCGCGAAAAGAGGAAACTAGCGAAGGGTCGCGGGCCGGGCCAATGGACTTGAACCAGTCCTGGACCACATCCAAGTCCCAGGCCTCATTTGGAGGGCTGGGGAAAGTAGCAAACCTCAGAGAAGGGAAGAGCCCAAGAAGGTGAGTGTCGTGACACTCCCGAGCAAAGTGGCCCATCTTGCCACACGCATAGCATTGAAACGAGTTATTTGAACGACCCAGATTCCCGCCCGCTGTAGTCACTGCATGCTCCTCTCCAGAGGGGGTAATATTGGGCATTAAGGGCACATTAAAGTCTGTTGCCACATTATTGCTGGTGGTCGGAATATTCGCCAGACAAGCAAAAACAGACTGCCGGAGTTGATTGCCGGAGACTCTGCCGGCGACTGATCGCGGACGCGATCCACTAGCGACTCTAGTCCAAGAAGCTTCTTCCTCATGATAGAAAAGTTGTTCTTCACGTAGCCAATTAGGTCCTCCAAAGCCCCAAAGATTGAAAACTAAATCAAAATACTTTTCAACTACCCAGCCATGATTATAGATCTCAAAACCCACTGCTTTTGAGGCAACAGAGAACTTGAACGTTCTTTCCTTGAGGTGAAGCACACGGAAATCTTGAGGATAACCGCCAAAACATGATTGCAACATGATACTAACCATGTGACAATCCAACCGAAAACGAGCACGGCAGAAGGAAACCACCAAAGTGAACTCACGTTGACGATAACTAGGCGAAAACACCACTGGATGACCAAACTTTTGCCTCGTTGAGAGTTGAAAATCTTTACCTCGAGCAAAGTTGAGTGAAGGAGGATCCATGGCCATCCTAGCAGCAACTCTTCACACAAAGAAACCAGAGTTTGGTTGGTGGTTGCTACCCTTGGGGTGACAAGTGGCAGGAGGGCAGTGGCCACCGGCGCCGGAGTGGCAACCGGCGGTAAGAAGGGTGGCCATCGGCGCCAGGGTGGCCACCGATGGTGATCGCCTAGGGGGAGCCTAGGAGAGGGGTCTTCATAGTACCTTCTAACTCATGTAATGACTTTTTGCGGTGTGTTTTCAAATTCAAGTACTGTCATTCTACTCTATCGCAATGCCATCTGCTTGCCCCCTCCCTTATTTTGCCAGCCCTAGGGAAGGAAAAGGGGGAGGGCTAATAGGTTACAAATTTAGACAACACGTTGCGTATAAGTAAGCAAGAAGTTGGCCATTTTGTAGCTCAATTAAAGTCTTAGGGAGCATAATGAACAACAGAAGGATTCATACAAACCTACTACAGCAAGAAAAGCTATGCAATCATTAGCCTAGTATAAACTAGATTGTGAGCCTCATGTAGTAATAGTTGGCTAATAGACTTCAAAGCTTCAGGCACACTTTGCCAGAGTAATTAAATGGTAAGGCCTTTAATTATGTCAACTAATAGTTATACAAGTACCCAACATCAGGCATCATTGTTTGGGCATCTCATTAACTGAGGACAAAGAAAGCAATTGAAAAGAGCAAATTAACTATGCCTGAAACAAACAAGGAATTGAACTGTTGAGTTGGATACAGTGACTTACCTTAACTGGTTGAACAGGCTCAGCGCTGCTCCTACTTCTCTTGCAAGGCTCCTTCCTAACATCTTGTACTTGGAAATCCTCAATCTTATCTTCTTTGCACCCCCTCTGCAAGGTGACACAAACTAGTTACACGTCTCCTTGGAAGATAAATATGCATACTTTCCAGTCTGTGAACAACACAAAAGGATGAGATTATAACAAAACAACACCACATAATGAAACATGCCACATCTATTGAACTTGCACACAATGAAATGAGCATTTACTATGTGTGCAATATGTAAAAACTAGTCATACATTCGTACTAGATCTCCAAGTACTCTTGGAGAGCCTACTTTAGTGTACAGCCAAACCTTTGTGCCACCTATGAGTTAGAAAAGCCCCCACTATAGAAGCCCTTAGTGTTTAAAGCGTTGACAAGCTTTGTTAGAGTGTTAGGTCAAGAACAACAAGTAATCAAAGCAAACAGTTCGGGTATGGCTGGCTGATGCAAACAAGCAATTGAATAGATGTATCAAGAAAGGAAGCAAAGAAGGAGGCTTAAAGACCATCACTTGACTGACCAGATTTAAGGGGCATTTAAACATCATGTGCAATGTATGAACTAACATAAACATTGCATATTCCAGATTCTACAATGGAATGCACATGTATTAGGTTATGAAATGTATGATGATGCCTAAATGTACACTATAGTAGGGAGGAGTGATTCATTATTGCATGCACAATTGAATTGTAGGTTAAGGGCTAGTTCTATTCTGCCTTTTCAGAGCTTATTGTCAAAATAAGCAATAAAAGATATAAAGAAGTCATTTTTGAGTTATGGGCTTGGGCTTAACTTATTTCTCTTTGGAGGGGGGTGTTTCGGGTAGAAGCTCACTAAAAATTGAAGGGAAGGGGAATAGTGAAATGACTCTGTTGTCTGCCTATATTACACTCAAAATGCAATTGCCCTTCCTGCTTGCATCTCCTCTCCCCTTTCCCTCTACCTCGATCCCCTGCCTACAATGATAGAGTTCCTCAAGTGAGCCATCGCCACTGGCACCTTATTCCCCTTCCCCTCCTCCCAGGCCGTGGCCTTGAGATGCTGTTGAAGGATGAGCTCATCCAACAAGGTGAGGATCTCCTCTGATTTTTTGCCAAATTTTCATTCTGATCCACTATACGATGAATTGCCATGAGCTGCTTCTGCTGCTGCTATATGATGCATTGCTATGAGCTGCTCCCGCTGCTGCTAAATGATGAATTGCTATGAGCTGCTGCTAAATGATGAATTGTGATGAGCTGCTGCTACTTTTGCTATACGATGAGTTGCTATAAGCTGCTCCTCCTGCTATATGATGAATTTCTATGAGCTGTTTCTGCTGTTGCTATGTGATGAATTGCCATGAGCTGCTCCTGCTACTGCTATATGATGAATTGCTATGAGCTGCTGCTGGTATATGACTGGAGCTTATATTCACATGTGCTTATTTTCTTAGGATAACTCGTAATAATTGTCCCTAAGAAACTTGGTCAATAGAACTGACATACAAATAACATGTCACGATGATTGCAATGGTGAAGTGACCTACCATAGCACACTGTATAGGCTCACCGCTGCCTCTCCTTTTTTGCGATGTTCCATGAAATTGCCACATACATCTTGTAATTTTTCATTGTGTATCCCTATCTTTAAGTTGACACGGCTAATTTCAGACATCTCTACATGATAATACATTGCATATCCCTTGTGCATATTTAAACCACCAATTAACGATTGTGTGCATAGCATAAACTAGCCATGACTCTGTGTGCTAGACTAGCAGGCACTCTAAGGGAGCCTAATGTAGTGCACTGGAATTCCTACATGCCACCTACGATTTGGTGTAATGTACTACCTCTGTTCCTAAATATATGTGTTTGTAGAGATTCCAGTGTGGACCACATATAGATTTATATAGATCCATTTTGGAGTGTACATTCACTCATTTTGCTCCGTATGTAGCCTATAGTGGAATCTCTAGAAAGACTTATATTTAGGAACGGAGGTACGAGGTAGTATCATGTAACACCCTCGATGCGACTATATCTCCCACGTGTCGAGGCACGACTTAGAGTCATAATCGCATTGAAGGCATATGTCGCAAGTCAGGCAATCATCACAAACATCCCATGTAATATAGATAATAAAAAAGGATAACATAGTTGGCTTACACTCGCCACGTCAATCAAGGTACATAAATAACATTACATCATCCAAACACTCATGGCCCGACTACGCGCCAAAATAAAAGATAACCCAACATGCGACACGGTCCCGATCACCCCCAACAGGGTACCACTACTGATCATCAGGAAAGGACACATAGTAACATTGAGAATCCTCGTCGAACTCCCACTAGAGCTCGAGCGCGTCACCTGGAGCGGAATCATCAGGCCCTGCATCTGGTGTAATAGTAATCTATGAGCCATAGGGACTCAGCAATCTCGCACCCTCGCGATCAAGACTATTTAAGCTTATAGGTAAGGCAAGGTAAATATAAGTGGAGCTGCAGCAAGCGACTAGCATATATGGTGGCTAACTTATTCGCAAAAGAGAGCGAGAAGAGGAGGCAAAGCGCGAGCGAGAAACTAGAGAGCAACCTGCGTAAACATTACTCCAACACTGTGTCCACTTCCTGGACTCCGCCGAGAAGAGGCCATCACGGTAACACACTCAGTTGATTCATTTTAATTAAGTTAAGGTTCAAGCTATCTACAACCGGACATTAACAAATTCCCATCTGCCCATAACCGCGGGCACGGCTTTCGAAAGTTCAAATCCCTGCAGGGGAGTCCCAACTTAGCCCATGACAAGCTCTCACGGTCAACAAAGGAATAGACCTCCTCCAGAGATGTTCCGATCAGACTCGGTACCTCGGTTCTTCAAGACACTTCGACAGGTTAAAACTAATCTAGCAACACCGCCCGAATGTGCCGACAAATCCCGATAGGAGCTGCACATATCTCTTTCTCAGGGCACACTCAGATTGTCTAAACTTCCGGTAGTCCAGCCCAGAGTTGCCCCTGGTAGCCACCGGCGGCTGACGAGTTGGACCAACACTCAGAGGAGCACTGGCCCCGGGGGGGGGGGGGGGTTTAAATAAGATGACCCTCGGGCTCCGGAAACCCAAGGGAAAAAGAGGCTAGGTGGCAAATGGTAAAACCAAGGTTGGGCATTGCTGGAAAAGCTTTAATCAAGGCGAACTATCAAGGGGTTCCCATTATAACCCAACCGCGTAAGGAACACAAGATCCGGGAACATAACACCGATATGACGGAAAACTAGGGCGGCAAGAGTGGAACAAAACACTAGGCGAGAGGCCGAGCCTTCCACCCTTTACAAAGTATATAGATGCATTAAAATAACAAGATAATATAATGATATCCCAATCAGTAAATAAATGTTCCAACAAGGAACGGCCTCCAATCTTCACCTGCAACTAGCAACGCTATAATAGGGGCTGAGCAAAGCGGTAACATAGCCAATCAACGGTTTGCTAGGACATGGTGGTTTAGAGGTTTGACATGGCAATTGGGAGGCTTGAAAGCAAAAGGTAGGCATTGTAGCATTGGGATAGCAAAAGAGCGAGCAAACTAGCATAGCAAAGATAGTAGTGATTTCGAGGGTATGATCATCTTGCCTGCAAAGTTGTCAGAGTTGACTGGATCCTCGAAAGCAAACTCAACGGGCTCCTCGTTAGCGAACTCGTCTCCTGGCTCTACCCAAACAAGACAAACAAGCAAACGGAACACAATCAACCACGTGCAAAGCTCAAACAATATGATGCAAAGATGGTATGCTATGCGGGATGCGATGCGGGATGCATATGCAAGATTTGACACGGGATGCATGAATCTGGCCTCAACTTGGAAAACCAAGTGTGCCACTGGAAAGATGAGATGAAATCGCTTGAAAACGATATAAAGAACGCCGGAATCGGAGTTACGGTTTGGAAATGGCAAGCGAGTCAAATATGACACCGGTCTGCGATTTACAACAAGTAGCCATCTAAATGCAATGAGATGAACATGCTACAGCACCCAAACATGACAACAAAATACATGGTAGGGATGCATTCAAGATTCTTAACAAAAGTCTAGCACTGAGCTACGGCCAATCCATACATTAACAGGTTCAAACAAGCATGGCAAAAATGCATATGGTAAACATATATCAGACTTAGTGAAATTAACACTTGTCTGGAATTTCAGATCAGGTAGCCCCCTTCGGAGCAACGAAACTTCAAGCTATAGGACCTGAACATGACAAAGTAAAGCATGGCATGGAGCTACTCAAAGAGCTTAACAAAAGTCCCTTAGTGACCTTGAGCCAAAAGGGATCAGAAAATACAATTGCAAGCATGTGAACATGGCAAAAACATAATCAGTTCTCAGACTTAGTGAAAACTGGAGCATGCTGAAAACAGATATCAAGTAGGCATGTTTACGAGCTCGATGCACTCACTACGGAGCAAGTCATGACAAACTAAGCATACATCTAGCAATAACACATAAAATGCAAGCTAGACATGGCAAAAACAATAGCATAGCATGCATGGATCAACTACAACATCATCGGCAAAATTGCAAACAAGTTGACAATCTGCCCAGATTCACAAAGTAGCAAAATTAGAGCTCGATTGACTCAAGGTAGGTTGCTCCGTAATTTCAAACAAAGACATGGATGGATAGAGCACTACAAGATTAACGAAACATCCTTACTGATCATCCTCAAAAGAGGCACGAATCACTAGGAAACAACATGACCATATGGCCATATGAGATAAACAACTCAAGGACTTAGTGAAAATGCTAAGTCCCTGAAATCAGAATTACCAAGTGCCTCACTTTATAAGCTTGTGCTAGTCACCACACACATCACAAAAATACATGGGTTGCACCTCTGGAAAGATGGCAAAACCCTTAACAAAACATAACTAGAGCTCATAGGCATAACATGCACACATTAACCATGGCAAAAATGACAAAAAGCTAAACAGAGTAGCAGATCTGACAATTAACTCAAGTACCCCTCTTCTAACAGCATTTCGGGCATCAAGATTAACTCAAATGAAAATGATGCAATGGAATGAAATGATGTACTCTCTGAGATGAACATTTTGATATGCTATATGCATGAATCGGAGCTACGGATGCAAAGTTACGAGGCTATGAACAACAGCACTTGGATCTGGAATTTCGGGACTTAGTGAAAAAAAAACAACCTCCGGATCTAGGGTTTACTGTTCACGGCACTCGATCCACTGTTCACCGGCGGAAGAGAGCTCGCTGGAGTTGGCTCCCGGAGCCGGAGGAGAGGCGGGGAGGACCGGATCTCGCGCGGGAACCGAGGGGCGCGGCGGCGCGGCAGGCAGCGGGGCACGACGGCAGGTGGCGGAGCGCGGCGGAGCGCGTCGCTAGCCAGGCAGCGTGGCGGGCGAGGCAAAGGGCGGCGACGCGTGGGGCGGCCCGGTGAGGCGCGGGAGAGGGCCCGCCTCGGGTCCGGGCGGGCTGGCGGGAGTGGCGGCGGCGGCGGATGACGTGGCAGGCGGTGATCGGCGGCGGTGGGATCCGGACGTTGTCCGGCTCCGTCCGGACACGTCCGGCGGCGCGAAGACGGATTTTTAGGGTTTCGGGGAGGGAGGATCCGAGATTTTCAAGGAGGACCTATTTATAGGCCTAGAGGGAGATAGGAGAGTCCAAATGAGGTGCGGTTTTCGGCCACGCGATCGTGATCGAACGCTCTAGATGATGGAGAAGGTTTAGGTGGGTTTTGGGCCAAATTGGAGGGGTGTTGGGCTGCAACACACACGAGGCCTTTTCGGTCCCTCGGTTAACCGTTGGAGTATCAAACGATGTCCAAATGGTACGAAACTTGACAGGCGGTCTACCGGTAGTAAACCAAGGCCGCTTGGCAAGTCTCGGTCCAATCCGGAAATGTTTAATCCCCACACGTGAAAGGAAGGTAGAAATGACCACCGGAGGAGAACGAAGCGCCGGAATGCAAAACGGACAACGGGGAAAATGCTCGAATGCATGAGATGAACACGTATGCAAATGCAATGCACATGATGACATGATATGAGATGCATGACAACGATAACAACACACGGAGACAAAGACCCGAACCCGAGAAAATAAATTAACTTAACACCGGAAACGGCAAGAGTTGGAGTACAAATTGGGAAAGTTACATCCGGGGTGTTACAACACTCCACCACTACAAAAGGATCTCGTCTCGATATCTAGGACTGAAAGAACGCCGGGTACTCAGAACAGAGGTGATCCTCGCGTTCCCAGGTAGCTTCACGGTCGGAATGATGTGACCACTTGAGTTTGAGAAATTTGATTGACTTGTTGCGAGTCTTGCGTTCAGTCTCTTCAAGAATAGCAACTGGGTGCTCACGATAAGAAAGATCTTCTTGGAGCTCAATGTCCTCGAAGTTGACAGTGCGGTCAGGAGTCTTGAAGCACTTTCGGAGCTGAGAGACATGGAACACATCATGAACATTTGCAAAGTTTGAAGGAAGCTTGAGTTGATAGGCGAGGTCGCCTCTCTTGCTGATAATCTTGAAATGTCCCACGTATCTAGGGGCAAGCTTCCCTTTGATACCGAAGCGACGAGTACCTTTCATAGGAGAGACGCGGAGGTAAACATGATCTCCGATCTCGAAAGCCAAATCACGGTGCTTACTATCATAGTAGCTCTTCTGGCGGGATTGGGCTGCTTTGAGGTTATCTCGAATGACTTTGCACATTTCTTCTGCCTCTGTGATTAAGTCATTACCCAAAAGCTGACGTTCACCGGTTTCAGACCAGTTGAGAGGGGTACGGCACTTCCTGCCATACATAATTTCAAATGGGGCCTTGCCCGAACTTGCTTGAAAACTGTTGTTGTAGGAGAATTCAGCATAAGGAAGACAATCCTCCCACTTCATGCCGAAGGAGATCACACAAGCCCTGAGCATATGTTCAAGAATCTGGTTGACACGCTCGACTTGACCGCTAGTTTGAGGATGGAAAGCTGTGCTGAAGCGGATGTTGGTGCCCATGCCCTTCTAAAAAGAATCCCAAAACTTGGAGGTAAAGATGCTGCCACGGTCTGAAGAGATCACTTGAGGAATACCATGCAGAGAGACAATCCGAGAGGTATAGAGTTCCGCCAATTGAGCTGCAGTGATCGACTCTTTGATAGGCAGAAAGTGAGCCACTTTGGTGAGTTTGTCGATGACAACGAATATAGCATCATTGCCACGCTTGGACTTTGGAAACCCAGTCACGAAGTCCATTTCAATGTGGTCAAACTTCCATTCTGGAATGGCAAGAGGTTGGAGGAGACCAGCTGGCCTTTGGTGTTCTGCCTTCACTCTTCTGCAGACATCACATTCATTCACGAATTGAGCAATCTCGCGCTTCATTCGAGTCCACCAATAAGCCTGCTTAAGGTCTTGATACATCTTCGTGCTCCCAGGGTGGATGGAGAGGAGAGAATTGTGAGCCTCGTTCATGATCACTTTACGGAGGTCACCTTTGGGCACAACAATACGATCCTCGAAGAAGAGAGTGTCCTTGTCATCAAGGCGGTAGCACTTGTACTTGGGTTGACTCTTGGCAATCCCAATCTTCACCTTTTTCACCATAGCATCAAGAAGCTGGGCTTGGCGAATCTGGTCTTCCAAGGTAGGAGAGACTTGAAGGTTGGCGAGGAAACCTTGAGGAACAACTTGCAGATTAAGTTTGCAGAAAGCTTCACAAAGCTCGGGTTGATAAGGCTTGAGAATCAGGCTGTTGCAATAAGCCTTTATGCTCAATGCGTCAGCAATCACATTGGCCTTGCCTGGAGTATACTCGATACTCTGATTATACTCTTGAATCATTTCGACCCATCGAGTTTGCCTTAGGTTGAGATTAGGCTGAGTGAAGATGTACTTGAGACTCTTGTGATCAGTGAAAATGTCCACTTTTCTTCCCAATAGAAGATGTCTCCAAGTCAAAAGAGCATGCACAACTGCCGCCAACTCGAGATCATGAGTGGGGTAGTTCTTCTCATTAGGCTTCAACTGGCGAGAGGTATAAGCAACAACTTTCTTCTCTTGCATCAATACTGCGCCAAGACCTTGGAGAGAGGCATCACAAAAGACCTCGTACGGCTTGGATTCATCAGGCGGAGTTAGAACTGGAGTAGTGATCAATTTCTCTTTCAAAGTGTTGAAAGCAATGTCACACTCCGGAGACCAAACGTACTTGACGTGCTTCTGGAGAAGATTTGAGAGAGGCTTCACGATCTTAGAGAAGTTTTCAACAAATCTTCGGCAATAGCTTGCGAGACCGAGGAAGCTACGGAGTTGCTTCACGTTCTGAGGAGGTTCCCAATTCACAATTGCAGACACCTTCTCAGGATTCACGGCAATGCCCTTGGCAGAGATGATAGACCAAGATAAAGAACCTCATCGAGCCAAAATTCGCACTTGGAGAACTTGGCGTAGAACTGATGTTCTCTGAGCTTATCAAGCACCAAACGCAAGTGCTTGGCATGATCTTCCTTGTTCTTCGAGAAAACCAGAATGTCGTCGAGATAGACCAAAACGAAGTCATTGGTGTAGGCATTGAAGATGAAGTTCATCATGCGAGAGAACGTCGGAGGAGCGTTGACGAGGCCAAAAGACATGACAGTGTATTCATATGAACCATAGCTTGTCCTGAAAGCCGTCTTGGGAATATCTTGCTCACGGATTCGAATTTGAGGATAACCCATACGGAGATCAAGCTTGGAGAATACTTGAGCACCTTTGTGTTGTTCGAACAGCTCATTGATGTTGGGAAGTGGGTATTTGTTCTTGATGGTCTTCTTGTTCAATGGACGGTAATCAACACAAAGTCGGTCTGTTCCATCCTTCTTCTTCACAAAAAGAACACCACAACCCCACGGAGAAGAACTAGGCCGAATGAGACCCATTCTTTCTTGAATATCGAGTTGCTTCTTGAGCTCCTTCAACTCTTCAGGTCCGAGCTTGTAAGGGCGCTTGCACACAAGTTCTGTGCCAGGCTCAAGATCAATAACGAATTCAACTGGCCGGTGCGGAGGCATTCCTGGAAGCTCTTCTGGAAAGACGTCTTGATATTCGCAAACGACTGGAATTTGCGAGATAGCATCCAGTTCACCCTTCTCATTGAGAGAAAACAGACGGATGGTATTATCCCGAGCAGCAAAGACAATTACGTCCTCGGACGAATGAGTCAATTGAATCTGCCTGGCAGCACAATCAAGCTGAGCCTTGTGCTTAGAAAGCCAATCCATTCCGAGAATAAGATCAATATCCGAGTTACCAAGGATCATTGGAGAAGCCAGAAACTTGAAATCACCCATCGAGATAGAAATATCCGGAACTTCGTAGTTAGCAAGCAAACATCTACTCGGAGAGACAACTGCTAATGGCTTATGCATAACTTGCGAAAACCACCCATGCTTAGATGCAAAAGGTCTCGAGATAAAACAATGCGATGCGCCAGTGTCAAAGAGAACTTTTGCAGGAACATCATTAACAGGAAGGTTACCCATGATGACATCTGATGAATCCTCTGCCTGAGCTGCATTCACCATATTGACCTTGGCGTACTTTGGGTTATGCTTGACCACAAGTGTACTTGCCGATCTGATAGGAGGAGGACGAGGAAGACGCCTCTGGTTGAAACACTTGTTGGGATAGTGACCCTTCTGTTGGCACTTGTTGCACGTCACCTCTGAAAGCGGATGGTGATATGGAGCACTCGATCTTGGAGCTTGAGATGAAGTCTTGTTTTGAAAGCCAGGGTTGGGTGGGTGGGAAGATCCACTGCCACCTTTGCTCTTTTGCTGATACGGCTGATGGAACGGAGGAGAAGGAAGCCAATACTTCTGCTGCTTGGCCACTTGAGTAGAGGAAGAAGGAGTAACATCTCTGACTCGCTTCTTGGAAGCATCACACCTCAACTGAGCAGCCTCTTGCTTCAATGCCATGTTGTAGAACTCATCGTACCTCAAGGGCTCAAAGAGAACAAGAGCTAGCTGGATTTCTTCTCTGAGACCACCCCTAAACTGGTATATCATGCTCTTCTCATCAGGCACGTCCTGCTTGGCAAAGCCGGCGAGCTTCTGGAACAACTTGTTGTAGTCATAGACAGATAAAGAGCCTTGCTTCAGATTGCGGAATTCCTCACGCTTGCTTTCAACCACGCTCTGATGGGATATGGTGAGCTCGGAAATCTTGACGGAATTCATCCCAGGTGATAACACGTCCACCTCTCGAATCCTTGTACTGCTGGAACCATTCTGCAGCTTGATCTTTGAGTTGGAAGGAAGAAAACTTGACAAAGTCCTCAGGCCTGACGTTACTGCACTCGAAATGCTTGCACAGATCCACAAGCCAATCGTCAGCATCGGTTGCCTCAACACAATTGCTGAAAGTCTTTGGCCCATTAGCAAGGAACTGGTTGAGTGTACCAAAGTGATTCTGACTGTTGCCTTGATTCCCTTGGTTGCCTTGATTGCGCTCTTGGAGAATTTGCATGATCAACTACGTGTTTGCATTGGTTGCGGCCATCACAGCTTGCCATGCCTCCGGAGGAGGTGGATGTGGTGGCGGATCAGGATTCGGACTCGTGCGCATTGGAGGAGCCATCCTGAAGAGGTTGACATCCATTAGCACATTGACAGATAAAATGAAGCTGAATCCAACGGAATGAAAATTGCAACATATAGTCTTCACATCCGAACAATGAACGAATGCATTCCTCTTGAAATGGTCACATATCCATAAATTGAGAAGCCACTTAGAATTAAGGTAGAGAAATAAATCAACAAGGTATGGATCAGGAACGAATAATCGGTAAGAAATCCCAATCTCAAACCAATATCCGTGGAAGAAGAACTAAAGCTACTTGAATTCCCACCTATGAAACTCCCGAACCTTTCCGGTTATGCAATCAGGTGTTGGGGATACAGGGGAAGCATAATATCTCACCCAAACTAGCAAATCCTACATCCAGCTGTATCCATCCTTCAACACATAACCAAGAAACCTTCGGAAACCATCTACCTCAACCTTCGAAAAGCATCCGTTATACAAGTTATGGTGATACTCCCGAACTCCCGCCCCAGTACTGGGTGGCGTCGAGGTTATCTCACCAACGAACTGCATAAAAGAGATTTTCGATGTCGGCGTACTAAACTCAGGTATTCCAGAACTGCAACAATAAAATTATGACGACAACACCTCAGAGCTCAACTCCCCGGGACACTTCCACAAAACCCCTGACAGAAGGCACCAAGACAATGTTCTGATCATAAAACCATGGGAACGATTCCAAGATACCCGCATGATCCTAAAAAAATTAGTGAAATTTGAGAAGAGAAGAGTCAAAACTCTATGTCAGGATGCCTTACCAGAGCGATGAGGAGACTCGAAAGTAAAAAGAATTCCTAACTCTCCGATATATAATTCCTAAATGACTCAAAACATTTTTCTAGACACAACTCGGCCGCTAAAAACGATCAAGCAATGGGGCTCCTAAGGTCAGGGAAGGCTCTGATTACCAACTTGTAACACCCTCGATGCGACTATATCTCCCACGTGTCGAGGCACGACTTAGAGTCATAATCGCATTGAAGGCATATGTCGCAAGTCAGGCAATCATCACAAACATCCCATGTAATATAGATAATAAAAAGGGATAACATAGTTGGCTTACACTCGCCACGTCAATCAAGGTACATAAATAACATTACATCATCCAAACACTCATGGCCCGACTACGGCGCCAAAATAAAAGATAACCCAACATGCGACACGGTCCCGATCACCCCCAACAGGGCACCACTACTGATCATCAGGAAAGGAAACATAGTAACATTGAGAGTCCTCGTCGAACTCCCACTTGAGCTCGAGCGCGTCACCTGGAGCGGAATCATCAGGCCCTGCATCTAGTGTAATAGTAATCTGTGAGCCACAGGGACTCAGCAATCTCGCACCCTTGCGATCAAGACTATTTAAGCTTATAGGTAAGACAAGGTAAATATAAGTGGAGCTGCAGCAAGCGACTAGCATATATGGTGGCTAACTTATTCGCAAAAGAGAGTGAGAAGAGGAGGCAAAGCGCGAGCGAGAAACTAGAGAGCAACCTGCGTAAACATTACTCCAACACCGTGTCCACTTCCCGGACTCCGCCGAGAAGAGGCCATCATGGTAACACACTCAGTTGATTCATTTTAATTAAGTTAAGGTTCAAGTTATCTACAACCGGACATTAACAAATTCCCATCTACCCATAACCGTGGGCATGACTTTCGAAAGTTCAAATCCCTGCAGGGGAGTCCCAACTTAGCCCATGACAAGCTCTCACGGTCAACGAAGGAATAGACCTCCTCCCGAGACGTTCCGATCAGACTCGGTACCTTGGTTCTTCAAGACACTTCGACAGGTTAAAACTAATCCAGCAACACCGCCCGAATGTGCCGACAAATCCCGATAGGAGCTGCACATATCTCTTTCTCAAGGCACACTCAGATTGTCTAAACTTCTGGTAGGCCAGCCCAGAGTTGCCCCTGGTAGCCACCAGCGGCTGACGAGTTGGACCAACACTCAGAGGAGCACTGGCCCGGGGGGGGGGGGGTTTAAATAAGATGACCCTCGGGCTCCGGAAACCCAAGGGAAAAAGAGGCTAGGTGGCATATGGTAAAACCAAGGCTGGACATTATCAAGGCGAACTATCAAGGGGTTCCCATTATAACCCAACCGCGTAAGGAACGCAAGATCCGGGAACATAACACCGATATGACAGAAAACTAGGGCGGCAAGAGTGGAACAAAACACTAGGCGAGAGGCCGAGCCTTCCACCCTTTACCAAGTATATAGATGCATTAAAATAGCAAGATAATATAATGATATCCCAATCAATAAATAAATGTTCCAACAAGGAACGGCCTCCAATCTTCACCTGCAACTAGCAACGCTATAAGAGGGGCTGAGCAAAGCGGTAACATAGCCAATCAATGGTTTGCTAGGACATGGTGGGTTAGAGGTTTGACATGGCAATTGGGAGGCTTGAAAGCAAAAGGTAGGCATCGTAGCATTCGCATAGCAAAAGAGCGAGTAAACTAGCATAGCAAAGATAGTAGTGATTTCGAGGGTATGATCATCTTGCCTGCAAAGTTGTTAGAGTTGACTGGATCCTCGAAAGAAAACTCAGCGGGCTCCTTGTTAGCGAACTCGTCTCCTGGCTCTACCCAAACAAGACAAACAAGCAAATGGAACACAATCAACCACGTGCAAAGCTCAAACAATATGATGCAAAGATGGTATGCTATGCGGGATGCGATGCGGGATGCATATGCAAGATTTGACACGGGATGCATGAACCTGGCCTCAACATGGAAAACCAAGTGTGGCACTGGAAAGATGAGATGAAATCGCTTGAAAACGATATAAAGAACGCCGGAATCGGAGTTACGGTTTGGAAATGGCAAGCGAGTCAAATATGACACCGGTCTGCGATTTACAACAAGTAGCCATCTAAATGCAATGAGATGAACATGCTACATCACCCAAACATGACAACAAAATACATGGCAGGGATTCATTCAAGATGCTTAACAAAAGTCTAGCACTGAGCTACGGCCAATTCATACATTAACAGGTTCAAACAAGCATGGAAAAAATGCATATGGTAAACAGATATCAGACTTAGTGAAATTAACACTTGTCTGGAATTTCATGTCAGGTAGCCCCCTTCGGAGCAACGAAACTTCAAGCTACAGGACCTGAACATGACAAAGTAAAGCATGGCATGGAGCTACTCAACGATCTTAACAAAAGTCCCTTAGTGACCTTGAGCCAAAAGAGATCAGAAAATACAATTGCAAGCATGTGAACATGGCAAAAACATAATCAGTTCTCAGACTTAGTGAAAACTGGAGCATGCGGAAAACAGATATCAAGTAGGCATGTTTACGAGCTCGATGCACTCACTACGGAGCAAGTCATGACAAACTAAGCATACATCTAGCAAGAACACATAAAATGCAAGCTAGACATGGCAAAAACAATAGCATAGCATGCATGGATCAACTACAACATCATCGGCAAAATTGCAAACAAGTTGACAATCTGCCCAGATTCACAAAGTAGCAAAAGTAGAGCTCGGTTGACTCAAGCTAGGGTGCTCCATAATTGCAAAAAAAGACATGGATGGATAGAGCACTACAAGATTAACGAAACATCCTTACTGATCATCCTCAAAAGAGGCACGGATAACTAGGAAACAACATGACCATATGGCCATATGAGATAAACAGTGGGGCATGGCGGCAGGCGGCGGAGCGCGGCGGAGCGCGTCACCGGCCAGGCAGCGCGGCGGGCGAGGCAAAGGGCGGCGGCGCGTGGGGCGGCCCGGTGAGGCGCGGGAGAGGGCCCGCCTCGGGCCTGGGCGGGCCGGCAGGAGTGGCGGCGGCGACGGATGAGGTGGCAGGCGGTGATTGGTGGCGGTGGGATCCGGACGTTGTCCGGCTCCGTCCGGACACGTCCGGCGGCGGCGGAGACGGATTTTTAGGGTTTCGGGGAGGGGGGATCCGAGATTTTCGAGGAGGACCTATTTATAAGCCTAGAGGGAGCTAGGAGAGTCCAAATGAGGTACGGTTTTCAGCCACGCGATCGTGATCGAACACCCTAGATGACGGAGAAGGTTTAGGTGGGTTTTGGGCCAAATTGGAGGGGTGTTGGGCTGCAACACACACGAGGCCTTTTCGGTCCCTCGGTTAACCGTTGGAGTATCAAACGATGTCCAAATGGTATGAAACTTGACAGGCGGTCTACCGGTAGTAAACCAAGGCTGCTTGGCAAGTCTCGGTCCAATCCGGAAATGTTTAATCCCCACACGTGAAAGGAAGGTAGAAATGACCACCGGAGGAGAACGAAGCGCCGGAATGCAAAACGGACAACGGGGAAAATGCTCGAATGCATGAGATGAACACGTATGCAAATGCAATGCACATGATGACATGATATGAGATGCATGACAACGATAACAACACACAGAGACAAAGACCCGAACCCGAGAAAATAAATTAACTTAACGCCGGAAACGGCAAGCGTTGGAGTACAAATTGGGGAAGTTACATCCGGGGTGTTACATATCATGTATGACCTCTACATATCTAATTTAGTAGCCAGTAGTAGAAATCATTGTCTGCACAAAGGGTTTACTGGTCAAAAATCCTAGCAAAGCACGCTGGCAGGCACACAACAATACAAGAGAGAGAGACACACTTACAAGATCATTACAATGCCTCAGTCCAGGATCTTGGTTGGCCAAGCTGTTAGATCCATAAGAAACATTGTCTTTGTAGTTTTTGCCAGCTGCATAACAGGTAACAATGACATGTTAGTATATTTGAAGTACATCGGGCAGGTGATGCTAGACGGGTTTAAAGGAGAAGTACCCAGGCCGTGGCTGGTGCTTGGCATCTTGCCAGACAGTGGGAATCAGGTTAGAAACGTCAAGGGTGATGACGATGCGCTGACTGTCGGGGTCCGGTAGGGAGATCTAGAACCGTCGAGTAGGGTGTTTGTGGAGCGGCTCCGGTAGGGGTGGACTATGGTGTGAGCGAAGCAGATCTATGGTCATGGACGAGGGCGTCAGTGAAGCTGCTTCGGTGGTTGGGTTAAGGATGGTGTCGACGATGTGGATCTGCGGCCATGGACGAGGCGTCAGAAGCTGCCATGTTAGGTTGGATGAGGGTGCGATGAAGCGGATCTGTGGCCGTGTACTTGTGAGTTGGCAAAGCGGCCCCGGTAGGGTTGAGAATGCTATAGGCGAAGCTACTATGGTAGGGTTGACGATGGTGTCAACAAGGCGGCTCCAGTAGGGTTGAGGAAGCGTCTCCGGTGGGGACTACGAATGAGCCGCTGCAAATGCACTGCGGTTGACGAGAGTACTGGCGAAGCAGATTTGGCGCCATGGACAAGGCCGGCACTAAATGGGCTGTGGTAAAGTGGTGGATGAGCAGTCAACTTGTTTCTAGTGGATGCGGGAGGGGTAGATGCAGCCACAGAAGCAGATCCAACGAGGTGGACAACGCTGACAGTGAATGGGCTCTTGTATGCCGGTGGATGAGCAGTCTAGGGTATCGAGAGGGGAGGGTAAGAAAGGCCGATGAAGTATGGACGGCGTGATGTAAGATGCTCTGGTGCTGTGGAGTTAGTCGTTTTGCAAGAGGGGGAGAGGAAATGGGGGTGCCGTGTGGTGGGGGGAACCAGAAGTTACCCAAGCAGCCCCGACCAATTATGTAGATGAGGGCGGTATTGTTACTGTTGTTCTCCATGCACAAAGGACAAAAGGGGGATTTCGCATGCTAAAGACTAGGTGGCGGAAATTTTAGAAGGAGGCGGGAGATTTTGTCGCCCGCGGGATCATTCGTATCCAGTTTCAACTAATTCTAGACCGTGCTAGCGAGAAGGATACGGGGCACGTGTCAGCACTTAATAACTAGTGTGAACTCCACCCCAAAAAAAGACAATAACTCGGGATGATGCGCTGATAACTTGGGCGTTCACACCGGCGCGACCAATCATACGGGTGTAGAGGCGCGTTCACAAAAAAGGATCAAACACTCAGCCTATGTATTTCTCGTGTAAATAGATAATTTACTGCCATTGGTTATTTACTTTAAACATAATGCATTGACGTGTTAGTGTAGAGGCACACAAAAAGAAATGGATATTGTAGTCCCACAAAAGAAATGGATATTGTAGCCCGCTACTTAAAAGTGTTACTTCATATGATTACATAGCCTCCATTTCATAAATTGCGTACCCATTGAATTCATATATGAATATTACATGTATTTCTTCATAATAGAACCTTAAATCATCCAAGACTAATGAATTTGAATGCAAGAGTAACAATGGTGCATGTACATGATAGCTACATTAGTGGTTTGAAGAAACATCAGTGTAACTTTGGCATGCACAATTGAAAAGGTTTATTTAGATAGAAAAAATGTGATATGTGAGTGTCCAATCTTTATGGCGTTGAATCGATAGTGTTACTTTGGCCATGATACGAAGTAGATATTGATTTATGTTCAAGCGATGCACGTCCACGGTCGCTAGATAGTGATACGTCAATGAATTGTGCAATCCCTCTCACACGCATACATATCTCATTTCCCCGTGGGCATCGAAATCACACACGCGCACTTCATGTATTTATCTCCCTCCGTCAAGGTTAGAATTCGTCTTTCTACCCCGTCCTACAAGTCTCTCACACATAAGCACACACACTCTCTCTGTCGAACGCGCCGACCCCTTTAATTCCGCCCACCACAGCCACTAATGTCTCAAAAGGATAATTATGTCTCTCAGACATATACCTAAGGTTAACTCGAGTTCTGGAACCATCTGAATACATACAATGGGATTCCAGCAGAGCACCTTTTATTTTGAGATTTCGCTCCCTCTCTCTATCTCACACACACACGTGCGTGTAGACATTGTTTATCGCTTCATTTTTCCGGCACTTGCATGCACACCATTTTTTATCTCCGTGATGCTTTAAGCATGCCTCGCACACATCCTATCTACCTATCCCTTAATATAGATATGTGTCACACAAACTCCTTCTTGGGAGGGAAGGGGATTGAGGCGGCAGCGTCGTTCTCGGTAGGGAAGGGGATTGAGGGGAGCTGGCGGCGTTCTTGGGAGGGAAGGGGATCGAGGGAGGAGACAGGGTGTACGGGAGGGAAGGGGATCGAGGGAGGTAGGATAGCTAGAGAGGTGAGGAGACGTTGGATCAGGATGGCGTGGACGGCTCAGATCGCCTACAGGAGGGTGATCCGGGAGAGACGTCCTGATTGGTTGGAGACATGTATCGTTTAAAGTAGTCTCTAAGTGCTAAAAACAAAGGGGTTTATGAAGCAACTACCAATAATATTTTGCAAAGTCGCACCACAAAAATTTTCACTCAAGTTATACCACATTTTATGGATGATAACCAACTTGTATGCATTTTCAACCTTTCTAGCTTTTTTTAGCCATTTAAACCAACTTGTACCAAATTAGGACGAATCGGGTCAAATTCGAACTACATCTACTTCATAATTTGCTAATTATTTATTCCAAAAATATATTTTAGGTACACATGTATATATTTCATTAGAGAAATACTATGAGTTTAGTAAGATTCCACTCGTAGGTACAAACGATGATGCCCGCGGTTTTGACCGTGTTTTGAAATTGGCATAAAGAATTCAAAAAAAATCAAAAAAAATGGAAAGCCTTTGCATTGTGTCACTATATGTGACCTAGTGTCCAGGAAAAATAACTACCTCACAATACTGTAAATACCTTAAAAAGTCTTTTAGAAATAAGATACCATATGTGAAGTTGCATGGCTTTCAAGCCAAATGACCAATAAATTGGCCACATTCATGGCATAGTTTGTTCAAATGATCTCATATTGTGCACAATGGTGCATCTTGGAATTCCAAACAATGTTGCCTAAGGGAGTTTTCACTTTCATTACACAAAAGAGCTATTTTCCATTTTTTTCGAGTGCCCAAAATGAGTTTTTTGTGAAGGACCTACCAAATAATTATTGCAAAATTGGACCAAATCATTTTTATAAAAAACTAGGCCATATTTAATGCACAATTGACCAAATGGTTGGGTGTAAAAAGTTTTTATCCACCTCTGGTGAAAAAGACAAATTTCCGCCGATTTAGTTGGAAGCGCGTCAAATTTGAACTGCATCTGCCTCATAGTTTGCTCTTTATTTTTTTCAAAAATCATTTCTAGTTACATAAGTATCTATTTAATCAGAGGAACACAAAAAAAATTCCAAGATTCAACCACTAGCTAGGAACGGTCATTCCCGCCGTTTTGACCGCATTTTGAAACGGGCATAAAAAATTCAAAAAAATATCAAAAATTTGGGAAACCTTCGCATTGTGTCATCGTATGTGGCCAAGTTCCCTGGAAAAATAACAAACTTGTAATACGACAATTATTTTTAAAAAGTGTTCTCAGAAACGAGCTATCACGTGTGGAGATCAATGGATTTCAAGCCAAATGATCAATCTTATGGCCACATTCATGGCATAGTTTCTTCAAATGATCTCATATTGTGCACAAGGGTGCATATTGGAATGGCAAACAATGTTGCCGAAGGAAGTTTTCATTTTCTTCGGACGAAAAAACCATTTTTCATTTTTCGAGTGCCCAAAAGGAGATTTTTTGTGAAGGACCTCCAAAATAATTGTTTCAAAATTGGACCAAATAATTTTTCTAAAATACTAGGATATATTTAATGTACAATTGACAAAAATGGTTGGGTGTAAAAAAATTTAATCCACCTCTCGTGAAAAAGACAAATTTCCGCTGATTCAGCTGGAAGCGGGTCAAATTTGAACTGCAGCTGCCTCATAGTTTGCTATTTTTTTTTCCAAAAATCATTTCTAGTTACATAAGTACCTATTTAATCAGAAATACATGGTCTGGTGGCGATACGTCGAGGTTCGGGCAGTGGTCGAGGGCCCCAACTCTAAAGCGCGTAAACTCGCACGCCCGCTGCATGGTCACCGCGTGACCGTGGCGTTGCCATGTGTTCTGGGCGGCCTAGGCATGTCTAGTGGGTTGGGAACTCCCCAGGTAGGTGCTAGGAAGAAAATTACAACATATGATTCTCACGAGGAGACCGATCGATGCTCAAACATGAATTAGCAGCCAAGTGTTTGATTAGCGGTACGGGAAATGTACATGGCTAATGGGCGTGTGTTTTGGCTGAGGATGATCAGTTACTAAGAAGACCGTCTTCAAAAAATTTCAGCTCAAAAGGAGGAGCCTAGGTGGTACTTGCTTTGCAAAGTACCACACTAGACATAAATATGAATGTTGAAGCTGGGCTAAAAATAATGAACGGATTGAGCTGGCATTTGGTGGAGGATGGTTATTTGGGCATAGGAAAGCACTGTAGAAAATGGATACTATTTGGACATGCCAAAGTGGTACTTCCTTCACAAACTGTTGTTTTGAACAGAATAGGAAAATGAATATTTTTGAACTAGGCAAGGAAGGTTTTTTACATATTTGACGAATATATGACCCAAAGAATTTATGAGATTTTTTTGGGAATTTTGGGAATGACAGAAATATAGGTTGTTTCACAACCTAGGGCAAAAACTGTCACATGGACATGACACATAGGCAAAACTGATGAGGTGGCGCCTAGTCATAGCAACCCACCACAATTTACAAGGTTATGACCATCTATATTGGTCATGATTAGCTAGAAATAAGGCAGCAGACCAGTGCCATCTGCTTTATGACCATTTCGTGTAAGGAAATTACGACCTTTCTGACCAAAATGGTCGTTATAGTTTAGGGTTTGGAGCCCCCCGAACAGCTTTTGACCAATTGGTCTGAAATGGTCATAGATCTATGACCAATTCTTCCAGGGTCACTGAAAGAAGGTCACTAGTTGACATATTTCTTGTACTGATAGTAATTGTTGGAATTTTTCCAATAGAATTGATCCTGTGGACTTGAGGTTGTTTCCTCAGAAAGTGTACCGTATGCTCATTACCATTAACATGAAAAGTGACATTGCCTTTGTTGCAATCAATAACAGCCCCTGCAGTATTCAAAAAGGGTCTTCCAAGAATAACAGACATACTATTGTCCTCGGGAATATCAAGAATAACAAAGTCTGTTAAAATATTAATGTTTGCAACCACAACAGGCACATCCTCACAAATGCCGATAGGTATAGCAGTTGATTTATCAGCCATTTGCAAAGATATTTCAGTAGGCAAGTCTACGATTTAAATAGAGAGGCATAACACTAACACCGGCTCCAAGATCATATAAAGTAGTTTTGACATAGTTTCTTTTAATGGAGCATGGTATAGTTGGTACTCCTGGATCTCCTAGTTTCTTTGGTATTCCACCTTTAAAAGTGTATTTAGCAAGCATGGTGGAAATTTCAGCTTCCAGTATCTTTCTTTTATTAGTAACAATATCTTTCATATACTTATCATAAGGATTCATTTTAAGCATATCAGTCAAGCGCATACGCAAAAAGATAGGTCTAATCATTTCAGCAAAGCGCTCAAAATCATCACCATCCTTTTTCTTGGATGGTTTAGGAGGAAAAGGCATGGGTTTCTGAACCCATGGTTCTCTTTCTTTACCATGCTTCGTAGCAACAAAGTCTCTCTTATCATAATGTTGATTCTTTGATTGTGGGTTATCAAGATCAACAGCAGGTTCAATCTCCACATCATTATCATTGCTAGGTTGAGCATCAACATGAACATCATCATTAACATTATCACTAGGTTTATGTTCATTGCCAGATTGTGTTTCAGCATCAGAAATAGAAATATCATTGGGATTCTCTGGTGTGTCAACAACAGGTTCACTTGAAGCATGCAAAGTCCTATCATTTTTGTTTTTCTTCCTTTTAGAAGGTCTAGGTGCATCAACATTAGTTCTTTGAGAATCTTGCTCAATTCTCTTAGGGTGGCCCTCAGGATACAAAGGTTCCTGAGTCATTTTACCCCCTCTAGTCATAACTCTAACAACATTATCATTTTTCTTATTATTTAATTCATTCAGCAAATCATTCTGAGCCTTGAGTACTTGTTCTACTTGAGTGGTAACCATAGAAGCATGTTTACTAATGAGTTTAAGTTCACCTTTAACTCTAGATATATAATCACTCAAGTGTTCAATCATATAAGCATTGTGTTTCAATTGTCTACCAACATAAGCATTGAAGTTTTCTTGTTTAACAATAAAATTATCAAACTCATCCAAGCATTGGCTAGCAGAATTATTATGAGGAATATCACCTTCATCAAATCTATAGAGAGAATTTACCATTACTACCTCTGTCGGGTTATCAAGACCATGTATTTCTTCAATAGGTGGTAAATTCTTAACATCTTCAGCTTTAATACCTTTTTCTTTTATAGATTTCTTTGCCTCTTACATATCTTTAGGACTGAGAAATAGAATACCCCTTTTCTTCGGAGTTGGCTTAGGAGTTGGTTCAGGAAGTGTCCAACCATTTTCATTACTCAACATATTATTCAATAGAAATTCAGCTTCATCAACTGTTCCTTCCCTGAAAACACAACCAGCACAACTATCTAGGTGGTCTCTAGAAGCCTAAGTTAGTCCATTACAAAAGGTATCAAGTATTTCATTTTTCTTGCGAGGATTATCAGGCAAAGCATTAAGTAATCGGAGAAGCCTCCCCCAAGCTTGTGGGAGACTCTCTTCTTCAATTTGCACAAAATTATATATTTCCCTTAGAGCAGCTTGTTTCTTATGAGCGGGGAAATATTTAGCAGAGAAGTAATAAATCATATCCTAGGGACTACGCAGACAACCAGGATCAAGAGAACTAAACCATGTTTTTGCATCACCCTTTAATGAGAACGGAAACAACTTAAGGATAAAGTAATAGTGAGTTTTCTCATCATTAGTGAACAGGGTGGCTATATCATTTAATTTAGTAAGATGTGCCACAACAGTTTCAGATTCATTGCCATAGAAAGGATCAGATTCAACCAAAGTAATTAACCCAGGATCGACAGAGAAATCATAATCCTTATCGGGAATATAGATAGGTGAAGTAGCAAAAGCAGGGTCATATTTCATTCTAGCCTTCAAGGATTTTTCTTTCAGCTTAACTAATAATTTCTTAAGATCATATCTATCATTGCAAGCTAAAAAAGTCTCTAGCAGTTTCTTCATCCATAACATAACCCTCAGGAACAACATGCAATTCATATCTAGGGGGAGAATCTTCATCATCACTTTCTTCAATATTATTAGTTTCAGTAATTTCATTCTCTCTAACCCTAGCAAGTTGTTCATCAAGAAATTCACCTAGTGGCACAGTATTATTAAGCATAGAAGTAGTTTCATCATAAGTATCATGTAAAGCAGAAGTGGCATCATCAATAACATGCGACATATCAGAATGAATAGCAGGAGTAGGTGTCGCAAGTTTACTCAAAACAGATGGTGAATCAAGTGCAGAGCTAGATGGCAGTTCCTTACCTCCCCTTGTAGTTGAGGGAAAAATCTTGGTTATTTTATCTTTCAAGTTCTTCATAGTGATCAGCAGATATAAATCCCAAGTGACTCAAAGAATAGAGCTATGCTCCCCGGCAACGGCGCCAGAAAATAGTCTTGATAACCCACAAGTATAGGGGATCGCAACAGTTTTCGAGGGTAGAGTATTCAACCGAAATTTATTGATTCGACACCAGGGGAGCCAAAGAATATTCTCAAGTATTAACAGTTGAGTTGTTAATTCAACCACACCTGAAAGACTTAATATCTGCAGCAAAGTATTTAGTAGCAAAGTAATATGATAGTAGCGGTAACGGTAGCAATTTTATAGCAAGCGTAATAGTGGCAAAGGAAAAGTAACTAAGCAAAGATCAATATGTGAAAAGCTCGTAGGCATTGGATCAGTGATGGATAATTGTGTCGGATGCGATTCCTCATGCAACAGTTATAACATAGGGTGACACAGAACTAGCTCCAGTTCATCAATATAATGTAGGCATGCATTCCGAATATAGCCATACATGCTTATGGAAAAGAACTTGCATGACATCTTTTGTTCTACCCTCCCGTGGTAGTGGGGTCCTATTGGAAACTAAGGGATATTAAGGCCTCCTTTTAATAGAGTACCGGTCCAAAGCATTAACACTTAGTGAATACATGAACTCCTCAAACTACGGTCATCACCGGTAAGTATCCCGATTATTGTCACTACGGGGTTAACGGATCATAACACATAATAGGTGACTATAGACTTGCAAGATAGGATCAAGAACTCACATATATTCATGAAATCATGGCACACAGGCCCTATGACAAGAATTAAGCATAGCAAAGTCATAGCAACATCAATCTCAGAACATAATGGATACTAGGGATCAAACCCTAACAAAACTAACTCGATTACATGATAAATCTCATCCAACCCATCACCGTCCAACAAGCCTATGATGGAATTACTCATGCACATTAGTGAGCATCATGAAATTGGTGATGGAGGAAGGTTGATGATGACGATGGCGATGGATTCCCTTCTCCGGAGCCCCGAACGGACTCTAGATCAGCCTTCCCGAGAGAGATTAGGGCTTGGCGGCGGCTTCGTATCGTAAAACGTGATGAATCCTTCTCCTTGATTTCTTTATCCCCAAACGTGAATATATAGAGTTGGAGTTGATGTCGGGGGAGCACCAGGGGGCCCACGAGGTAGGGGCGCGCCCGAGGGGGGGGGGTAGGCGCACCCCCACCCTCGTGGACAGGGTGTGGGCCCCTGGCCTTGATTCTTTCGCCAGTATTTTTTATATATTCCAAAAATATTATCCGTTGATTTTAAGGTCATTCCGAGAAATTTTATTTCTGCACAAAAATAACACCATGGCAATTCCGCTGAAAACAACCTCACTCTAGGTTAGTTCCATTCTAATCATGCAAGTTAGAGTCCAAAACAAGGGCAAAAGTGTTTGGAAAAGTAGATACGATGAAGACGTATTAGCGTCCGTGACATGCCAGAATACTCTAGCCCACTGATTGAATTGTTTCATCTAGTCATCGTCGTCAGCTTCCTCGGCGGCCACCTCGCCAAAGTCGGGCAAAGAGGCCACGGTAAAGCTCTTTTGTGTCATTCGCTCCCCAAGCTCCCCGGGAAGCGTAGCCGGGATTAGGCTACGATGCTCTGGAGTGGCGGAGGGGGTGGGGATGGGGATTTTTGGGGAAGAGGGCATTTCATAGGCGTCATCTAAGAAACTCAGGGCAGCAAGGGTATGTATATTGGTGGGTAACCTGCACGGGTAGACTGGCAGAGGTTGAGGATGGAGGCGGCGTGGCGGGGGCGGTGACCTAGCTAGGTGTTGAGCGAGGGACGCGTGGTGTGTATGTGTGTGAGCAGGGGATTTGGGGTGTGTCTGTGGAGGGGGTCGAAGGTGGTGTTTGAGGAAACATTGTGGGTACTGAAAATTTTACTAGGTGGGAGTAAAATGGCAGGGCTACCAAAAAATTGGATCAAGGGATTGAAGCAAAGCGGAGCGGGAGTAACAAACATCGCACACGGTTAAAACATAATAATCATGTGCTATCAAACAAAAAAACATTCCATCCCAGCAGACATTTTTGAGATTGCGAAGGATGCAGGTGGGAGTAAAATGTCGGGGCTCCAGTTCAAAAAAAATGCCGAGGCTACTGAAAATTTGGATCAACTGATTGAAGTAGAGCGAGAGTAACAGACACCGCACACGGTCCACACATACGAATCGTGTGCTATCAAACAGAAAAACCCTCTAGGTAGGTAGATGTTTTCAAGATTGCTGGGAGTAGATATTTTCGAGAGTAGGAGGGAAGCCTAGTGGAGCCCAATCTACTGTGATGCTGTGGGTGACAGGGGGAGGGACACGGCACACGGGTAGTCCTAGGAAACTGTGTCTGTTTCATACCCGATCGTAGACGGTTGATGTGTCCGAGTCGTCTGCTGTTTATAAATTTGGCGAAAAATGCGAGAAAGGGTCAGAACACGAACGCACTTGATGTGGACCAAATATATGTATGAAAAGGGTGGTTTGATGTTCAAATACCCAATGAACAACTTTGTTGTGGCACCTGTCGCACAAAGCGCACATTACTATTGCTAGACCCCCTCCCTCACACACACACACACCTCGTGTTGGTAGGAGGGGAATCCTAGCTATGAAAGCATGCCCCCAAATAGCTAGGTCTGACATCCCCTACCCCATGCCCTGAAATAGCTATGGCGGGAGGGGAATCCTAGCTATGAACGCATGCCCCCAAAACTGAAAGGAGTACATCGTGGTCAACCCCCCTTTTGCTTCCGATCAAATATGGACCATGTGCGGGCCCACGGATGTGTTCTTGTGGTGTGAGATGGGTGAGACCACATATGATCCACACCTGCGGGTGGCCCGATATGTGTGTGTGTGTGTATGTTAACAGTGTGGTGTGATATTTAAATAACCAAATCACAAATTTGATGTGGCACATGTGCATCGCAAATTAACCGAACATCCCTGACCCCACACAGAGGTTCATCTAGTGCGAAGAAGTACTATGCCCTCCCACACACACTTTCAGTCGGTGGGAGGGGGCATCTCACGAAGGCGTATTGTAACACTAACTAGGAAGAATCACCACCTTGGCCGTATAACCTCTCTTGTTGTTGGGTCAAAGTCATGCATGGATGTCCACATGCGGCCCCACAAATAGGCTAGCTTGTTGCCGATAACCATGCGAGGGAGTGCCTAAAGACAACCACTACGTGCATGTGGCCCAAACATATGTATGAAGTGTTATGTGGTGTTTGAATATACCCAATGCACAACTTTGATGTGGCACCGTGCTTTTTGAATCGAGAAGTCCCGACAAGGAGCGAGGGTTCACGAAGCGTGTACTATATGTATAGGGATTCATGTGTATGCATGCATGCCCTCAAACTTAGGTCTCCAATATATCTCACCATGATCGACGTACGAATGTACGGTAACTCGGACCAAGAGAAGAAGAATCCACCCTGGTAACCTCTCTCCCGTTGTTGGTCGAAGTGATGGACGTCTACATGGGCCCACAAATATATAGGTCGTCGATGATAACCAAGCAAGGGAGAGTGTCCAAAGACAACCACTGCATGCATGTGCCCCAAACATAGTATGGACATGCGTGATGCATGCATATATGTTTGAATACAAAAAGCACACCATTTTGATGCGGTGCATGCATGTGTCGCAAATCACACAACCCACACAGATCTGGTTCATGACGCGTCACATGCTCGCCCCCCACTTCGATCCAGTGGGAGGGATTCATTCATACACATGCGCTCATAGTGTAATATGTTATCTCTCACATCATGACACGCATGTACCATATCGTATAAGGCAAACCAAAATTTAATCCCCTCCTAATTATAAGTCAAATTAACCTCTATCGATGTCGTCAAACTGATCGACCAAGCAGCAGGGACATACATATGGATGAAGCATCTCATGAATAACCCCGTGAGTGAGTGCCAGAGGAAAACCACCATCGCTTTCATGTGGGCTAAACACATGTATGGGGATGTGTGGTTCTGATGTTTGAATACCTAATATATATGCAGAACTTTGATGTGGAACCTGCCTCACAAACCTTGAAGTCCCCCACACAAAGCAAAGTTCATGACGCACAATATGTGGTGGCCCCCTCCCCTCTTTCACACGTAATATATACTCCTACGTACCGTAACACAACCCAAAAATAATCCTCCTTGTTCGTCAAATTACCTTTCTCGCTGTGTCATATATTAGATGGACAACGACCTCGCAGGCCCATGGAGGGTAGCGTGGCAGCGAGCGAGTGAAAACCATCGTCTACACGTGGCCCAAGGTGTTGGTGATGTTTTTAATACCCAGTATGCACAACTTCTTTGTGGCACCTGCCTTAGAAACTGAAAGTCCCCACACAGAGTGAGATTGTTCATGATGCGTGTGTAGTATGTGTTGCCCCCTCCTCCCCTATTTGACGCATACTATATACTCCTACCGCAATACAACCCAGAAAGAAACCTCCTTGTTGGTCAAATTAACCTCTCTCGATGAGTCAAAGTGATGGAGGACAACCTTGTGGGCCCACAGATGGAAGCATCGCACGTGAGTGACTGTCCTATATGACGCGTAATATATGTTGCCCTCGGCCACCCTCTTCATCGCGTACTATATATACTCCTCCCTTACATAACAAAAACCAAAAAATGACCATCCTTGTTGGTCAAATTAACCTCTCTCACCGCAGGTCATACTGCTGGAGGACGACCTTGTGGGCACACAGAGAGAGCCACACGCGAGTTTTTCTGCAGCGAACATGTGCATGTGGCCCAAAGATGCATGTCAAACTTTTTCTGCAGCGAACATGCTACCAAAGGAGTTTAGTGTTAAAAATTAAAAACAAATAGGTAACATTTGTCCGTTTTTATAAATTGATTAATTTCCCAGGGATTTTATGTGCAAAAATCAAATTTGTTGTACATGAGACCCGTGATAGTGCACCAAAATGGATTGGAAAATCATATGTGTACGTGTCCCTGGGTGCATGTTTATTCCCCATGAAAGAAATTTCTAACATCGAGAATCTTGATTTTCAAATCCACTAAATCCAAAACTAAGTTGAAATCCATGATATTATATATTTTTCAAATTTGAGACAAGTTTTGATATAATCTTCTTACAGACAGGAAATTATCAATAGTTATCAACCAATATCGCAAAATAGACTCTTTATTCGAACTATGTGTGTTAGACCAACAATGTATGTGCCATGCTTCAGTTAAGCAATACAACTATAGAATTAATCATCAAAAAGGAAAATAAATATAATACGTGTCGCCACGCGTCCCATGTGTCGTACGAGCACGTGTGAGTTAACGAGACGCATGCTAGCAGTCCGCCGCGCAAGCAGACCAGGAGGCGAGCCAGCCCTTTGGCCGCCGCCCACCTTGCTCCTGCTGCCCCCTATTAATGGCGCACTGGATACGCTGGTCATAATAGGCGGCCGCACCACACGTACACAATTGTCACCGCTGCATGGAGTGTATTAGGATTTTGCCGAAGTGTACCATCCGAGGCAGTGGAGACGCCGGGGCTGGTGAAGCACCCGCGCAATGCATGCAGCTGGGCACAGAGGTTGCTGTCGCCGACGACGAGGTCTCACGCGGGTAGCAATGTGACCTTGACTTCATCATTGTCGTCGTGCCTCCCCAGCCGGAGCCAGAGGTCCCCAGCTACCACTACAAAAAAATACACTTCCGTGATGATACGTGTTTGTCACAGTAGGCCACGTTTTCTGTCATGCATGTACATCCATGACAATTTTATGACAGAATCAAGATAGTCATACCTGTGCTGTCGTAGAAGTGTTCCATGACATTACGAAAATTATCATCACGGAAGTGTCCACTTCCATGACGATAAATCGTGCGTCACAGAAGCTATCGGGCCCGGTTTTGGATCCGATAACCCGCTAAAAGACCGGACCAATGAGGATTTTCCACGTGTAAAATTCTCATTGGCTGGAGGAAACACGTGTTGGCTCACCGTTGGGAGAGATGTCATCCATTCATTGGACAGGAGGCGCCTATGATACGTCGACACATGGCACGACCCAGCAAAGGCCCATTCCGGTGAAAAGGCCGGGCCTGTCAAAATAAGCGGGCCGGCCCATTAGCGGCCTACTTGAGTCAGGCCCATTTACAAGCATGGCCCATACAAGTTACACATAATCGGCCCATCAAAGGCCCATTCTACATCTGAGAATTTCCAGCCCATCATCAGCTTTAGCCCATTAAAGGCCCGCTACATCTTTGGGCCCAATTGTGGCCCGAGCTTCTTTCGGCCTGTTAGCAGCCCATCGTCAGTTCTAGCCCATTAACGGCCCGGAATGTCTTTCGGCCCTTTCTCAACCCATTCTGCAGTTGGGCCAATTCTAGCCTACCGTGACATTAGGCCTGTAATCGCCCATTCGGTAAATTGGCCAACTCCTAGCCCATTTTGTGTCTCAGCCTGTTAACAGCCTGCACAACAGTTGGGCCTTTGAATTTAGGTCCATTAGGGGCCCACGTTCTGCAGGGCGTCATTCCAGCCCAGCGCGACTTTCGGCCTGTTAAAAGCCTAGTTTGCAAATTGGGCCTCCTCTGCCCCATAACACTTTCGGCCTCTTACTGGCCCGTAAAGTAAAAGGGCCAAGAAAAAATTGACATCTACGTCGGCCTGCTAGAGGCCCGCGGGCCATTTCCATTTATATGGCCCTATCGAGCTTTTGGCCTCTTAACGGCCTGCCAAGAGCCATTGTAACGGTGGGCCACATCATTTGGGATCCACTTAATATTATTTTGACCATCCCAATTAAGGCCCGCTTTGATTACACACGTTTGTTTGTTTGTATGGCGTCCAGGTAATGTTTGGGCGTGTGTGCCCCCATTTCAACGATATATAAAATTCAAGAATTACCCTACTCTATACTATCGCCTCTAAAAAACATACACTATACAATAAAAAGACTAAGGCATAGAAACATACAATAATCCTACACTATACAATAAAGAAATTACAGCCGAATATACCCACTGGGCATTATAGTTCGGCACTAGTGATAATAAAGCATATACAAACAGCAAATTACATACACTGGCCAAATAAAGCTCATACATCCTCAACAGAACTTAGCATTTGAACTGTAATCTCTTAAGAAAATAGGATTGGCCGGATTCAGATAGCACTAATTTCAGTCTGCAAAATCTCCAATTCCTTCGTGGTTACCTCAGTGTCTTGTTTCATTTTTTTGACTCCTACATCTAATACCTGCATGTCCAGTCTCAACTTGTTCATTCTACGTTGACAATCATGTACACGTTGTCTTGCCACCTATAGTTGATGCTCGATAACATCAGCACATTCCAATTCCAATCCATAATCATTCGATAACGGCCATGCCGCACTGCTCGCAGATCTTTGTGTTGATGTCACTTCATCCTGAAATGTTTCTGTAAGTAAACATGACTAGGGCAAAAATATAGTTACAATAGTGAAGCGAGCAAGACAGAGTATTTTGTACATGGCAAAACAGGACTAACAATAATGTTACACGTCATGAAGCATAAGAAAGTGATATTTTAAAAATTATAAAAATGGTAGTCCGTGCAGCCTGCATACAGAAATCTCTCTTAGCTCACTAGAGGAGCATGATGTTGGGGCCAAATCCAAAACATAGATAGGTTGCAATTTTTGTTTGACTGTACATAGTAGGGCAAAACCCCACTGCAATTTTTATTATTAAAGGGTAAAAAGACAAAGAGGTTCTACTATACATAAGGCTTGAGATAAGCCAGGAAAGCAAAAAAAGAAAAAACAAGGGAGAAAACTAGGAACTAGGATTACAGCACAAGATTGTCAAGCCAAGAACAGTAGGCTCCAGCATAACTCTTCTTAATTCTAAATCTTAGAAGGTTGAGCTCCTCCAGGAAGATAGCTTTCCACCTCTGAATGCTAGGTTGAATTGCTTGGAAGATCAAATTGTTCCTTGAGATCCAGATAGCCCAAGAAGCAAGGATGATTATTTCCATGAAAAAGGTACATGAAGCTTCTGTTTGAGATGAAGAAAAGCTTACAGAATTGAAACATTTGCCTGTCTTGAAGGGCAAATCAAGTCCCAACATTGAGCTGCAAAAGGACAGGTCCAGAAAAGGTGCTGAAGAGTTTCTTCCTGTGGACAATTGTTGACAGCACAGTTGTAGTTGGCCAAATGAAAAGTTTTCCTTCTCAGAAGATTTCTAGTATTGAGCCTGTCATGAAGTAGTCTCCAAAAAAACACCTTGTGTTTTGGCTGACAGGAGCTGTTCCAGATCCAGTTGAACTTTTGTGGCACAATTTTAACTCCCATCATAACTTTATATGCCTTAGCAACTGAGAATTGTTCATTCCCCAAATGTAACTCCAAGTGTCAGTGCAATCTAGTGCATCAGAAGCCCTTAAAGCAATGCAAATGTCCTCCATAGCCTCAAATTCCTGGAAAGCTTGCACAGTCAGGGGTAGATGGAATAGATCCTCTAAGTATTCTGCTTGGAGAATGGTGTGGACATTAGCATCCTTGTTCTTCACAAAAGAGAATAAATGAGGGAACATGTCTTGCAAACAAGCTGAGTGCCAAAGATCAGTCCAAAATAAAGCACTCTTGCCATCACCTATGTTGCATCTGGCCAAAGACTTATAATTATCAATAAGCTTAAGGTTTGCCTTCCACCAAAATGATCCAATCCAGCTATTACCAGGCAGTGAATCATTGTTGTAATATGATTCCCAGATCAAGCTGACCCTGGGAATATTGTGTCTGTTATAGAACTTGTGCAGATTCTTAAGTAGCAGGGCCTTATTCTGAACAAAGATATCCATGACTCCCAAACCTCCCTGATTTTTAGGTCTACACACAGTGCTCCATGCCACCATGGCAGGTCTGTGGTCCTCCAGATCAGGGCCTCTCCACAGGCAATGTCTCAAATACTTTATGGCTTGGGTTTTGATGGTGACAGGCACATCAAGGCATCCCATGAGATAGATCAACAAAGAATTTAGGACAGATTTTCACCAACAGCAATCTTCGAGCCATTGTCATAAAGGAGGAAAACCCACAAGTTTCCTTTGCAGTCTTGTGACAAGAGGAAAACATTGCTCAACAGTAGGCTTATGAAGGCCTAAGGGTGCTCCCAAATATTGGATTGGAAAAGATTTCTTCTTGCAATGAAAAGTATTTATCAAAATCTCCTCCTTCTCTTCTGACACATTTATTGATACTGGATTTATTGTAGTTTACTTTAAGGCCAGTGGCATCGGCAAAAGTATTGAGGAGGGCTTTCAGGCAATGTAGTTGCTTGGCATCTGCTTGTAGAATAACCAGGGTGTCATCAGCATACTGGACAATTGGAAAATCATGGCATGACTCCACATGCAAGGGAGCAGATAACAATCCCAGGTGCATTGCCTTGTTGAGAACTGACTGAAGAAGGTCTTCAGCAAGCACAAACAGGAGAGGGGATAGAGGGTCCCCCTGCCTGACACCTGTAAGACAATAAAACTTTTTTCTAGGGACACCATTTAGCAAGATAGCAGATGAAGCAGAAGTGAAGAGCATTTTGATCCATGAAATCCATCTGTCCCCAAAACCTTTGGCCTTCAAAATATCCAACATTGCCTGGTGCTCAATTGTGTCAAAGGCCTTTTCAAAGTCCAGTTTAAGTACAATAATTTCATCTTTAGACTTATGACATTGGTGTAGATATTCATATGCCCAACCCAAACAATCATGTATAGATCTTTCTTTAAGAAAACCATATTGGTTGATGTGAACCAACTTGAGAATCACCTTCTGCAACCTGTTTGCCAGCAGCTTAGTGACAAGCTTCAGACAGCAATTTAGTAAAGAGATTGGCCTAAAATCATTTGCTGTCAAGGGAGTACTCCCCTTTTGAATGAGGGTAATGTATGAAGTATTTAAGCTCTCAAGAGAAATTTAACCTGCATGGAAATCATATATGAATTTGAGCACATCTCCCTTAATAATGTCCCAGCAAGACTTGAGAAATTCATTGTTAAAACCATCAGGGCCTGGTGATTTGTCTGTTGGAAGATCTTTGACCACAACATCAATTTCCTCTTCAGTAAAAGGTAATTCAAGTTTATCAAAAATATCTGAATTTTGTCTCTGCCCAAACAAGGAAACAAGATCAAGATGAGTTGAGGTTTTTTGAGATGTGCCCAATCTTTTTTTGTAAGTTTCCAATAGTATTGCAGCTTTCCCAGCATGATCAGATACTCAACTTGGTCATCATTTTGGAGTACGGCAATATGATTATGCCTGTAGTTAATTGAGGCGTTAGTGTGAAATTTTTTTGTGTTCTCATCTCCAAACTTCACCCCCTTGATTTTCCCTCTTTGCTTCCAATAAATCTTTTGATTCCTCAACAAAATAAGCAGATGTACTTTAAGAATAGCCCTGCAATTCCATTCCTGAATGTCCAACTCTCTAAATTCTTCAAAGAGATCCCACAGGAAGATGAGCTCATTTAGCTTTGCAATTTGAGTTTTCAGACATGACAAGGATTTAGCCCACAACTTTCAAAGCTCTTCTTAAGTTTTTAAACTTAGCATTCAAATTTTTGACAGCATCAAGATTTCCAACTGGAATATTCCAAGCATTGGCAACTACCTGCTTAAAGTCAAAATGTTGGAGCGAATAGTTTTCAAACCTGAACACTCTTGCCTTTGGGATAGAAGTACCAACTTTTATTACACAGGGCAGATGATCTGATATAGGCTTTGCAAGAGGTAGCACAATTGTGTTTGGAAAAGTAGTCATCCAAGAAGCAGAAGTGAAAAACCAATCATGTTTTACCAACAGAGGATCATGTTGCATGTTACTCCAGCTGAACTTTCTGCCATGCAAAGGTAATTCAACTAAACCTTGATTACTGATTGCCTCATTAAACATAAGCATATCATTAACGTCTCCACTAGGTCTGTTCCTATCTGATGGTGCCCTCATAAGGTTGAAATCTCCCATTAGAATCCAGTCAACATCATCAGGCATGTGAATATTCAGGAACCAGTTAATAAACTCAATTTTGTCTTGTGGATCACATGGCCCATAAATATTAGAAAGAATCCAAGACTGATTAGAGAGCAGACTGGTAAATTGTATTGAAAGTGAAAACCTATTTTGTGCAATGACTTCTCTAGAGAACTGAGAGCCATTCCAAGCCACAAGGAGACCCCCAGAAGCTCCAACAAAGGGCAGGAAAGCAAATTTATTAAGTCTGGAAGGGAAGAAATTTTTTATGTAAGCTGTGTCAAAAGTCTCTCTCTTGGTTTCTTGAAGACACAAAATATTGCAGTCACTCTCATCAATTTTCTGCCTTAAGGCCAACCATTTGTCCTTAGAATTTATTCCTCTAATGTTCCAATTGAGAATATTCCAGCTTCTATTTGTGTTATTCATGGGAAACACATAATTGTTTTGTACTAGAGGTCAAGCACCAGCACTTGATCATCCAAACATAAAATAAACTTGCACAATGCGTTGATCCACAGCACATCACATATCTAGGAGAGCAGCCAATCATAAAGCATAGAGGTAGTAATAAGAGAGTACATCACCAGACATACATGGTTCATAAAGTGCCAATATCCAAGTCTTACATCACTCAAAAGCAGTTCCAAACTAGGTGGGAAACCACATACACACACCCTCCACACAGTACTCCAATTAAGGGACATAAACATTATGAAGAGTTGGAGGTATGTCCTTCTCCTTTGGCCAAGGGCACCTTGTCCAAAACATCTTCTTGCCTTCTCTTGGGCTTCTTGGCCAGCTTGTCCTCTAGCTCCCCCTCAGCAACCTTACAGAAAGAGGCAGTGAGGTTTTTAATGACTGATTTTTGTATGATGGGAGGGACAACATTGCAAGGTAGACAATTATTATTAGAGCAAGAGTTTCTCTTGTAACCAACATTGTCTTTCTTAATTCTATCACTTCTCCTTACCTCTGTTTCCAGTAGTGGAGTATTTCCATTTCTTCTCTTCCTCAAGTTATCTTGACCAAAAGGCTGCAGGAGGGCCTGGGACTCCACATCCTGCATATTGGCAGCCACTCCAATATTTTCTTTGCCCTTGACCTGGGTACCTTCCTCCATGGCCTGACAAATAGGTGCATGAGAGGTAGGACACTTGTCAGGTATATGAAACATAATGGCTTGATCCATATTCTCCACAGCAGTGAACAGTTTCCACATTCCAGATTTTAACATATTGACAGTCCAGGCAAACTTATCAGGGGACAGAAGCAGGTGAACAATAAAGTTAAACCAACTTACAGGAATGTTGGTAGAGAAAGAGTTCCTGCTTTCCAAAGATTGCTATTTAAAGTGATGTTTCCACAGTACCATGCCTTCTTCAGAAACAGAATGATCATTGTTAGCAGCAACATCCATCTGAATATGTTTCAAACCAAGAAGAGAAGGTGCCATGCTAAAGTGTTCATTTATTTGATTAACCCAATTACCTTGGAGCCCTGATTGAAGATCCTCAAGGTTCTCCACTGGCTGCAAGCTTCCTCTAGCAGTATTAACATGTTCAGGACTGCAGGCCAGGACTTCATTTGAAGATCCACTAGCAAGTGAAGGTTTAGTTTGCTCATCAGTTGACACAGTATCCAAAGGTGGATCAGAAACCAAAGCAGGCTCCAATGTAACTTCCAGCAGTACATGTGGGGCAGGATCCACATCAATAGATGCAGATACATCAGCAAGAGCATCTGTTTCATGAGTAGTGGAAGCAACATGTTGCAGTTGGTCTGCAACAACCTGTACATGAACTTGATCATGCATAACAACACCAACCAAAGCATCATCCTGGATGTTCTCTTGCAATAAAGGAGGTTCCTCATCATCTGACTGATAGGCTTGAATTATGTTCTGCAGCCCATTAGCAATCACCATGGCAGGGGGATGAAGAATAGCATGCATTGCATCCCCAGGAGGCATAACCTCCACTGCAATAGAGGGCAAAAGCATATTTGTGTTGTCTCCTTCAGAGAAAGACATGTCTGAAGATAAACTACTGTTGCTAGGTGCAGGAAGCAGTTCTTCCCCATCTGCCCAGGCCATTTCTTCTTGCTGCACAACATCCAATAGATCCTCAAGATCAGCATTCTGGAGATACTGCTGATTCTCTTCCCAGTTATCCCAATTCTCTGCAATCTGAACATCCATATCATTGTTGTTGACAACATCATCATGAAAACCATGAGCAGGCTCAGCATCTTCAGGTAAAGGATTTGGGTCCACATTGGCAGGAGGAATAGGATCCTCATCTGTAGGGCCTCCACCAAGGAGCTCACTTGTCGGCACTTCAATGGAGGAATACCAGCCATCTTCCTCAAATTCATCCCCTTCAGACCAACACATACTTTTTGGGATGATATCTAAGTTCATAACTCTTGCCTTGACTACAATACACCCCATGTGATCATCCTCCTTGTCCCAGGATATCATGCGGCCAAACTTACTGACAGCACAGGCCAAATCTTCAGTGTTACGGAAATCAAACAGAACTCCCGTCATATGCAACCAAACAGTTCTATTGAAGTGAACCCTCCTGTGGTTTCTGGCCTCATCATGCTTCACAAAAGTAATAAACACATCACAAAATTCATGAGGACTATCTAGCACCAACTTATCCCTGTCCCTAACCCTCGTGAGCGGAACATAGGCCTCTCCGAATGGGCGTCGCTAAATGTCTCTCAACCCCAACTGCCTATGTTCAACAATAAACTCCTTAAGAGCATCTCTTACATTGGGGAATGGAGCATTGGCGGGGACAAGATGGATGGTCCCAATCGCCCAATATTCATGGCGACGAGGACGCTCCGGCAACACCACCCTAGCCACTCCATTGCGGCTAGGGACCTGCTGAATGTCGAAGCCATGGGGCGCGAAAGGATGGGAGTCGATCGGAATGTTGGCCATCGGAGACGCAGAACGAGCACTCGCCGGCGTAGTCAAGCTCAAGGTGACGGGAGCAGAGTTTGAGCAATGTGGTGAAATAGAGGAGCAGTGCGGAGAAGTTGAGGAGGCAAGTGCAAGACGAGGCTGAAAATTAGGAAAAGATCCCATACATAGCTCGTGAAAAGAGGAAACTAGCGAAGGGTCGCGGGCCGGGCCAATGGACTTGAACCAGTCCTGGACCACATCCAAGTCCCAGGCCTCATTTGGAGGGCCGGGGAAAGTAGTAAACCTCAGAGAAGGGAAGAGCCCAAGAAGGTGAGTGTCGTGACACTCCCGAGCAAAGTGGCCCATCTTGCCACACGCATAGCATTGAAATGAGTTATTTGAACGACCCAGATTCCCGCCCGCTGTAGTCACTGCATGATCCTCTCCAGAGGGGGTAATATTGGGCATTAAGGGCACATTAAAGTCTGTTGCCACATTATTGCTGGTGGTCGGAATATTCGCCAGACGAGCAAAAACAGACTGCCGGAGTTGATTGCCGGAGACTCTACCGGCGACTGATCACGGACGCGATCCACTAGCGACTCTAGTCCAAGAAGCTTCTTCCTCACGATAGAAAAGTTGTTCTTCACGTAGCCAATTAGGTCCTCCAAAGCCCCAAAGATTGAAAACTAAATCAAAATACTTTTCAACTACCCAGCCATGATTATAGATCTCAAAACCCACTGCTTTTGAGGCAACAGAGAACTTGAACGTTCTGTCCTTGAGGTGAAGCACACGGAAATCTTGAGGATAACCGCCAAAACATGATTGCAACATGATACTAACCGTGTGACAATCCATCCGAAAACGAGCACGGTAGAAGGAAACCACCAAAGTGAACTCACGTTGACGATAACCAGGCGAAAACACCACTGGATGACCAAACTTTTGCCTCGTTGAGAGTTGAAAATCTTTACCTCGAGCAAAGTTGAGTGAAGGAGGATCCATGGCCATCCTAGCAGCAACTCTTCACACAAAGAAACCAGAGTTTGGTTGGTGGTTTCTACCCTTGGGGTGACAAGTGGCAGGAGGGCAGTGGCCACCGGCGCCGGAGTGGCAACCGGCGGTAAGAAGGGTGGCCATCGGCGCCAGGGTGGCCACCGATGGTGATCGCCTAGGGGGAGCCTAGGAGAGGGGTCTTCATAGTACCTTCTAACTCATGTAATGACTTTTTGCGGTGTGTTTTCAAATTCAAGTACTGTCATTCTACTCTATCGCAATGCCATCTGCTTGCCCCCTCCCTTATTTGGCCAGCCCTAGGGAAGGAAAAGGGGGAGGGCTAATAGGTTACAAATTTAGACAACATGTTGCATATAAGTAAGCAAGAAGTTGGCCATTTTGTAGCTAAATTAAAGTCTTAGGGAGCATAATGAACAACAGAGGGATTCATACAAACCTACTACAGCAAGAAAAGCTATGCAATCATTAGCCTAGTATAAACTAGATTGTGAGCCTCATGTAGTAATAGTTGGCTAATAGACTTCAAAGCTTCAGGCACACTTTGCCAGAGTAATTAAATGGTAAGGCCTTTAATTATGTCAACTAATAGTTATACAAGTACCCAACATCAGGCATCATTGTTTGGGCATCTCATTAACTGAGGACAAAGAAAGCAATTGAAAAGAGCAAATTAACTATGCCTGAAACAAACAAGGAATTGAACTGTTGAGTTGGACACGGTGACTTACCTTAACTGGTTGAACAGGCTCAGCGCTGCTCCTACTTCTCTTGCAAGGCTCCTTCCTAACATCTTGTACTTGGAAATCCTCAATCTTATCTTCTTTGCACCCCCTCTGCAAGGTGACACAAACTAGTTACACGTCTCCTTGGAAGATAAATATGCATACTTTCCAGTCTGTGAACAACACAAAAGGATGAGATTATAACAAAACAACACCACATAATGAAACATGCCACATCTATTGAACTTGCACACAATGAAATGAGCATTTACTATGTGTGCAATATGTAAAAACTAGTCATACATTCGTACTAGATCTCCAAGTACTCTTGGAGAGCCTACTTTAGTGTACAGCCAAACCTTTGTGCCACCTATGAGTTAGAAAAGCCCCCACTATAGAAGCCCTTAGTGTTTAAAGCGTTGACAAGCTCTGTTAGAGTGTTAGGTCAAGAACAACATGTAATCAAAGCAAACAGTTCGGGTATGGCTGGCTGATGCAAACAAGCAATTGAATAGATGTATCAAGAAAGGAAGCAAAGAAGGAGGCTTAAAGACCATCACTTGACTGACCAGATTTAAGGGGCATTTAAACATCATGTGCAATGTATGAACTAACATAAACATTGCATATTCCAGATTCTACAAGGGAATGCACATGTATTAGGTTATGAAATGTATGATGATGCCTAAATGTACACTATAGTAGGGAGGAGTGATTCATTATTGCATGCACAATTGAATTGTAGGTTAAGGGCTAGTTCTATTCCGCCTTTTCAGAGCTTATTGTCAAAATAAGCAATAAAAGATGTAAAGAAGTCATTTTTGAGTTATGGGCTTGGGCTTAACTTATTTCTCTTTGGAGGGGGGTGTTTCGGGTAGAAGCTCACTAAAAATTGAAGGGAAGGGGAATAGTGAAATGACTCTGTTGTCTGCCTATATTACACTCAAAATGCAATTGCCCTTCCTGCTTGCATCTCCTCTCCCATTTCCCTCTACCTCGATCCCCTGCCTGCAATGATAGAGTTCCTCAAGTGAGCCGTCGCCACTGGCACCTTATTCCCCTTCCCCTCCTCCCAGGCCGTGGCCTTGAGATGCTGTTGAAGGATGAGCTCATCCAACAAGGTGAGGATCTCCTCTGATTTTTTGCCAAATTTTCATTCTGATCCACTATACGATGAATTGCCATGAGCTGCTTCTGCTGCTGCTATATGATGCATTGCTATGAGCTGCTCCCGCTGCTGCTAAATGATGAATTGCTATGAGTTGCTGCTAAATGATGAATTGTGATGAGCTGCTGCTACTTCTGCTATACGATGAGTTGCTATAAGCTGCTCCTCCTGCTATATGATGAATTTCTATGAGCTGTTTCTGCTGTTGCTATATGATGAATTGCCATGAGCTGCTCCTGCTACTGCTATATGATGAATTGCTATGAGCTGCTGCTGGTATATGACTGGAGCTTATATTCACATGTGCTTATTTTCTTAGGATAACTCGTAATAATTGTCCCTAAGAAACTTGGTCAATAGAACTGACATACAAATAACATGTCACGATGATTGCAATGGTGAAGTGACCTACCATAGCACACTGTATAGGCTCACCGCTGCCTCTCCTTTTTTGCGATGTTCCATGAAATTGCCACATACATCTTGTAATTTTTCATTGTGTATCCCTATATTTAAGTTGACACGGCTAATTTCAGACATCTCTACATGATAATACATTGCATATCCCTTGTGCATATTTAAACCACCAATTAACGATTGTGTGCATAGCATAAACTAGCCATGACTCTGTGTGCTAGACTAGAAGGCACTCTAAGGGAGCCTAATGTAGTGCACTGGAATTCCTACATGCCACCTACGATTTGGTGTAATGTACTACCTCTGTTCCTAAATATATGTGTTTGTAGAGATTCCAGTGTGGACCACATATAGATTTATATAGATCCATTTTGGAGTGTACATTCACTCATTTTGCTCCGTATGTAGCCTATAGTGGAATCTCTAGAAAGACTTATATTTAGGAACGGAGGTACGAGGTAGTATCATGTAACACCCTCGATGCGACTATATCTCCCACGTGTCGAGGCACGACTTAGAGTCATAATCGCATTGAAGGCATATGTCGCAAGTCAGGCAATCATCACAAACATCCCATGTAATCATCAGGCCCTGCATCTGGTGTAATAGTAATCTATGAGCCATAGGGACTCAGCAATCTCGCACCCTCGCGATCAAGACTATTTAAGCTTATAGGTAAGGCAAGGTAAATATAAGTGGAGCTGCAGCAAGCGACTAGCATATATGGTGGCTAACTTATTCGCAAAAGAGAGCGAGAAGAGGAGGCAAAGCGCGAGCGAGAAACTAGAGAGCAACCTGCGTAAACATTACTCCAACACGATCTCCACTTCCTGGACTCCGCCGAGAAGAGGCCATCACGGTAACACACTCAGTTGATTCATTTTAATTAAGTTAAGGTTCAAGCTATCTACAACCGGACATTAACAAATTCCCATCTGCCCATAACCGCGGGCACGGCTTTTGAAAGTTCAAATCCCTGCAGGGGAGTCCCAACTTAGCCCATGACAAGCTCTCACGGTCAACAAAGGAATAGACCTCCTCCCGAGATGTTCCGATCAGACTCGGTACCTCGGTTCTTCAAGACACTTCGACAGGTTAAAACTAATCTAGCAACACCGCCCGAATGTGCCGACAAATCCCGATAGGAGCTGCACATATCTCTTTCTCAGGGCACACTCAGATTGTCTAAACTTCCGGTAGGCCAGCCCAGAGTTGCCCCTGGTAGCCACCGGCGGCTGACGAGTTGGACCAACACTCAGAGGAGCACTGGCCCCGGGGGGGGGGGGGGGGGGGTTAAATAAGATGACCCTCAGGCTCCGGAAACCCAAGGGAAAAAGAGGCTAGGTGGCAAATGGTAAAACCAAGGTTGGGCATTGCTGGAAAAGCTTTAATCAAGGCGAACTATCAAGGGGTTCCCATTATAACCCAACCGCGTAAGGAACGCAAGATCCGGGAACATAACACCGATATGACGGAAAACTAGGGCGGCAAGAGTGGAACAAAACACTAGGCGAGAGGCCGAGCCTTCCACCCTTTACAAAGTATATAGATGCATTAAAATAACAAGATAATATAATGATATCCCAATCAGTAAATAAATGTTCCAACAAGGAACGGCCTCCAATCTTCACCTGCAACTAGCAACGCTATAAGAGGGGCTGAGCAAAGCGGTAACATAGCCAATCAACGGTTTGCTAGGACATGGTGGGTTAGAGGTTTGACTTGGCAATTGGGAGGCTTGAAAGCAAAAGGTAGGCATCGTAGCATTGGGATAGCAAAAGAGCGAGCAAACCAGCATAGCAAAGATAGTAGTGATTTCGAGGGTATGATCATCTTGCCTGCAAAGTTGTCAGAGTTGACTGGATCCTCGAAAGCAAACTCAACGGGCTCCTCGTTAGCGAACTCGTCTCCTGGCTCTACCCAAACAAGACAAACAAGCAAACGGAACACAATCAACCACGTGCAAAGCTCAAACAATATGATGCAAAGATGGTATGCTATGCGGGATGCGATGCGGGATGCATATGCAAGATTTGACACGGGATGCATGAATCTGGCCTCAACTTGGAAAACCAAGTGTGCCACTGGAAAGATGAGATGAAATCGCTTTAAAACGATATAAAGAACGCCGGAATCGGAGTTACGGTTTGGAAATGGCAAGCGAGTCAAATATGACACCGGTCTGCGATTTACAACAAGTAGCCATCTAAATGCAATGAGATGAACATGCTACAGCACCCAAACATGACAACAAAATACATGGTAGGGATGCATTCAAGATTCTTAACAAAAGTCTAGCACTGAGCTACGGCCAATCCATACATTAACAGGTTCAAACAAGCATGGCAAAAATGCATATGGTAAACATATATCAGACTTAGTGAAATTAACACTTGTCTGGAATTTCAGATCAGGTAGCCCCCTTCGGAGCAACGAAACTTCAAGCTATAGGACCTGAACATGACAAAGTAAAGCATGGCATGGAGCTACTCAAAGAGCTTAACAAAAGTCCCTTAGTGACCTTGAGCCAAAAGGGATCAGAAAATACAATTGCAAGCATGTGAACATGGCAAAAACATAATCAGTTCTCAGACTTAGTGAAAACTGGAGCATGCTGAAAACAGATATCAAGTAGGCATGTTTACGAGCTCGATGCACTCACTACGGAGCAAGTCATGACAAACTAAGCATACATCTAGCAATAACACATAAAATGCAAGCTAGACATGGCAAAAACAATAGCATAGCATGCATGGATCAACTACAACATCATCGGCAAAATTGCAAACAAGTTGACAATCTGCCCAGATTCACAAAGTAGCAAAATTAGAGCTCGATTGACTCAAGGTAGGTTGCTCCGTAATTTCAAACAAAGACATGGATGGATAGAGCACTACAAGATTAACGAAACATCCTTACTGATCATCCTCAAAAGAGGCACGGATCACTAGGAAACAACATGACCATATGGCCATATGAGATAAACAGCTCAAGGACTTAGTGAAAATGCTAAGGCCCTGAAAGGCCCTGAAATCAGAATTACCAAGTGCCTCACTTTATAAGCTTGTGCTAGTCACCACACACATCACAAAAATACATGGGTTGCACCTCTGGAAAGATGGCAAAACCCTTAATAAAACATAAGTAGAGCTCATGGGCATAACATGCACACATTAACCATGGCAAAAATGACAAAAAGCTAAACAGAGTAGCAGATCTGACAATTAACTCAAGTACCCCTCTTATAACAGCATTTCGGGCATCAAGATTAACTCAAATGAAAAAGATGCAATGGAATGAAATGATGTACTCTCTGAGATGAACATTTTGATATGCTATATGCATGAATCGGAGCTACGGATGCAAAGTTACGAGGCTATGAACAACAGCACTTGGATCTGGAATTTCGGGACTTAGTGAAAAAAAAACAACCTCCGGATCTAGGGTTTACTGTTCACGGCATGCGATCCACTGTTCACCGGCGGAAGAGAGCTCGCTGGAGTTGGCTCCCTGAGCCGGAGGAGAGGCGGGGAGGACCGGATCTCGCGCGGGAACCGAGGGGCGCGGCGGCGCGGCAGGCAGCGGGGCACGGCGGCAGGTGGCGGAGCGCGGCGGAGCGCGTCGCCAGCCAGGCAGCGCGGTGGGCGAGGCAAAGGGCGGCGGCGCGTGGGGCGGCCCGGTGAGGCGCGGGAGAGGGCCCGCCTCGGGTCTGGGCGGGCCGGCGGGAGTGGCGGCGGCGGCGGATGACGTGGCAGGCGGTGATTGGCGGCGGTGGGATCCAGACGTTGTCCGGCTCCGTCCGGACACGTCCGGCGGTGCGGAGACGGATTTTTAGGGTTTCGAGGAGGGAGGATCCGAGATTTTCAAGGAGGACCTATTTATAGGCCTAGAGGGAGATAGGAGAGTCCAAATGAGGTGCGGTTTTCGGCCACACGATCGTGATCGAACGCTCTAGATGATGGAGAAGGTTTAGGTGGGTTTTGGGCCAAATTGGAGGGGTGTTGGGCTGCAACACACACGAGGCCTTTTCGGTCCCTCGGTTAACCGTTGGAGTATCAAACGATGTCCAAATGGTACGAAACTTGACAGGCGGTCTACCGGTAGTAAACCAAGGCCGCTTGGCAAGTCTCGGTCCAATCCGGAAATGTTTAATCCCCACACGTGAAAGGAAGGTAGAAATGACCACCGGAGGAGAACGAAGCGCCGGAATGCAAAACGGACAACGGGGAAAATTCTCGAATGCATGAGATGAACACGTATGCAAATGCAATGCACATGATGACATGATATGAGATGCATGACAACGATAACAACACACGGAGACAAAGACCCGAACCCGAGAAAATAAATTAACTTAACACCGGAAACGGCAAGAGTTGGAGTACAAATTGGGAAAGTTACATCCGGGGTGTTACAACACTCCACCACTACGAAAGGATCTCGTCCCGAGATCTAGGACTGAAAGAACGCCGGGTACTCAGAACAGAGGTGAGGTAGCTTCACGGTCGGAATGATGTGACCACTTGACTTTGCTAAATTTGATTGACTTGTTGCGAGTCTTGCGTTCAGTCTCTTCAAGAATAGCAACTGGGTGCTCACGATAAGAAAGATCTTCTTGGAGCTCAATGTCCTCGAAGTTGACGGTGCGGTCAGGAGTCTTGAAGCAATTTCGGAGCTGAGAGACATGGAACACATCATGAACATTTGCAAAGTTTGAAGGAAGCTCGAGTTGATAGGCGAGGTCGCCTCTCTTGCTGATAATCTTGAAATGTCCCACGTATCTAGGGGCAAGCTTCCCTTTGATACCGAAGCGACGAGTACCTTTCATAGGAGAGACGCAGAGGTAAACATGATCTCTGATCTCGAAAGCCAAATCATGGTGCTTACTATCATAGTAGCTCTTCTGGCGGGATTGGGCTGCTTTGAGGTTATCTCGAATGACTTTGCACATTTCTTCTGCCTCTGTGATTAAGTCATTACCCAAAAGCTGACGTTCACCGGTTTCAGACCAGTTGAGAGGGGTACGGCACTTCCTGCCATACAGAATTTCAAATGGGGCCTTGCCCGAACTTGCTTGAAAACTGTTGTTGTAGGAGAATTCAGCATAAGGAAGACAATCCTCCCACTTCATGCCGAAGGAGATCACACAAGCCCTGAGCATATGTTCAAGAATCTGGTTGACACGCTCGACTTGACCGCTAGTTTGAGGATGGAAAGCTGTGCTGAAGCGGATGTTGGTGCCCATGCCCTTCTGAAAAGAATCCCAAAACTTGGAGGTAAAGATGCTGCCACGGTCTAAAGAGATCACTTGAGGAATACCATGCATAGAGACAATCCGAGAGGTATAGAGTTCCGCCAATTGAGCTGCAGTGATCGACTCTTTGATAGGCAGAAAGTGAGCCACTTTGGTGAGTTTGTCGATGACAACGAATATAGCATCATTGCCACGCTTGGACTTTGGAAACCCAGTCATGAAGTCCATTTCAATGTGGTCAAACTTCCATTCTGGAATGGCAAGAGGTTGGAGGAGACCAGCTGGCCTTTGGTGTTCTGCCTTCACTCTTCTACAGACATCACATTCATTCACGAATTGAGCAATCTCGCGCTTCATTCGAGTCCACCAATAAGCCTGCTTAAGGTCTTGATACATCTTCGTGCTCCCAGGGTGGATGGAGAGGAGAGAATTGTGAGCCTCGTTCATGATCACTTTACGGAGGTCACCTTTGGGCACAACAATACGATCCTCGAAGAAGAGAGTGTCCTTGTCATCAAGGCGGTAGCACTTGTACTTGGGTTGACTCTTGGCAATCCCAATCTTCACCTTTTTCACCATAGCATCAAGAAGCTGGGCTTGGCGAATCTGGTCTTCCAAGGTAGGAGAGACTTGAAGGTTGGCGAGGAAACCTTGGGGAACAACTTGCAGATTAAGTTTGCGGAAAGCTTCACAAAGCTCGGGTTGATAAGCCTTGAGAATCAGGCTGTTGCAATAAGCCTTTCTGCTCAATGCGTCAGCAATCACATTGGCCTTGCCTGGAGTATACTCGATACTCGGATTATACTCTTGAATCATTTCGACCCATCGAGTTTGCCTTAGGTTGAGATTAGGCTGAGTGAAGATGTACTTGAGACTCTTGTGATCAGTGAAAATGTCCACTTTTCTTCCCAATAGAAGATGTCTCCAAGTCAAAAGAGCATGCACAACTGCCGCCAACTCGAGATCATGAGTGGGGTAGTTCTTCTCATTAGGATTCAACTGGCGAGAGGTATAAGCAACAACTTTCTTCTCTTGCATAAATACTGCGCCAAGACCTTGGAGAGAGGCATCACAAAAGACCTCGTATGGCTTGGATTCATCAGGCGGAGTTAGAACTGGAGTAGTGATCAATTTCTCTTTCAAAGTGTTGAAAGCAATGTCACACTCCGGAGACCAAACGTACTTGACGTGCTTTTGGAGAAGATTTGAGAGAGGCTTCACGATCTTAGAGAAGTTTTCAACAAATCTTCGGCAATAGCTTGCGAGACCGAGGAAGCTACGGAGTTGCTTCACGTTCTGAGGAGGTTCCCAATTCACAATTGCAGACACCTTCTCAGGATTCATGGCAATGCCCTTGGCAGAGATGATATGACCAAGATAAAGAACCTCATCGAGCCAAAATTCGCACTTGGAGAACTTGGCGTAGAACTGATGTTCTCTGAGCTTATCAAGCACCAAACGCAAGTGCTTGGCATGATCTTCCTTGTTCTTCGAGAAAACCAGAATGTCGTCGAGATAGACCAAAACGAAGTCATTGGTGTAGGCATTGAAGATGAAGTTCATCATGCGAGAGAACGTCGGAGGAGCGTTGACGAGGCCAAAAGACATGACAGTGTATTCATATGAACCATAGCTTGTCCTGAAAGCCGTCTTGGGAATATCTTGCTCACGGATTCGAATCTAAGGATAACCCATACGGAGATCAAGCTTGGAGAATACTTGAGCAACTTTGAGTTGTTCGAACAGCTCATTGATGTTGGGAAGTGGGTATTTGTTCTTGATGGTCTTCTTGTTCAATGGACGGTAATCAACACAAAGTCGGTCCGTTCCATCCTTCTTCTTCACAAAAAGAACACCACAACCCCACGGAGAAGAACTAGGCCGAATGAGACCCATTCTTTCTTGAATATCGAGTTGCTTCTTGAGCTCCTTCAACTCTTCAGGTCCGAGCTTGTAAGGGCGCTTGCACACAAGTTCCGTGCCAGGCTCAAGATCAATAACGAATTCAACTAGCCGGTGCGGAGGCATTCCTGGAAGCTCTTCTGGAAAGACGTCTTGATATTCGCAAACGACTGGAATTTGCGAGATAGCATCCAGTTCACCCTTCTCATTGAGAGAAAACAGACGGATGGTATTATCCCGAGCAGCAAAGACAATTACGTCCTCGGACAAATGAGTAAATTGAATCTGCCTGGTAGCACAAACAAGCTGAGCCTTGTGCTTAGAAAGATAATCCATTCCGAGAATAAGATCAATATCCGAGTTACCAAGGATCATTGGAGAAGCCAGAAACTTGAAATCACCCATCGAGATAGAAATATCCGGAACTTCGTAGTTAGCGAGCAAACATCTACTCGGAGAGACAACTGCTAATGGCTTATGCATAACTTGCGAAAACCACCCATGCTTAGATGCAAAAGGTCTCGAGATAAAACAATGCGATGCGCCAGTGTCAAAGAGAACTTTTGCAGGAACATCATTAACAGGAAGGTTACCCATGATGACATCTGATGAATCCTCTGCCTGAGCTGCATTCACCATATTGACCTTGGCGTACTTTGGGTTATGCTTGACCACAGCTGTACTTGCCGATCTGATAGGAGGAGGACGAGGAAGACGCCTCTGGTTGAAACACTTGTTGGCATAGTGACCCTTCTGTTGGCACTTGTTGCACGTCACCTCTGAAAGCGGATGGTGATATGGAGCACTCGATCTTGGAGCTTGAGACGAAGTCTTGTTTTGAAAGCCAGGGTTGGGTGGGTGGGAAGATCCACTGCCACCTTTGCTCTTTTGCTGATACGGCTGACGGAACGGAGGAGAAGGAAGCCAATACTTCTGCTGCTTGGCCACTTGAGTAGAGGAAGAAGGAGTAACATCTCTGACTCGCTTCTTGGAAGCATCACACCTCAACTGAGCAGCCTCTTGCTTCAATGCCATGTTGTAGAACTCATCGTACCTCAAGGGCTCAAAGAGAACAAGAGCTAGCTGGATTTCTTCTCTGAGACCACCCCTGAACTGGTATATCATGCTCTTCTCATCAGGCACGTCCTGCTTGGCAAAGCGGGCGAGCTTCTAGAACAACTTGTTGTAGTCATAGACAGATAAAGAGCCTTGCTTCAGATTGCGGAATTCCTCACGCTTGCTTTCAACCACGCTCTGATGGGATATGGTGAGCTCGGAAATCTTGACGGAATTCATCCCAGGTGATAACATGTCCACCTCTCGAATCCTTGTACTGCTGGAACCATTCTGCAGCTTGATCTTTGAGTTGGAAGGAAGAAAACCTGACAAAGTCCTCAGGCCTGACGTTACTGCACTCGAAATGCTTGCACAGATCCACAAGCCAATCGTCAGCATCGGTTGCCTCAACACAATTGCTGAAAGTCTTTGGCCCGTTAGCAAGGAACTGGTTGAGTGTACCAAAGTGATTCTGACTGTTGCCTTGATTCCCTTGGTTGCCTTGATTGCGCTCTTGGAGAATTTGCATGATCAACTGTGTGTTTGCATTGGTTGCGGCCATCACAGCTTGCCATGCCTCCAGAGGAGGTGGAGGTGGTGGCGGATCAGGATTCGGAGTCGTGCGCATTGGAGGAGCCATCCTGAAGAGGTTGACATCCATTAGCACATTGACAGATAAAATGAAGCTGAATCCAACGGAATGAAAATTGCAACATATAGTCTTCACATCCGAACAATGAACGAATGCATTCCTCTTGAAATGGTCACATATCCATAAATTGAGAAGCCACTTAGAATTAAGGTAGATAAATAAATCAACAAGGTATGGATCAAGAACGAATAATCGGTAAGAAATCCCAATCTCAAACCAATATCCGTGGAAGAAGAACTAAAGCTACTTGAATTCCCACCTATGAAACTCCCGAACCTTTCCGGTTATGCAATCAGGTGTTGGGGATACATGGGAAGCATAATATCTCACCCAAACTAGCAAATCCTACATCCAGCTGTATCCATCCTTCAACACATAACCAAGAAACCTTCGGAAACCATCTACCTCAACCTTCGAAAAGCATCCGTTATACAAGTTATGGCGATACTCCCGAACTCCCGCCCCAGTACTGGGTGGCGTCGAGGTTATCTCACCAACGAACTGCATAAAAGAGATTTTCGATGTCGGCGTACTAAACTCAGGTATTCCAGAACTGCAACAATAAAATTATGACGACAACACCTCAGAGCTCAACTCCCCGGGACACTTCCACAAAACCCCTGACAGAAGGCACCAAGACAATGTTCTGATCATAAAACCATGGGAACGATTCCAAGATACCCGCATGATCCTAAAAAAAATTTAGTGAAATTTGAGAAGAGAAGAGTCAAAACTCTATGTCAGGATGCCTTACCAGAGCGATGAGGAGACTCGGAAGTAAAAAGAATTCCTAACTCTCCGATATATAATTCCTAAATGAGTCAAAACATTTTTCTAGACACAACTCGGCCGCTAAAAACGATCAAGCAATGGGGCTCCTAAGGTCAGGGAAGGCTCTGATTACCAACTTGTAACACCCTCGATGTGACTATATCTCCCACGTGTCGAGGCACGACTTAGAGTCATAATCGCATTGAAGGCATATGTCGCAAGTCAGGCAATCATCACAAACATCCCATGTAATATAGATAATAAAAAGGGATAACATAGTTGGCTTACACTCGCCACGTCAATCAAGGTACATAAATAACATTACATCATCCAAACACTCATGGCCCGACTACGGCGCCAAAATAAAAGATAACCCAACATGCGACACGGTCCCGATCAGCCCCAACAGGGCACCACTACTGATCATCAGGAAAGGAAACATAGTAACATTGAGAGTCCTCATCGAACTCCCACTTGAGCTCGAGCGCGTCACCTGGAGCGGAATCATCAGGCCCTGCATCTAGTGTAATAGTAATCTGTGAGCCACAGGGACTCAGCAATCTCGCACCCTCGCGATCAAGACTATTTAAGCTTATAGGTAAGGCAAGGTAAATATAAGTGGAGCTGCAGCAAGCGACTAGCATATATGGTGGCTAACTTATTCGCAAAAGAGAGCGAGAAGAGGAGGCAAAGCGCGAGCGAGAAACTAGAGAGCAACCTGCGTAAACATTACTCCAACACCGTGTCCACTTCCCGGACTCCGCCGAGAAGAGGCCATCATGGTAACACACTCAGTTGATTCATTTTAATTAAGTTAAGGTTCAAGTTATCTACAACCGGACATTAACAAATTCCCATCTTCCCATAACCGCGGGCACGGCTTTCGAAAGTTCAAATCCCTGCAGGGGAGTCCCAACTTAGCCCATGACAAGCTCTCACGGTCAACGAAGGAATGGACCTCCTCCCGAGACATTCCGATCAGACTCGGTACCTTGGTTCTTCAAGACACTTCGACAGGTTAAAACTAATCCAGCAACACCGCCCGAATGTGCCGACAAATCCCGATAGGAGCTGCACATATCTCTTTCTCAAGGCACACTCAGATTGTCTAAACTTCTGGTAGGCCAGCCCAGAGTTGCCCCTGGTAGCCACCGGCGGCTGACGAGTTGGACCAACACTCAGAGGAGCACTGGCCCGGGGGGGGGGGGGGGGTTTAAATAAGATGACCCTCGGGCTCCGGAAACCCAAGGGAAAAAGAGGCTAGGTGGCATTGTTGGAAATATGCCCTAGAGGCAATAATAAAAGTATTATTATATTTCAATGTTCATGATAAATGTCTTTTATTCATGCTATAACTGTATTATCCGGAAATCGTAATACACGTGTGAATACTTAGACCACAATATGTCCCTGATGAGCCTCTAGTTGACTAGCTCGTTGTGATCAACGGATAGTCATGGTTTCCTGACTATGGACATTGGATGTCGTTGATAACGGGATCACATCATTAGGAGAATGATGTGGTGGACAAGACCCAATCCTAAGCATAGCATAAAAGATCGTGTAGTTCGTTTTGCTAGAGCTTTGCCAATGTCAAGTATCTCTTCCTTCGACCATGAGATCGTGTAACTCCCGGATACCGTAAGAGTGCCTTGGGTGTATCAAACGTCACAACGTAACTGGGTGACTATAAAGGTGCATTACAGGTATCTCCGAAAGTATCTGTTGGGTTGACACGGATCGAGACTGAGATTTGTCACTCCGTATGACGGAGGGGTATCTCTGGGCCCACTCAGTAATGCATCATCATAATGAGCTCAATGTGACCAAGGTGTTGGACACGGGATCATGCATTACGGTACGAGTAAAGTGACTTGCCGGTAACGAGACTGAACAAGGTATTGGGATACCGACGATCGAGTCTCGGGCAAGTAACGTACCGATTGACAAAGGGAATTGTATACAGGGTTTGATCGAATCCTCGACATCGTGGTTCATCCGATGACAACATTGAGGAGCATGTGGGAGCCATCATGGGTATCCAGATCCCGCTGTTGGTTATTGACCTGAGAGCGTCTCGGTCATGTCTGCATGTCTCCCGAACCCGTAGGGTCTACACACTTAAGGTTCGGTGACGCTAGGGTTATTAGGAAGACTAGTATGTGACTACCGAATGTTGTTCGGAGTCCCGGATGGGATCCCGGACGTCACGAGGAGCTCCGGAAGGGTCCGGAGGTAAAGATTTATATATGGGAAGTTGTCAAACGGGCACCGGGAAGTTTCGGGGTCATACCGGTATTGTACCGGGGCCACCGGAAGGGTTCCGGGGGTCCACCGGGAGGGGCCACCCCTCCCGGGGGACCACATGGGCTGCGTGGGGCAGGGAGCCAGCCCCTGGTGGGCTGGGCGCACCCCCTCCCTTGGGCCCTTGCGCCTAGGGTTGAGGGGGAACCCTAGAGGGGGCGCGCCCCTTGGCTTGGGGGGCAAGCCACCCTCTCCCCCTCTCCCCTTGGCCGCCGCCCCCCCTCTAGATGGGTTCTAGAGGGGCCGGCCCCCTTCTCCCTTCTCCCTATAAATAGAGGGGTGAGGGGAGGGCAGCCGCACCACCCTCCAAGGCGCAGCCCTCCCCTCCCCAACACCTCTCCTCCTCCGTTGTGTGCTTGGCGAAGCCCTGTCGGAGTACTGCTTCTCCACCATCACCACGCCGTCGTGCTGCCGGTGGAGCTGTCTTCCTCAACCTCTCCTTCCCCTTGCTGGATCAAGAAGGAGGAGACGTCTCCCGTCCCGTACGTGTGTTGAACGCGGAGGTGCTGTCCGTTCAGCACTTGGTCATCTGTGATTCGAATCACGTCGAGTACGACTCCATCATCACCTTGCAAGCTTCCGCACGCGATCTACAAGTGGTATGTAGATGCAAACTCACTCCCTCGACTCGTTGCTTAGATGAACTCATAGATGGATCTTGGTGAAACCGTAGGAAAAATTTTAATTTTCTGCAACGTTCCCCAACAGTGGCATCATGAGCTAGGTCTATGCGTAGTTCTCTTTGCACGAGTAGAACACAATTTTGTTGTGGGCGTGGATTTTGTCATCTTACTTGCCTCTACTAGTCTTTTCTTGCTTCGGCGGTATTGTGGGATGAAGCGGCCCGGACCAACCTTACACGTACGCTTACGTGAGACCGGTTCCACCGACTGACATGCACTAGTTGCATAAGGTGGCTGGCGGGTGTCTGTCTCTCCTACTTTAGTTGGAGCGGATTCGATGAAAAGGGCCCTTATGAAGGGTAAATAGAAGTTGACAAAATCACGTTGTGGTTATTCGTAGGTAAGAAAACGTTCTTGCTAGAACCCAATTGCAGCCACGTAAAAGATGCAACAACAATTAGAGGACGTCTAACTTGTTTTTGCAGTGATTGATCATGTGATGTGATATGGCCAGATGTTGTGATGAATGATGAATTGTGATGTATGAGATCATGTTCTTTGTAATAGGATTCACGACTTGCATGTCGATGAGTATGACAACCGGCAGGAGCCATAGGAGTTGTCTTTATTTTTTGTATGACCTGCGTGTCATTGAAGAACGCCATGTAACTCACTTTACTTTATTGCTAAACGCGTTAGCCATAGAAGTAGAAGTAGTCGTTGGCATGACAACTTCATGAAGACACGATGATGGAGATCATGATGATGGAGATCATGGTGTCAAGCCGGTGACAAGATGATCATGGAGCCCCGAAGATGAAGATCAATGGAGCTATATGATATTGGCCATATCATGTCACAACTATATAATTGCATGTGATGTTTATTATGTTTATGCATCTTGTTTACTTAGGACGACGGTAGTAAATAAGATGATCCCTTACAAAATTTCAAGAAGTGTTCTCCCCTAACCGTGCACCGTTGCTACAGTTCGTCGCTTCTAAGCACCACGTGATGATCGGGTGTGATGGATTCTTACGTTCACATACAACGGGTGTAAGACAGTTTTACACAGCGAAAACACTTAGGGTTAACTTGACGAGCCTAGCATGTGCAGACATGGCCTCGGAACACGGAGACCGAAAGGTCGAACACGAGTCGTATGGAAGATATGATCAACATGAGAATGTTCACCGACGATGACTAGTCCGTCTCATGTGATGATCGGACACGGCCTAGTCGACTCGGATCGTGTAACACTTAGATGACTAAAGGGATGTCTAATCTGAGTGGGAGTTCATAATTTGATTAGAACTTAATTATCATGAACTTAGTCTAAAACCTTTGCAAATATGTCTTGTAGATCAAATGGCCAACACTCATGTCAACATGAACTTCAACGCGTTCCTAGAGAAAACCAAGCTGAAAGATGATGGCAGCAACTATACGGACTGGGTCCGGAACCTGAGGATCATCCTCATAGCTGCCAGGAAACAATATGTCCTAGAAGGACCGCTAGGTGACGCTCCCGTCCCAGAGAACCAAGACATTATGAATGCTTGGCAGTCTCGTGCTGATGATTACTCCCTCGTTCAGTGCGGCATGCTTTACAGCTTAGAACCGGGGCTCCAAAAGCGTTTTGAGCACCACGGAGCATATGAGATGTTCGAAGAGCTGAAACTAGTTTTCCAAGCTCATGCCCGGGTCGAGAGATATGATGTCTCTGACAAGTTCTACAGTTGTAAGATGGAGGAAAACAGTTCTGTCAGTGAGCACATCCTGAAGATGTCTGGGTTGCACAACCGTATGACCCAGCTGAACATTAACCTCCCAGATGAGGCGGTCATTGACAGAATCCTCCAGTCGCTCCCACCAAGCTACAAGAGCTTTGTGATGAACTACAACATGCAGGGGATGGAAAAGACCATTCCTGAAGTGTTCTCGATGCTGAAGTCAGCAGAGGCTGAAATCAAGAAAGAACATCAAGTGTTGATGGTCAATAAGACCACTAAGTTCAAGAAGGGCAAGGGTAAGAAGAACTTCAAGAAGGACGGCAAGGAGGTTGCCGCGCCTGGTAAGCCAGTTACCGGGAAGAAGTCAAAGAATGGACCCAAGCCTGAGACTGAGTGCTTTTATTGCAAGGGGAAGGGTCACTGGAAGCGGAACTGCCCCAAATACTTAGCGGATAAGAAGGCCGGCAACACCAAAGGTATATTTGATATACATGTGATTGATGTGTACCTTACCAGTACTCGTAGTAACTCCTGGGTATTTGATACCGGTGCCGTTGCTCATATTTGTAACTCACAGCAGGAGCTGCGGAATAAACGGAGACTGGCGAAGGACGAGGTGACTATGCGCGTCGGGAATGGTTCCAGAGTCGATGTGATCGCCGTCGGCACGCTGCCTCTACATTTACCTACGGGATTAGTTTTGAACCTTAATAATTGTTATTTAGTGCCATGTTTGAGCATGAACATTGTATCTGGATCTCGTTTAATACGAGATGGCTACTCATTTAAGTCTGAGAATAATGGTTGTTCGATTTATATGAGAGATATGTTTTATGGTCATGCTCCGATGGTCAATGGTTTATTCTTAATGAATCTCGAGCGTAATGTTACACATGTTCATAGTGTGGATGCCAAAAGATGTAAAGTTGATAACGATAGTCCCACATACTTGTGGCACTGCCGCCTTGGTCACATTGGTGTCAAGCGCATGAAGAAGCTCCATGCTGATGGACTTTTGGAGTCTCTTGATTATGAATCGTTTGACACATGCGAACCATGCCTCTTGGGCAAAATGACCAAGACTCCGTTCTCCGGAACAATGGAGCGAGCAACCAACTTGTTGGAAATCATACATACCGATGTGTGCGGTCCAATGAGCGTTGAGGCTCGCGGAGGATATCGTTATGTTCTCACTCTCACTGATGACTTGAGTAGATATGGGTATGTCTACTTAATGAAACACAAGTCTGAGACCTTTGAAAAGTTCAAGGAATTTCAGAATGAGGTAGAGAATCAACGTGACCGAAAGATAAAATTCTTACGATCAGATCGTGGAGGAGAATACTTAAGTCACGAATTTGGTACACACTTAAGGAAATGTGGAATCGTTTCACAACTCACGCCGCCTGGAACACCTCAGCGAAACGGTGTGTCCGAACGTCGTAATCGCACTCTATTGGATATGGTGCGGTCTATGATGTCTCTTACCGATTTACCGCTATCATTTTGGGGATACGCTCTAGAGACAGCTACATTCACTTTAAATAGGGCACCGTCTAAATCCGTTGAGACGACACCGTATGAATTATGGTTTGGAAAGAAACCTAAGCTGTCGTTTCTAAAAGTTTGGGGATGCGATGCTTATGTCAAGAAACTTCAACCTGAAAAGCTCGAACCCAAGTCGGAAAAATGCGTATTCATAGGATACCCTAAGGAAACTGTCGGGTATACCTTCTACTTAAGATCCGAAGGCAAGATCTTTGTTGCCAAGAACGGATGCTTTCTGGAAAAAGAGTTTCTCTCGAAAGAAGTAAGTGGGAGGAAAGTAGAACTCGATGAAGTACTACCTCTTGAACGGGAAAGTGGCACAGCGCAGGAAACCGTTCCTATGATGCCCACATCAACTGAAGAGGAAAACAATGATGATGATCAAGGTACTTCGGATCAAGTTACTACTGAACTTCGTAGGTCCACAAGGACACGTTCCGCACCAGAGTGGTACGGCAACCCTGTCCTGGAAATCATGTTGTTAGACAACAATGAACCTTCGAACTATGAAGAAGCGATGGCGGGCCCGGATTCCAACAAATGGCTTGAAGCCATGAAATCCGAGATAGAATCCATGTATGAAAACAAAGTATGGACTTTGACAGACTTGCCCGATGATCGGCGAGCGATAGAAAACAAATGGATTTTTAAGAAGAAGACGGACGCGGATGGTAATGTTACCATCTATAAGGCTCGACTTGTTGCTAAGGGTTATCGACAAGTTCAAGGGATTGACTACGACGAGACTTTCTCTCCCGTAGCGAAGCTGAAGTCCGTCCGAATCATGTTAGCAATTGCCGCATACTATGATTATGAGATATGGCAGATGGACGTCAAAACGGCATTCCTTAACGGACATCTTAAGGAAGAGCTGTATATGATGCAGCCGGAAGGTTTTGTCGATCCTCGGAACGCTAACAAAGTATGCAAGCTCCAGCGATCCATTTATGGACTGGTGCAAGCATCTCGGAGTTGGAACATTCGCTTTGATGAGATGATCAAAGCGTTTGGGTTTATGCAGACTTATGGAGAAGCCTGCGTTTACAAGAAAGTGAGTGGGAGCTCTGTAGCATTTCTCATATTATATGTAGATGACATACTCCTGATGGGAAATAATATAGAACTTCTGGACAGCATTAAGGCCTACTTGAACAAATGTTTTTCAATGAAGGACCTTGGAGAAGCTGCTTATATATTAGGCATCAAGATCTATAGAGATAGATCGAGACGCCTCATAGGTCTTTCACAAAGCACATACCTTGATAAGATTTTGAAGAGGTTCAAAATGGATCAGTCCAAGAAGGGGTTCTTGCCTATGTTACAAGGTGTGAGACTGAGCTCGGCTCAGTCACCGACCACGGCAAAAGATAAAGAAGAGATGAGTGTCATCCCCTATGCTTCAGCCATAGGATCTATTATGTATGCCATGCTGTGTACCAGACCCGATGTAAACCTTGCCGTAAGTTTGGTAGCAAGATACCAAAGTAATCCCGGCAAGGAACACTGGACAGCGGTCAAGAATATCCTGAAGTACCTGAAAAGGACGAAGGACATGTTTCTCGTTTATGGAGGAGACGAAGAGCTCGTCGTAAAGGGTTACGTCGACGCTAGCTTCGACTCAGATCTGGATGACTCTAAGTCACAAACCGGATACGTGTATATGTTGAATGGTGGAGCAGTAAGCTGGTGCAGCTGCAAGCAGAGCGTCGTGGCGGGATCTACGTGTGAAGCGGAGTACATGGCAGCCTCGGAGGCAGCGCATGAAGCGATTTGGGTGAAGGAGTTCATCACCGACCTAGGAGTCATACCCAATGCGTCGGGGCCGATCAAACTCTTCTGTGACAACACTGGAGCTATTGCCCTCGCCAAGGAGCCCAGGTTTCACAAGAAGACCAGGCACATCAAGCGTCGTTTCAACTCCATCCGTGAAAATGTTCAAGATGGAGACATAGAGATTTGCAAAGTACACACGGATCTGAATGTCGCAGATCCGCTGACTAAACCTCTCTCGCGTGCAAAACATGATCAACACCAGAACTCTATGGGTGTTCGATTCATCACAATGTAACTAGATTGGTGACTCTAGTGCAAGTGGGAGACTGTTGGAAATATGCCCTAGAGGCAATAATAAAAGTATTATTATATTTCAATGTTCATGATAAATGTCTTTTATTCATGCTATAACTGTATTATCCGGAAATCGTAATACACGTGTGAATACTTAGACCACAATATGTCCCTGGTGAGCCTCTAGTTGACTAGCTCGTTGTGATCAACGGATAGTCATGGTTTCCTGACTATGGACATTGGATGTCGTTGATAACGGGATCACATCATTAGGAGAATGATGTGGTGGACAAGACCCAATCCTAAGCATAGCATAAAAGATCATGTAGTTCGTTTTGCTAGAGCTTTGCCAATGTCAAGTATCTCTTCCTTCGACCATGAGATCGTGTAACTCCCAGATACCGTAAGAGTGCCTTGGGTGTATCAAACGTCACAACGTAACTGGGTGACTATAAAGGTGCATTACAGGTATCTCCGAAAGTATCTATTGGGTTGACACGGATCGAGACTGAGATTTGTCACTCTGTATGACGGAGAGGTATCTCTGGGCCCACTCGGTAATGCATCATCATAATGAGCTCAATGTGACCAAGGAGTTGGACATGGGATCATGCATTACGGTACAAGTAAAGTGACTTGCCGGTAACGAGACTGAACAAGGTATTGGGATACCGACGATCGAGTCTCGGGCAAGTAACGTACCGATTGACAAAGGGAATTGTATACAGGGTTTGATCAAATCCTCGACATCGTGGTTCATCCGATGACAACATTGAGGAGCATGTGGGAGCCATCATGGGTATCCAGATCCCGCTGTTGGTTATTGACCTGAGAGCGTCTCGGTCATGTCTGCATGTCTCCCGAACCCGTAGGGTCTACACACTTAAGGTTCGGTGACGCTAGGGTTATTAGGAAGACTAGTATGTGACTACCGAATGTTGTTCGGAGTCCCGGATGGGATCCCGGACGTCACGAGGAGCTCCGGAAGGGTCCGGAGGTAAAGATTTATATATGGGAAGTTGTCAAACGGGCACCGGGAAGTTTCGGGGTCATACCGGTATTGTACCGGGGCCACCGGAAGGGTTCCGGGGGTCCACCGGGAGGGGCCACCCCTCCCGGGGGACCACATGGGCTGCGTGGGGCAGGGAGCCAGCCCCTGGTGGGCTGGGCGCACCCCCTCCCTTGGGCCCTTGCGCCTAGGGTTGAGGGGGAACCCTAGAGGGGGCGCGCCCCTTGGCTTGGGGGGCAAGCCACCCTCTCCCCCTCTCCCCTTGGCCGCCGCCCCCCCTCTAGATGGGTTCTAGAGGGGCCGGCCCCCTTCTCCCTTCTCCCTATAAATAGAGGGGTGAGGGGAGGGCAGCCGCACCACCCTCCAAGGTGCAGCCCTCCCCTCCCCAACACCTCTCCTCCTCTGTTGTGTGCTTGGCGAAGCCCTGTCGGAGTACTGCTTCTCCACCATCACCACGCTGTCGTGCTGCCGGTGGAGCTGTCTTCCTCAACCTCTCCTTCCCCTTGCTGGATCAAGAAGGAGGAGACGTCTCCCGTCCCGTACGTGTGTTGAACGCGGAGGTGCTGTCCGTTCAGCACTTGGTCATCTGTGATTCGAATCATGTCGAGTACGACTCCATCATCACCTTGCAAGCTTCCGCATGCGATCTACAAGTGGTATGTAGATGCAAACTCACTCCCTCGACTCGTTGCTTAGATGAACTCATAGATGGATCTTGGTGAAACCGTAGGAAAAATTTTAATTTTCTGCAACGTTCCCCAACAGGCATATGGTGAAACCAAGGCTGGACATTGCTGGAAAAGCTTTAATCAAGGCGAACTATCAAGGGGTTCCCATTATAACCCAACCGCGTAAGGAATGCAAGATCCGGGAACATAACACCGATATGACAGAAAACGAGGGCGGCAAGAGTGGAACAAAACACTAGGCGAGAGGCCGAGCCTTCCACCCTTTACCAAGTATATAGATGCATTAAAATAACAAGATAATATAATGATATCCCAATCAATAAATAAATGTTCCAACAAGGAACGGCCTCCAATCTTCACCTGCAACTAGCAACACTATAAGAGGGGCTGAGCAAAGCGGTAACATAGCCAATCAACGGTTTGCTAGGACATGGTGGGTTAGAGGTTTGACATGGCAATTGGGAGGCTTGAAAGCAAAAGGTAGGCATCGCAGCATTGGCATAGCAAAAGAGCGAGCAAACTAGCATAGCAAAGATAGTAGTGATTTCGAGGGTATGATCATCTTGCCTGCAAAGTTGTTAGAGTTGACTGGATCCTCGAAAGCAAACTCAACGGGCTCCTTGTTAACGAACTCGTCTCCTGGCTCTACCCAAACAAGACAAACAAGCAAATGGAACACAATCAACCACGTGCAAAGCTCAAACAATATGATGCAAAGATGGTATGCTATGCGGGATGCGATGCGGGATGCATATGCAAGATTTGACACGGGATGCATGAACCTGGCCTCAACATGGAAAACCAAGTGTGCCACTGGAAATATGAGATGAAATCGCTTGAAAACGATATAAAGAATGCCGGAATCGGAGTTACGGTTTGGAAATGGCAAGCGAGTCAAATATGACACCGGTCTGCGATTTACAACAAGTAGCCATCTAAATGCAATGAGATGAACATGCTACAGCACCCAAACATGACAACAAAATACATGGCAGGGATTCATTCAAGATGCTTAAGAAAAGTCTAGCACTGAGCTACGGCCAATTCATACATTAACAGGTTCAAACAAGCATGGCAAAAATGCATATGGTAAACAGATATCAGACTTAGTGAAATTAACACTTGTCTGGAATTTCAGATCAGGTAGCCCCCTTCGGAGCAACGAAACTTCAAGCTACAGGACCTGAACATGACAAAGTAAAGCATGGCATGGAGCTACTCAACAATCTTAACAAAAGTCCCTTAGTGACCTTGAGCCAAAAGGGATCAGAAAATACAATTGCAAGCATGTGAACATGGCAAAAACATAATCAGTTCTCAGACTTAGTGAAAACTGGAGCATGCTGAAAACAGATATCAAGTAGGCATGTTTACGAGCTCGATGCACTCACTACGGAGCAAGTCATGACAAACTAAGCATACATCTAGCAAGAACACATAAAATGCAAGCTAGACATGGCAAAAACAATAGCATAGCATGCATGGATCAACTACAACATCATCGGCAAAATTGCAAACAAGTTGACAATCTGCCCAGATTCACAAAGTAGCAAAAGTAGAGCTCGGTTGACTCAAGCTAGGGTGCTCCATAATTGCAAAAAAAGACATGGATGGATAGAGCACTACAAGATTAACGAAACATCCTTACTGATCATCCTCAAAAGAGGCACGGATCACTAGGAAACAACATGACCATATGGCCATATGAGATAAATAGTGGGGCACGGCGGCAGGCGGCGGAGCGCGGCGGAGCGCGTCATCGGCCAGGCAGCGCGGCGGGCGAGGCAAAGGGCGGTGGCGCGTGGGGCGGCCCGGTGAGGCGCGGGAGAGGGACCGCCTCGGGCCTGGGCGGGCCGGCGGGAGTGGCGGCGGCGGCGGATGACGTGGCAGGCGGTGATTGGTGGCGGTGGGATCCGGACGTTGTCCGGCTCCATCCGGACACGTCCGGCGGCGGCGGAGACGGATTTTTAGGGTTTCGGGGAGGGGGGATCCGAGATTTTCGAGGAGGACCTATTTATAAGCCTAGAGGGAGCTAGGAGAGTCCAAATGAGGTACGGTTTTCGGCCACGCGATCGTGATCGAACGCTCTAGATGATGGAGAAGGTTTAGGTGGGTTTTGGGCCAAATTGGAGGGGTGTTGGGCTGCAACACACACGAGGCCTTTTCGGTCCCTCGGTTAACCGTTGGAGTATCAAACGATGTCCAAATGGTATGAAACTTGACAGGCGGTCTACCGGTAGTAAACCAAGGCCGCTTGGCAAGTCTCGGTCCAATCCGGAAATGTTTAATCCCCACACGTGAAAGGAAGGTAGAAATGACCACCGGAGGAGAACGAAGCGCCGGAATGCAAAACGGACAACGGGGAAAATGCTCGAATGCATGAGATGAACACGTATGCAAATGCAATGCACATGATGACATGATATGAGATGCATGACAACGATAACAACACACAGAGACAAAGACCCGAACCCGAGAAAATAAATTAACTTAACGCCGGAAACGGCAAGTGTTGGAGTACAAATTGGGGAAGTTACATCCGGGGTGTTACATATCATGTATGACCTCTACATATCTAATTTAGTAGCCAGTAGTAGAAATCATTGTCTGCACAAAGGGATTAATGGTCGAAAATCCTAGCAAAGCACGCTGGCAGGCACACAACAATACAAGAGAGAGAGACACACTTACAAGATTATTACAATGCCTCAGTCCAGGATCTTGGTTGGCCAAGCTGTTAGATCCATAAGAAACATTGTCTTTGTAGTTTTTGCCAGCTGCATAACAGGTAACAATGACATGTTAGTATATTTGAAGTACATCGGGCAGGTGATGCTAGACGGGTTTAAAGGAGAAGTACCCAGGCCGTGGCTGGTGCTTGGCATCTTGCCAGACAGTGGGAATCAGGTTAGAAACATCAAGGGTGATGACGATGCGCTGACTGTCGGGGTCCGGTAGGGAGATCTAGAACCGTCGAGTAGGGTGTTTGTGGAGCGGCTTCGGTAGGGGTGGACTATGGTGTGGGCGAAGCAGATCTATGGCCGTGGACAAGGGCGTCGGTGAAGCTGCTTCAGTGGTTGGGTTAAGGATGGTGTCGACGATGTGGATCTGCGGCCATGGACGAGGCGTCAGAAGCTGCCCCGTTAGGTTGGATGAGGGTGCGATGAAGCGGATCTGTGGCCGTGTACTTGTGAGTTGGCAAAGCGGCCCCGGTAGGGTTGAGAATGCTATAGGCGAAGCTACTATGGTAGGGTTGACGATGGTGTCAACAAGGCGGCTCCAGTAGGGTTGAGGAAGCGTCTCCGGTGGGGACTACGAATGAGCCGCTACAAATGTGCTGCGGTTGACGAGAGTACTGGCGAAGCAGATCTGGCGCCATGGACAAGGCCGGCACTAAATGGGCTGTGGTAAAGTGGTGGATGAGCAGTCAACTTGTTTCTAGTGGATGCGGGAGGGGTAGATGCAGCCACAGAAGCAGATCCAGCGAGGTGGACAACGCTGGCAGTGAATGGGCTCTTGTACGCCGGTGGATGAGCAGTCTAGGGTATCGAGAGGGGAGGGTAAGAAAGGCCGATGAAGTATGGACGGCGTGATGTAAGATGCTCTGGTGCTGTGGAGTTAGTCGTTTTGCAAGAGGGGGAGAGGAAATGGGGGTGCCGTGTGGTGGGGGGAACCAGAAGTTACCCAAGCAGCCCCGACCTATTATGTAGATGAGGGCGGTATTGTTACTGTTGTTCTCCATGCACAAAGGACAAAAGGGGGATTTCGCATGCTAAAGACTAGGTGGCGGAAATTTTAGAAGGAGGCGGGAGATTTTGTCGCCCGCGGGATCATTCGTATCCAGTTTCAACTAATTTTGGACTGTGCTAGCGAGAAGGATACGGGGCACGTGTCAGCACTTAATAACTAGTGTGAACTCCACCCCAAAAAAAGACAATAACTCGGGATGATGCGCTGATAACTTGGGCGTTCACACCGGCGCGACCAATCATACGGGTGTAGAGGCGCGTTCACAAAAAAGGATCAAACGCTCAGCCTATGTATTTCTCGTGTAAATAGATAATTTACTGCCATTGGTTATTTACTTTAAACATAATGCATTGACGTGTTAGTGTAGAGGCACACAAAAAGAAATGGATATTGTAGTCCCACAAAAGAAATGGATATTGTAGTCCCACAAAAGAAATGGATATTGTAGCCCGCTACTTAAAAGTGTTACTTCATATGATTACATAGCCTCCATTTCATAAATTGCGTACCCATTGAATTCATATATGAATATTACATGTATTTCTTCATAATAGAACCTTAAATCATCCAAGACTAATGAATTTGAATGCAAGAGTATCAATGGTGCATGTACATGATAGCTACATTAGTGGTTTGAAGAAACATCAGTGTAACTTTGGCATGCACAATTGAAAAGGTTTATTTAGATAGAAAAAATGTGATATGTGAGTGTCCAATCTTTATGGCGTTGAATCGATAGTGTTACTTTGGCCATGATACGAAGTAGATATTGATTTATGTTCAAGCGATGCACGTCCACGGTCGCTAGATAGTGATACATCAATGAATTGTTCAATCCCTCTCACACGCATACATATCTCATTTCCCCGTGGGCATCAAAATCACACATGCGCACTTCATGTATTTATCTCCCTCCGTCAAGGTTAGAATTCGTCTTTCTACCCCGTCCTACAAGTCTCTCACACATAAGCACACACACTCTCTCTGTCGAACGCGCCGACCCCTTTAATTCCGCCCACCACAGCCACTAATGTCTCAAAAGGATAATTATGTCTCTCAGACATATACCTAAGGTTAACTCGAGTTCTGGAACCATCTGAATACATACAATGGGATTCCAGCAGAGCACCTTTTATTTTGAGATTTCGCTCCCTCTCTCTATCTCACACACACACATGCGTGTAGACATTGTTTATCGCTTCATTTTTCCGGCACTTGCATGCACACCATTTTTTATCTCCGTGATGCTTTAAGCATGCCTCGCACACATCCTATCTACCTATCCCTTAATATAGATATGTGTCACACAAACTCCTTCTCCCTACTAGCAAGATGCCCATGCGTTGCACGGAACATCAAGTTGCATTTGTATGAGTAGTTTATCTTGTGGGAGAAAAGGATGAACGAGGGAATGCCTTATTTGCAAATGTGGAGTGGGGTGTGGGTATCTTTTTGCAAAATTGCCATAGTTTCCTTCCTATTCGTCAGATATAAATTGGATGGCCTATATTGCAGGATGGCAGGAACACCATCATCCCCAACTCTTTCTTTACAAGAGTAGAGATATGTAAGTGTCACTCCCCCCCAGCCACCCACACACACACACTTCCCGACACCAAAGGAGTAGGGTGACACCTTGATCTTGATACTAATCTATCGACTGACTTTTCTCTCAAACACACACACACACATACACTGCCCGACACCGAAGGAGTAGGGTGGCACCTCAATCTTGATAGTAATCTATCTACTCCTCTTTGAAACACACACAGACACACACACACTTGCTAGTTGTGCCTCTGTGCATACCGCACACACTCTCGATACATCTTTCTCTCTCTCCCCACCCCACCCCAACCCCAACAATGACTGTTGGGGAACGCAGTAATTTCAAAATTTTCCTACGCACACGCAAGATCATTGTGATGCATAGCAACGAGAGGGGAGAGTGTGTCCACGTACCCTCGTAGACCGAAAGCAGAAGTGTTTTGACAACGTGGTTGATGTAGTCGTACATCTTCATGATCGACCGATCCTAGTATCGAACGTACGACACCTCCGTGATCTACACACGTTCATCTCGGTGACGTCCCACAAACTCATGATCCAGTAGAGCTTCGAGGGAGAGTTCTGTCAGCATGATGACGTGATGACGGTGATGATGTTGCTACCGGAAGAGGGCTTCATCTAAGCACCACTACGATATTACCGAGGTGGATTATGGTGGAGGGGCCACCGCACACGGCTAAAGATCAATGATCAACTTGTGTGTCTATGGGGTTCCCCCCTCCCTCGTATATAAAGGAGTGGAGGAGGCGGAGGGCCAGCCCTCTCTATGGCGCGCCCTAGGGGAGTCCTACTCCCTCCGGGAGTAGGATTCCCCCCCTTCTAAGTAGGAGTAGGAGAGGAAGGAAGGAGGAGAGAGGGAGGAAGGAAAGGGGAGCCAGCCCCCCTCCCAATTTGGATTGGGCTTGGGGCGCGCCTGCCTCTTTTCCCTTCCCTCTCCTCTATTCCACTAAGGCCCAATAAGGCCCATATACTCCCCGGGGGGTTCCGGTAACCTCCCGATACTCCAAAAAATGCCCGAACCACTCGGAACCATTCTGATGTCTAAACATAGGCTTCCGATATATCGATCTTTACGTCTCGACCATTTCGAGACTCCTCGTCATGTCCGTGATCAAATCCGGGACTCCAAACTACCTTCGGTACATCAAAACACATAATCTCCTAATACCGATCTTCACTGAACGTTAAGCATGCAGACCCTACAGGTTCGAGAACTATGTAGACATGACTGAGATGTCTCCGGTCAATAACCAATAGCGGAACCTGGATGCTCATATTGGCTCCTACATATTATACGAATATCTTTATCGGTCAAACCGCATAATGGTATACGTTGTTCCCTTTGTCATCGGTATGTTACTTGCTCGAGATTCGATCATCAGTATCTCAATACCTAGTTCAATCTCGTTACCGGCAAGTCTCTTTACTCGTTCTGTAATGCTACATCCTGTAACTAACTCATTAGCTACATTTGTTGGTGTTCTGGGAACGGGGTCCCCAGAATTGCCTGCCTGCGGCCCATGGCGTGGCATTGCTGGCATGCCTGTATGGCCCATCTTCATCAACAAGGAATCAAGACCCTCGCAAGGGGCCAAGCCTCGCGAGGAGGACGACACAAGACCTCCTTAGGAGCGGCCGCACCAAGCTGGCTCGCGAGGGGCGGAGAGTTCAAGGCTGGGCAAACCTCGCGAGGTTCACGTTACATAAGCCGTGACGATCGAGACCAGGCAGGCGCCAGCGCGCGCATCATCCTTGTTTCCTCTTTGGTGCTAAGGGGTCAAGCGCAGACACAGAGTATCGAGGAGTCAAGCAAAGGTTTCCATATTGGTGCAACGAGACCAACACCAGAAGGACGGCAAGACGGAGGTCACTATGGAGCCCAAGACGACATCACCACTAGAGCCTTTGGCTGGCGAAGACTGCTTTTATCAGGATAGCTTGTACTAGTTGTCCCCTTTCAAATTAGCCGTTGTTGGCTCCCTTCCTGCTCAATATTTGGGGAGAGGACCATGGCCTCTATAAATAGGATTAGCCACCACAGTAGGAAAAAATGGGCCTCAAATCCACTTGAACAACAACCAGTTTGCTAGGCACAAGAACACCTCAACCTCGGGAGGCTGTTCTTCCCCTTGTACTGTTCATCCACAGCCCAAGAGGCAATCCACCACCACCACACTGGAGTAGGGTATTACACCACAACGGTGGCCCGAACCAGTATAAATCTTGTGTCCTTTGTGTCGCGAGTTCGTCGAGTTAGTTCGTGAGATCTTAGCTAAGTTAGAACGCGGATCGATAGGGGGGAGATCTTTGCACACACCCTAGTGTTCGAACCTTAAGGGTTTTGGCAGAACCCATGATCTGACATTTGGCGCGCGTCGCTCAGCATCACGTCGCTTGATCGTCTCCATGGCGGACGCGCGTTGCGCCCGCACCGAGCGCCTGGTTGCCCTTGCCACCCGCGTCGCTCAGACGGCCCTTGTCGGCGGGCCACCCCGTCGCTCTACGTCGCTTGCCGCCAACGCCGCCACTGGCCCGGCGGGGAGCGAGCAGCAAGCATCCTCGCTGCACCCCTCGGTGCGACAGGACGGCCACACCGCCAATCCATCGCTGACTCCCGCTGGTTCATCATCTCACGCTCGTCACATCCCCACCGACGCACTTGTCGCGCTTCTCATGGCGCACGAGCTCCTCCGTCCCCGCAGTCAATGACCTCTACGAGGACTGGCTTGACCGCATCACTGAGCTTGTCCGCGTTGCAGGGGGCTCCCCTGCGCCATCCCACTCTCTGCCTCGCCCTCTGCCAGCAACGGGCGACGTAGCTCGTGCAGCACCTACACCACCTCTGCCCCAAGACGGCGCCCTAGCGCCAAGGCATGCGGCCCCACGGCGCAACCCGCCGCGTCCGGCGCCCATGCGTGAAGAAATAAGCTGCCAAGAAGTCCCTCGACCGCAAGCGAACGCTCTGCCACTCCTTGCTCCACCGCGCCAGGATCGTTTGCTGCGGCAAGGCCCCGCACCGCTTGCCGTAGCTACGCACAGACGCCAAGACCAAGCTCCACCTCCAAGGCGGGCCCCGGTGACCACGGCCGGCTGCCGCGCCTTCACCCCCGAGCTCTGCAGTGTCACCTGGCCGGGCAAGTTCAAGCAGATCTGCCTCCTCGTTACGACAGCACCCCCGACCCCGTGGAGTTCCTGCAGCTCTACGAGCTGAGCATCGAGGCGGCCAATGGAGATGAGAAAGTCATGGCGAACTGGTTTCCCATGGCTCTCAAGGATGGCCCCCGCTCCTGGCTTCTGAACCTGCCTCCAGGCTCAATTTCCTCCTGGGCGAGATGCCCAACCGCATAATCGCCAACTTCCAGGGCTCTCACGACCGACCCCGGTTGCGGGTGACCGGCGCCGCATCAAGCAACAACCAGGAGAGACCCTGCAGAAGTACATTCAGCGCTTCGACAGCGCGCGAATCAAGATCCCCAAGGTGGACCGACGAGGCCATCATCTCAACGTTCTCCGACGGCGTCCGCGACGTCAAGATGAAGGAGGAGCTCACCATCCATGAGGAGTTGTGCATGACCTTGGAGCTGTTCAACATCGCGACCAAGTGTGCAAGGGCTAAGGACGGGCGCCTCTCCCTCCTCGAGCTCCCTGCTGCGGACCCAGAGGAGAAGAAGACCAAGGCTAAGGACGTGATGCACAAGGGAGCAGCCGTGCTCGCGGCGGAGCCAGACACCAAGCACGGAAGAGACCAGCCTGAGTCATCCAAGGGTAGACGACCGTTCTGCGCCTTCCACAACCTGCATACCCACAACACCAGTGACTGTCAAGAGCCCAGAGCCATTCGAGAAGGACGCTTCGGTCGACGCCCCGAGCACAGCGACCGGGGCTACGGCCGAGAAGGAGAACATGGTGGAGGACGCTGGGATGACCATGGCCCGCGCCAGGAGTGGCACGACCGGCCTCGTGAGGACCGCTGGCAGGATCAGCCTCGCGAGGGCGCCTGGAGGGATCAGCCTCGTGAGGCTCGTCCTCAAGGCAAAGCTGGCCTTCCTCCGCTACCGCCACCGCCCAGAAGGAATGACGACCACCATCAAGACGAGGGGGTTGGGAGCTTCCAGGAGCCATGCGCTATCGCCTGCATCTTGGGCGGAGCTCAAGCCCCAGCCTCGCAGCGTATCTTTAAACAATTTGCCATGAAGTGAATGCAGTTCTCCCCAAGCTCGAGACCACATGCCCGCTCAGGTGGTCCAGGTGCCCCATCATGTTCAGTTTGGCAGATCAGCTCAAGTGCGCGGCTACTGCTGGCGTCCTCCCAATGCTCTATTCGCCAGTCATCACCAACGTGCAAGTTACCAAGACCCTCATCGACAGCGGCGTAGGGCTCAATGTCCTATCCGTCGGCACGTTCGACAACCCCCATGTGCCATATGATCAGCTTCAGCTTACCAAGCCTTTCTCAGGAGTAACCGACGGCTCTACTACCCCGATCGGGCAGGTCCGCCTCCCCGTTACCTTCGAAGAATGCAACAACTACCACACCGAACTCATCGACTTCGACGTCGCCTACATCCACCTGCCATACAATGCCATCCTCGCATATCCAGCCCTGGCCAAGTTCATGGCGGTGACCCATCACGGCTACAATATCCTCAAGATGCCGGGAAGCGGCGGAATGATCACAGTCCCGTGCGAAGAAAGAGACGCGGTGTGCTCCCTCGAGCATGCCTTCCAAGCTGTAGCAATCAACGACCCCGACAGTCAGGGAGAGTGCCCTCCTGAGGCCACCCCCAAGAAGAAGAAGTAGCTGTGCCAAGCAGGGCCTTAGGCAAGCGGTGCCTCATCAGGATCGACGCCCGCGCCTGGGGCGCCTCCCTCCATTGCATAGGAAAGCGCTCCCAGCGCCCCTCTTGGGCAGGGCTCGAGGGCTCTCTTCTGGAGGGCCTCAGACTTTGCCAACATCATGAGGGAGGCGCTTGGGCAACACTTGGAAGCGTGCTTCGCGACATGTTTCCTTCAGGAGAACACAGGGCAAGGAGTGCCCACCGCTCAGGAGTTCATCACCAAGACCACTCAGGAACTGCAAGACGCGAGGGCCATGCGCGGCGGCGGCCGCTCACCAGGCGCAACTCCCCATCCAGGCGAGCATGACGGGTTGCACATCTCCATCGACATCCCAGGGCTCAATCAGGCCGCCGCTCATGAGCTTCTCTAGCCTTCGCGCGTGGGACGCTGCGAGGGCCCACCTCACAGCTCCGTTCGCATGCCCTTTGGCCTGCCGAGCGTGGAGGCCGCCTACCAACGCAACCTGCGGAGCATCCTGGTGGCTCAGGAGGCCAGGCACCACGCTTTGCTGACGGAATGAAGACGGTCCTCAAGGAACCCCCTGGACCCCAGAGCCTCCCGAGGCTCAGGGCCCTGGTGGCTCATGAGGTGCAGCCCCTTCGCCGCATGCCTTCTGCTACCCCAACTCTCCTTCATCGACAGGACTAGGTGACGTTTTCCAAAGTTCGTTTAGTTGGGAGCGCCCGCAGGGCTGCATCATTCCCATGCCGCGTGGGTCCATCCCTGTGACATGTATCTTTCCTTTTATGTCTTTAGCTTACCCTGTTGGGGGCGCCCCTCGGGCTGCATCGTCCCCAAGCCGCTCGGGCCTGACCCAGTAGCATGCATCTTCCCTGCATTTACCTGAGCTAGGTTGCTTTCCGTGCTTAATCTATCTATGACTATCGCCTGCTTGATTGTCACCCACCATGGGAGCCGCGAGCCGGCCGTCTTTCTTCAGGACCCTTCGCGTTGTCTAACCATCTCGCAGGACCAAGACAACAAAAAAGAACCAAGACCAGGCGCAACCCGCCTTAAGGTAGGGCCTCGTGAGTCCCGCGCTGGCTCACGAGTGCCCAGATACACCTCATCTAGCCCTGCCGTGCAAGCCACGTGTCAGGGCGGGGCTGTACACGCCCCGGGGGCTCTCCGCAGTAGGGAGTCCCCATCCCACGCCCAAGTGGAAGCACCATGCTCCGCGTTGGCCGTCGACACTGCCGAGGAGCGGCTATGCCCGTGCACAAGTAGAATCACTACGCTCCGCACTGGTGATAAACAACTGAGGGCAGCCCCACGGCCGTACCAACCTCAAGGAGCCCTAGAGCTCAATGTCTGGCCTCACCCCAATGCCTCCCCTTGGGAGAGCTGCGCGAGGGGGCTAGGCACGAGGGCTGCGGTTGGGTCACACCCAAGCCTACGCCACCCAACTAGGTCCCCCGGACCTGGTCGTCGCACGCCGCTCCCGAGCCGAGCCTCGGCGAGGGCAAAGGTATGGAGAATGTTTGCATGTCAAGGGGGACTCCTGAGCATCGCGACTCAGGAGCCTAACTGGTCACGTAGCCCCTCACTCCTTGGTCCCTCCAGGTTTCTGGTCGGCCCAATAGTGGTTGAGGTATGCGCGGGGCCAGGCTCTGCCGACATAGAATATTAACCTATCCTCGCGTGTCCTTCCTATAGGCTGCTTGCGTGTCAAGGGGGACTCCTGAGCATCGCAACTCAGGAGCTTAACTGGTCACGTAGCCCCTCACTCCTTGGTCCATCCTGGTTTCCGGTCGGCCCAACGGCGGTTGAGGTATGCGCAGGGCCGGGCTCTGCCAACGCAGAACACAAAGCAAATAGGAAGAAAACCGCGAAATCTCAAAGCAAATATTACAATACATATTGTCCTCACAATATCAAACGCAAGTTTAACGCCTCCACGAAGCATGGTGCATGCCGCAGGAATAAAGCAGAAAAGCAGCCGCAAGTCACCCTTGGACACCGCTGGCGCCTGCAAAACGTGCCCCCTCCTGTGTAGCGTTGCCTTCACCTGCATCACCGGTCGAGGGCACGCGGGCAAAGGCGTCGAACTTCTTCAGCAAGGCTTCCACTTGACCCTTCATGGCCTCGGCAGCAGCCGTGCAGTGTTCATCAGCTATAGGTTCCGGCAGCTCGTCAAGATGAGTGTTGGGGTCACGAAGGTGCATGTGGCTGAAGACCCGTGTCAGCGCGGCTGAGGAAAGGACGCGGGCCTCTATCTCCGCCATAGGACCGATGCCCTGCACGACTTCCTCGAGCGCCTTCACTAGAAAGGGAAGCAGCTGAGCAGGGCCATCCTCGTCGGTGGCCAGTGGCTTCTCCAAGCCCTTCTCATACAATGTATTCAGCGCCCCATGGGACCTCTCCTGGATGGTCGAGAAGGCCGTCAGGTCTTCGGCAAGGATCCTCACCTTGGCATCAAGGTCGGCCTCCTTCTCCCTCGCCTTCTGCTCCAACTCCTCCAGCCAGTTGCGCTCCGCTGCCTGCGCCTTCGCCAGCTCCCCCAGCTCGGCGTCACGGCCCTTGATGTTGTCCTCCCGGGCCTTCATCTCATCCTCCTTCGCCTGGCGGCCACGTGCTTCTTCCGCATGCTGGTCGCACAGGTCCTTAAGCTCGTCCTCCAGCTCTCGGTAGAGGCCGCGGGCGGCCTCGGCGTCCTTCAATGCCGCCTCGCGATCGGCCGTAGCTTCGGCGGCAGCCTGCTTCTCCTTCTTAGAGGCTGCCGTGGCCTGGCTCAGCGACGCTCGAACCGCCGAGTCGGAGTGAAGCCAGCCAGAGACTAGCTCCAAGCGCCCGGGCACCAGGCGCGAGTCCGTGCCCTGGAGATTTTCCCGCCCCTAGGCCATCTCCGAAAGGGCACGCTCCAAGACGGCTGGGGAAGCACAAAAACCTGGGGCCAGGGGTGCAGCAGGAGAAGGGGGCGACGTTATCACCGGAGCCTGGGAGATCAAGGGCTCCTGAGCCTTCGGAACCTCACCAGCCATGCCGGACACCGGCACCTCCTGAGCCAGCGGCGCTTCGGGGGTTGAGTCCTCCCGAGGGTGCTCCACCGGGCCTCGTGAGGACGGCCGGACTGGAGAAGCATGAGCACCCTCCCCACCTTTGCTCATGAATAGGGGCGCGGTCGCAGGAGGAGACACAGACTCAAGTGGCGCCACCTCGCTCTCCCCTCTCCTCTTCACCGCAGACGACAGCCTGGTTACGCAACAAGGAAAGAGAGTCGGAAACGAGCATCGACAGTCGGAACAAGGCGAGGTAGGGCACTTACTGTTCTACGGCAACGCAGTCCACCTTTTGCTTGGTGAGCTTTAAGCCGGAGAGCATCACGACTCGAAGCGTGGGTGCACCAGCCCTAGCAGTTGAACCAGAAGCGGCCCCAGCCAGCACCGGAGCAGCAACAGAACCTCGGGGGATCAACGCCGACCTTCTCCTCATTGGGTTCACGGCCAGTCCCTCCTTCTCCTGGGAAGCGTCAGCCTTGTCATCGTCGGGGAAGGCGTGGAAGATGTCAGCCTTACTCAGGGGGAGGTCTCCCCCGTCCCTTCTGGGGTTACCTCCGAGTCTTCCTCCTCCTCTTCTTCCTTCTCGCGAGACTCACCAGAAGACAGCTCCACTGGCACGGGCGCCCCTCTGGCCCCGATGAGCACATGCAGCACCAGTCCGCGCCCTCGAAGGTTGGCTTGGAGGCCATGATCAGCGCACCGTCCTTGTGGCGGAACAAGGGAGTAAAGACATTCGGAGGATACTCCTGATCGTCCCCAACTAGGAGGCAGGGAGCTGCGGTCAGCTCCTCGTCGGACAAGGCCTCCAAGCTCAAGAAAACCTTGTCTTCTTCATCCTCGAGTTCCCACAAGGGGCACGAGTGGGCCTGGAGCGGGGCCACACGCAGCGCCAGGAACTCCCTCAGGAGCATCGCCCCTGTAATCCTTGCCGCCTTCGCGTTGCCGGGCTTCAGGTCAGACTTCATCTGCTCCAGCACCAACGTCGCCCGCTCGTCGGTGAGCTTCGCGCAGGACCATGCCTTGTCGGGTTCGGGCTTCTCCGTCGGCAGCGCCAAGCGTGGGTTGACATGCTTGGTGCTCATCATGACCCATTTGGCCCTTAGGTTGTCGGCCTTCTTCCCGGTGTTGGAGATCGAGTTGGCCTTGCCGGCCGCGATGAAATTGGCGCACCCGGAGATGTGGCCCTCGTTGACACGAAGGAAGAAGAAGTGCCGCAGCAGGGCCACGGACGGCATCATGCCAAAATATGCCTCACAATAGTAGGTGAAGATGGACAAGAGAAGGATGGAGTTGGGATGGAGATGCATTGCCTGCAGCCCGTAGTGGTCGAGGACCTCATAGAAGAAATCAGAGAAGGGAGGAACCAACCCGGCGGCGATACTGCTCGGGAAGAAGGGGAAGAACGCGCTCCCCCCGGTCCGGCACGTCAGAGGCAACCCGGAGCTCCGTCTTCCCCCTTTTATTACTCTCCCCCGCCATTAGCAGGCGCGTGGCGGCGAGGTTTTTCTCAGAAATGTTGGGAGAGTCGAGGGCAGGTTCGTACCAAGCCTTCACCACGGACGGCACCGGCGACGAGGTGGGCTTCACCCTCCGGGGCGCCATTGCTCGCTGATGCAAGAGAGGATGGGAGCGGATCTGAAGATTTCGGAAGCAGGGAGCAAGAAAGGGGATTTGAGCAAGGAGAAAGGAAACAGTGAAGGTGAATGTTGTCTACGCCAGCCTTTCGACAGTCGGGCAGATGCCGAGGTAGCGTGGGGAAGCGGAGATGCCCACGTCCAATCAACCACCATGCGTCGACCGAGGCCGCAGGCTATTGGGGCCGGCGGCGCTCCGCACTTGGCCCTTGCCATGGCCTCGAAGCCAAGCCCGTGCGCACCTTGGGCCCGGGGCTACTGTCGGTGTTCTGGGAATGGGGGTCCCCAGACTTGTCTGCCTGCGGCCCACGGCGTGGCTTTGCTGGCAGGCCGATATGGCCCATCTTCATCAACAAGGAATCAAGACCCTCGCGAGGGGCCAAGCCTCGCGAGGCGGATGACACAAGACCTCCTCAGGAGCGGCCTCACTAGGCTGGCTCACAAGGGGCAGAGAGTTCAAGGCCGGGCAAACCTCGCGAGGTTCATGTGATGTAAACCATGACGATCGAGACCAGGCGGGCGCCAGGCAGGCGCCAACACGCGCAACGTCCTTGTTTCCTCTTTGGTGCTAAGGGGGCAAGCGCAGCAAATGTTGCCATATTGGTGCAACGAGACCAACACCACAAGGACGGCAAGATGGAGGTCACCGTGGAGCCCAAGACGGCGTCACCACCAGAGCCTTTGGCAGGCGAAGCCTGCTTTTGTCAGGATAGCCTATACTAGCTGTCCCCTTTCAAATAGGCCGTTGTTGGCTCCCTTCCCGCTCTATATTTGGGGAGAGGACCATGGCCTCTATAAATAGGATTAGGCACCACAGTAGGAAAAAACGGCCCTCGAATCCACCCGAACAACAACCAGTTCGCTAAGCACAAGAACACCTCAACCTCAGGAGGTTGTTCTTCCCCTTGTACTGTTCATCCATAGCCCAAGAGGCAATCCACCACCACCACACTGGAGTAGGGTATTACACCACAACGGTGGCCCGAACCTATATAAATCGTGTGTCCTTTGTGCCACGAGTTCATCGAGTTAGTTCGTGAGATCTTAGCTTAGTTAGAACGCAGATCGATAGGGGGGAGATCTTCGCGCGCACCCCAGTGTTCGAACCTTAAGGGTTTTGCCGGAACCCGTGATCCGACAACACTGCTTGCAAGGCTTATTGTGATGTACATTACCGAGAGGGCCCAGAGATACCTCTCTGACAATCGGAGTGAAAAATCCTAATCTTGATCCATGCCAACTCAACAAACAACATCGGAGACACCTGTAGAGCACCTTTATAATCACCCATTTACATTGTGATGTTTGGTAGCACACAAAGTGTTCCTCCGGTATTCATGAGTTTCATGATCTTATAGTCATAGGAACATGTATAGTTATGGAGAAAGCAATAACAACAAACTAAACGATCATCGTGCTAAGCTAACGGATGGGTCAAGTCAATCACATCATTCTCTAATGATTTGATCCCATTAATCAAATGACAACTCATGTCTATGGTTAGGAAACATAACCATCATTGATTCAACGAGCTAGTCAAGTAGAGGCAAACTAGTGACACTTTGTTTGTCTATGTATTCACACATGTACTAAGTTTCCGGTTAATACAATTCTAGCATGAATAATAGACATTTATCATGATATAAGGAAATATAAATAGCAACTTTATTGTTGCCTCTAGGGCATATTTCCTTCAGTCTCCCACTTGCACTAGAGTCAATAATCTATATTACATTATAATGATTCTAACACCCATGGAGTCTTGGTGCTGATAATGTTTTGCTCGTGAGAGAGGCTTAGTCAACGGGTCTGCAACATTCAGATCCGTATGTATCTTGCAAATCTCTATGTCTCCCTCCTTGACTTCATCACGGATGGAATTTAAGTGTCTCTTGATATGCTTGGTTCTCTTGTGAAATCTGGATTCCTTTGCCAAGGCAATTGCTCCATTATTGTCACAAAAGATTTTCATTGGACCCGATGCACTAGGTATGGCACCTATATTGGATATGAACTCCTTCATCTAGACTCCTTGATTTGCTGCTTCCGAAGCAGATATGTATTCCCCTTCACACGTAGATCCTGCCATGATGCTCTGCTTGGAACTGCACCAACTGACAGCTCCTCCATTTAATAAAACATGTATCCGGTCTGTGACTTAGAGTCGTTCGGATCAGTGTCAAAGCTTGCATCGACATAACCGTTTACGACGAGCTCTTTTTCACCTCCATATACGAGAAACATATCCTTAGTCCTTTTCAGGTATTTCAGGATGTTCTTGACTGGTGTCTAGTGATCCACTCCTAGATTACTTTGGTACCTCCCTGCTAAACTTAGGCACACATCAGGTCTGGTACACAGCATTAGGGAACACCTTTCATTTTCTCTCTATCTTCTGAAGTGGTCGAGCATTGACTCTGACTCAACTTCACACCTTGTAATACAGGCAAGAACCCTTTCTTTGCCTGATCCATTTTGAACGTCTTCAAAACTTTATCAAGGTATGTGCTTTGTGAAAGTCCAATTAAGCGTCTTGATCTATCTCTATAGATCTTGATGCCCAATATATAAGCAGCTTCACCGAGGTCTTTCATTAAAAAATTCTTATTCAAGTATTCTTTTATGCTATTCAGAAATTCAGTATCATTTTCAATTAACAATATGTCATCTACATATAATATCAGAAATGCTACGGAGCTCCCACTCACTTTCTTGTAAATACAGGCTTCTCCAAAACTCTGTATAGAACCATATGATTTGATCATACTATCAAAGCGTATATTCCAACTCTGAGAGGCTTGCACCAGTCCATAAATGGATCGCTGGATCTTGCACACTTTGTTAGCACCTTTTGGATCGACAAAACCTTCTGGTTGCATCATATACAACTCTTCTTTAAGATATCCATTAAGGAATGCAGTTTTGACATCCATTTTCCAAATTTCATAATCATAAAATGCGGCAATTTCTAACATGATTCGAATGGAGTTAAGCATCGCTATGGGTGAGAATGTAGTCAACTCCTTGAACTTGTCGAAAACCTTTTGCAACAAGTCGAGCTTTGTAGACAGTAACATTACCGTCAGCGTCAGTCTTATTCTTGAAGATCCATTTATTCTCTATGGCCTGCCGAACATCAGGCAAGTCAACCAAAGTCCATACTTTGTTCTCATACATGGATCCCATCTCAGATTTCATGCCTTCAAGCCAATTTACGGAATCTGGGCCCATCATCGCTTCCTCATAGTTCGTAGGTTCGTCATGGTCAAGTAACATGACTTCCAGAATAGGATTACCGTACCACTCTGGTGCAGATCTTACTCTGGTTGACCTACGAGGTTCGGTAGTAACTTGATCAGAAGTTTCATTATCATCATCATTAGCTTCCTCACTTACTGGTGTAGGAATCACTGGAACTGATTACAGTGATGAACTACTTTCCAATAAGGGAGAAGGTACATTTACCTCGTCAAGTCCTATTTTCCTCCCACTCACTTCTTTCGAGAGATACTCCTTCTCTAGAAAGGATCCATTCTTAGCAACGAATATCTTGCCTTCGGATCTCTGATAGAAGGTGTACCCAACAGTCTCCTTTGGGTATCCTATGAAGACACATTTCTCCGATTTGGGTTCGAGCTTATTAGGTTGAAGCTTTTTCACATGAGCATCGCAGCCCCAAACTTTAAGAAACAACAACTTGGGTTTCTTGCCAAACCACACTTCATAAGGTGTCATCTCAACCGATTTAGATGGTGCCCTATTTAACGTGAATGCAACTGTCTCTAAAGCGTAACCCCAAAACGATAGCGGTAAATCAGTGAGAGACATCATAGATAGCACCATATCTAGTAAAGTACGATTACGACGTTTGGACACACCATTACGCTGTGGTGTTCCAGGTGGCATGAGTTGCGAAACTATTCCGCACTGTTTCAAATGAAGTCCAGACTCATAACTTAAATATTCGCCTCCATGATCAGATCATAGAAACTTGATTTTCTTGTTATGATGATTTTCCACTTCACTTTGAAATTCTTTGAACTTTGCAAATGGTTCAGACTTATGTTTCATTAAGTAGATATACCCATATCTTCTCAAATCATCTGTGAAGGTGAAAAAATAATGATATCAGATGCGAGCTTCAATGTTCATTGGACCACACACATCAGTATGTATGAATTCCAGTAACTCTGTTGCTCGCTACATCGTTCCAGAGAATGGAGTTTTAGTCATATTGCCCATGAGGCATGGTTCGCAAGTACCAAGTGATTCATAATCAAGTGATTCTAGAAGTCCATCAGAATGGATTTTCTTCATGCGCTTTACACCAATATGACCTAAATGGCAATGCCACAAATAAGTTGCACTATCATTATCAACTCTGCGTCTTTTGGCTTCAATACTATGAACATGTGTATCACTACTATCAAGATTTATTAAAAATAGACCACTCATCAGCGGTGCATGACCATAAAAGATATTACTCATATAAATAGAACAACCATTATTCTCTGATTTAAATGAATAACCGTCTTGCATCAAACAAGATCCGGATATAATGTTCATGCTCAACGCTGGCACCAAATAACAATTATTTAGGTCTAATACTAATCCCGAAGGTAGATGTAGAGGTAGCGTGCCGACGGCGATCACATCGACTCTGGAACCATTTCCCACGTGCATCGTCACCTCGTCCTTAGCCAATCTTCGATTAATCCGTAGCTCTTGTTTCAAGTTGCAAATGTTAGCAACTGAACCAGTATCAAATACCCAGGCACTACTGTGAGCATTAGTAAGGTACACATCAATAACATGTATACCAAATATACCTTTCACTTTGCCATCCTTCTTCTCCGCCAAATACTTGGGGCAGTTCCGCTTCTAGTGACCAGTTCCTTTGCAGTAGAAACACTCAGTCTCAGGCTTAGGTCCAGACTTGGGTTTCTTCACTTGAGCAGTAACTGGCTTGTTGTTCTTCTTGAAGTTCCCCTTCTTCCCTTTACCCTTTTCTTGAAACTGGTGGTTTTGTTGACCATCAACACTTGATGTTCCTTCTTGATTTCTACCTCCACAGCCTTTAGCACTACGAAGAGCTCGAGAATTGTCTTATCCATCCCTTGCATATTATAGTTCATCACGAAGCTCTCGTAGCTTGGTGGCAGTGATTGAATAACTCTGTCAATGATACTATCATCAGGAAGATTAACTCCTAGTTGAGTCAAGTGGTTGTGGTACCCAGACATTCTGAGTATATGTTCACTGACAGAACTATTCTCCTCATTCTTGCGGCTGTAGAACTTATTGGAGACTTCATATCTCTCAATCCAGTCATTTGTTTGAAATATTAACTCCTGGAACATCTCATATGCTCCTTGATGTTCAAAACGTCGTTGAAGTCCCGGTTCTAAGCCATAAAGCATGGCACACTGAACTATTGAGTAGTCATCAGCTTTGCTCTGCCAGATGTTCATAACATCTGGCGTTGCTCCTGCAGTGGGTATGTCACCTAGCAGTGCTTCCAGGACATAATACTTTTGTGCAGCAATGAGGATAATCCTCAAGTTACGGACCCAGTCCGTGTAATTGCTACCATCATCTTTCAACTAAGCTTTCTCTAGGAATGCATTAAAATTCAACGTAACAGCAGCACGGGCCATCTATCTACAACAACATAGACATGAAAATACTACCAGGTACTAAGTTCATGATAAATTAAAGTTCAATTAATTAAATTACTTAAGAACTCCCACTTAGATAGACATCTCTCTAATCATCTAAGTGATCACGTGATCCATATCAACTAAACCATGTCCGATCATCACGTGAGATGGAGTAGTTTTCAATGGTGAACATCACTATGTTGATCATATCTACTATATGATTCACGCTCGACCTTTCGGTCTCCAGTGTTCCGAGGCCATATCTGCATATGCTAGGCTCGTCAAGTTTAACCCGAGTATTCTGCATGTGCAAAACTGGCTTGCACCCGTTGTATGTGAACATAGAGCTTAGCACACCCGATCATCACGTGGTGTCTCGGCACGACGAACTATAGCAACGATGCATACTCAGGGAGAACACTTATACCTTGAAATTTAGTGAGAGATCATCTTATAATGCTACCGCCAAACTAAGCAAAATAAGATGCATAAAGGATAAACAACACATGCAATCAATATAAGTGATATGATATGGCCATCATCATCTTGTGCCTTTGATCTCCATCTCCAAAGCACCATCATGATCACCATAGTCACCGGCTTGACACCTTGATCTCCATCAAAGCATCGTTGTCGTCTCGCCAACTATTGCCTCTATGACTATCACTACCGCTTAGTGATAAAGTAAAGCAATTACATATTGATTGCATTTCATACAATAAAGCGACAACCATATGGCTCCTGCCCATTGCCGATAATTGTGTTACAAAACATGATCATCTCATACAATAAAATTTAGCATCATGTCTTGACCATATCACATCACAACATGCCCTGCAAAAACAAGTTAGATGTCCTCTACTTTGTTGTTGCAAGTTTTACGTGGCTGCTACGAGCTGAGCAAGAACCGTTCTTAGCTACGCATCAAAAAACACCAACACGGTATAGTGATTGCTTTTTGATCTTCAGAAAGAACCCTATTCATTGAATCCGATTCAACTAAAGCTGGAGAAACAGACACCCACTAGCCACCCGTGTGCGAAACATGTCAGTAGAACCAGTCTCGCATAAGCGTACACGTAATGTCGGTCTGGGACGCTTCATCCAACAATGCCGCTGAATCAAGAATCAAAATCAACTAGTGATGTCAAGCAATATATATAACTCCTTTGTGTTTTACTCGTGCATATAGCATCTACGAATAAACCTGGCTCGGATGCCACTGTTGGGGAACGCGGTAATTTCAAAAATTTCCTACACACACAAGATCATGGTGATGCATAGCAACGAGAGGGGAGAGTGTGTCCACGTACCCTCGTAGACCAAAAGCGGAAGCGTTATGACAACGCGGTTGATGTAGTCGTATGTCTTCATGATCGACCGATCCTAGTACCGAACGTACGGCACCTCCGCGATCTGCACACGTTCAGCTCGGTGACGTCCCACAAACTCGCGATCCAGTAGAGCTTCGAAGGGGAGTTCCATCAGCACGACGATGTCATGACGGTGATGATGTTGTTGCCGGAAGAGGGCTTTGTCTAAGCACCGCAATGATATTACCAAGGTGGATTATGGTGGAGGGGGCACCGCACACGGCTAAAAGATCAATGATCAACTTGTGTGTCTATGGGGTGCCCCTCCCCCGTATATAAAGGAGTGGAGGAGGTGGAGGGCCGGCCCTCTCTATGGCATGCCCTAGGGGAGTCCTACTCCCTCCGGGAGTAGGATTCCCCCCTTCCAAGTAGGAGTAGGAGAGGAAGGAAGGAGGAGAGAGGGAGGAAGGAAAGGGGGGCCGACCCCCCTCCCAATTCAGATTGGGCTTGGGGGCGCACCTCCCTCTTTTCCCTTCCCTCTCCTCTATTCCACTAAGGCCCAATAAGGCCCATATACTCCCGGGGGGTTCCGGTAACTACCGATACTCCGGAAAAATGCTCGAACCACTCGGAACCATTCCGATGTCCAAACATAGGCTTCCAATATATCACTATTTATGTCTCGACCATTTCGAGACTCCTCGTCATGTCTGTGATCAAATCCGGGACTCCGAACTACCTTCGGTACATCAAAGCACATAAACTCGTAATACTGATCGTCATCGAACGTTAAGCGTGCGGACCCTACGGGTTCGAGAACTATGTAGACATGACCGAGATATGTCTCCGGTCAATAACCAATAGCGGAACCTAGATGCTCATATTAGCTCCTACATATTCTACAAAGATCTTTATCGGTCAAACCGCATAACGGTATACGTTGTTCCCATTGTCATCGGTATGTTACTTGCCCGAGATTCGATCGTCGGTATCTCAATACCTAGTTCAATCTCGTTACCGGCAAGTCTCTTTACTCGTTCTGTAATGCTACATCCCGTAACTAACTCGTTGGCTACATTGCTTGCAAGGCTTATTGTGATGTACATTACCGAGAGGGCCCAGAGATACCTCTCCGACAATCGGAGTGACAAATCCTAATCTTGATCCATGCCAACTCAACAGACACCATCGATGACACCTATAGAGCACCTTTATAATCCCCCAGTTATGTTGTGACGTTTGGTAGCACACAAAGTGTTCCTCCGGTATTCGTGAGTTGCATGATATCATAGTCATAGGAACATGTATAGTTATGGAGAAAGCAATAGCAAAAAACTAAACGATCATCGTGCTAAGCTAATGGATGGGTCAAGTCAATCACATCATTCTCTAATGATGTGATCCCGTTAATCAAATGACAACTCATGTCTATGGTTAGGAAACATAACCATCATTGATTCAACGAGCTAGTCAAGTAGAGGCAAACTAGTGACACTTTGTTTGTCTATGTATTCACACATTTACTAAGTTTCCGGTTAATACAATTCTAGCATGAATAATGAACATTTATCATGATATAAGGAAATATAAATAACAACTTTATTATTGCCTCTAGGGCATATTTCCTTCAATGACAGCAGAAGGGTGACAACTCAATCTGATCTTAATCTGTCAATTGGTTTCTCTCTCAAACATTGTGTCTTTGTGCCTCGCTCAGACACACTCGATACGTCTTTTTCTCCGTAGCCCCCTTGATATGTAGACTTCTCACGCGCGCACAGCTGTAGTGTTGATGACGCTGAACCCAATGTACTTTGTTTTTACCGGCCTCATGTGATAGTTTTCACCATGTTTTCTGTTAATTAACAAGACAACCTTTTCTTTGTTACTACTAGTGAATCTGAAATCATTCGGGGCGGACATAAAATATATAACTTCAACCCAATTATCACAGTAACTATTTAAAAGAAACTAGCTAGATGCCTGTGCGTTGCACGGAACATCAAGATGCATTTGTATGAGTAGTTTATCTTGTGAGAGACTAGCGAGATGCCCATGCGTTGCATGGAACATCAAGATGCATTTATATGAGTAGTTTATCTTGTGAGAGAAAAGGATGAATGAGGGAAGGCCTTATTTGGAAATGTGGAGAGGGGTGTGGGTATATTTTTGCAAAATTGCCATAGTTTCCTTCCTATATACCCGTCAGATATAAATTGGTGACCTATATTGCAGGATGGCAGGCACACCATCATCACCAACTCTGTTTTTTATCTCTACTCCTATAAAAGACTCAGTTGGTGATGACTGTGTGTCTGTCATCCGTCATTTCTGACCATCAGATCTGCATCTAACGGCTATGATGTAAGTCGTGGATTTTTGCAACAAGACCCCACTTCTCTCCTCCAATTTATAGAAACCCCTTAGTATATTTGTGACGCGTCTGATTCAGTCGTACACTAATCATACACACACACGTGTACGATCAAGATCAGGGACTCACGGGAAGATATCACAACACAACTCTACAAATAAAAATAAGTCATACAAGCATCATATTACAAGCCAGGGACCTCGAGGGCTCCAATACAAGAGCTCGATCATAGACCAGTCAGCGGAAGCAACAATATCTGAGTACAGACATAAGTTACAAGTTTGCCTTAAGATGGCTAGCTCAAACTGGGATACAAATCGAAAGAGGCGCAGGCCTCCTTCCTAGGATCCTCCTAAAATACTCCTAGTCATTGTTAGCGGGCTGCACGTAGTAGTAGGCACCTCCAGTTTAGTAGGAGTCATTGTTGGCGGTGGCGTCTGGCTCCTGGACTCCATCGTCTGGTCGTAGCAATCAGGTATAGGAAGGCGGAAAAGGGGGAACAAAGCAACCGTGAGTACTCATCCAAAGTACTCGCAAGCAAGGAGCTACACTACATATGTATGCATTGGTATCAAATGGAAAAGGGGTATCATATGTGGACTGAACTGCAGAATGCTGGAATAAAAGGGGGATAACTAGTCCTTTCGAAGACTACGCTTCTGGTAACCTTCATCATGCAGCAGAAGAAGAGAGTAGATGGTAAGTTCACCAAGTAACATTGCATAGCATAGTCCTAACCGATGATCCTCCCTTCGTCGCCCCGTGAGAGAGCGATCACCGGTTGTATCTGGCACTTGGAAGGTTGTGTTTTATTAAGTATCTAGTTCTAGTTGTCATAAGGTCAAAGTACAACTCCAAGTCGTCCTGTTACCGAAGATCACGGCTATTCGAATAGATTAACTTCCCTGCAGGGGTGCACCACATTTCCCAACACGCTCGGTCCCCTTTGGCCGGACACACTTTTCTGGGTCATATCCGGCCTCGGAAGATCAGCACGTCGCAGCCCTACATAGGCACAACAGAGAGGTCAACACGCCAGACTAAATCCTATGCGTGCAAGGGTCTGGGCCCATCGCCCATTGCACACCTGCATGTTGCGTACGCGGCCCGAGAGCAGACCTAGCAACCTCCATTACAAAGGAAGTTACGTTACGCGGTCCAACCCGGCGCGCGCCGCTCAGTCGCTGACGTCACGAAGGCTTCGGCTGATACCACGACGTCAAGTGCCCATATCTGTTCCTGCGTAGTTGGTTAGTGCGTATAGGCCAGTAGCCAGACTCAGATCAAATACTAAGATCTCGTTAAGCATGTTATCTTGAAGTCAATGCGAACACCGACCAGGGCCAGGCCCACCTCTCTCCTAGGTGGTCTCAACATGCCCTGTCGCTCCACCTCAAAGTAACAGTCGGGGGCCATCGCGAACTCAGGCCCACCACTACCTGGATGGAGCCACCTGCCCCTTCAGTCCCCACATTAGAATCACTTGCGGGTACTCAACGAGCCGACCCGTCTTTAGTCACAACATGTATAGTATGTATGTATAGTATATAACCATGATCAACACCCGACGTGATCACGGCCCGATAGTATAGCATGGCAGACTGACAAGAATGTAGGGCCACTAATGATAATCTAGCATCCTATACTAAGCATTTAGGATTGCAGGTAAGGTATCAATAGTTGTAGCAACAATGATAGGCTATGCATCAGAATAGGATTAACGGAAAGCAGTAACATGCTACACTACTCTAATGCAAGCAGTAGAGAGAAGAGTGGGTGATATCTGGTGATCAAGGGGGGGCTTGCCTGGTTGCTCTGGCAACGAGGGGTCATCTTCAATATAGTCAAACACACGGACATCGGCTGCGGTCTTGGAGTCTATTGGAAAGTAGCGGAGGGGGAACACAATAAATAATAGAGCAATCAAAGCATCACAAAGCGTAAAATGGCAATACGCGGTGCTAGAGATGAGCTAACGCAGTAGCAGGTGATACCGGTGAAGTGGGGAAAACATACGGGAGAGTATTCCCGGTGTTCCGCGTTTTCGGACAGATGAATCGGAGGGGAAAGTTGCGTGTTCACTATGCTAGGGATGTGTGGCGTATGAACGGGCTGCGTATCCTGATTCGTCTTGTTGTTCTGAGCAACTTTCATGTACAAAGTTTTCCCATCCGAGCCACGGTTTATTTTATATTAATTTTTTAAAAGATTTAAATCATTTTTAGGATTTATTTAATTATTTAAATCAACATTATCCAGAATAGTGTTTGCTGACGCCATCATGACGTCAGCATGACGTCAGCAGTTAACAAGGTGTTGACCGGTCAAACTGACGTGTGGGTCCCACATGTCATTGACTGTTTAGTCTAACTAGGGTTTAACTAATCTAATTACTGTTTAGTTAATTAACACTAGTTAATTAGGTTAACTAAACATTAATTAATTAACTTAATTGATTTAATTAATTAATTATTTGATATATTATTTATTTATCTATTTATTTATTTTATTTTTAATCTTCTTTTTTTAAGAAAACGTTCTGGGGCGGGGCTCGTTGTCCAGTGGCATAGAGGCCATAGTGGGGCGATGCGTTAGCGGGTGAAGCCCAAACGCGCGCTGGCCATGGGGACGCACCCGGTTGGGCGCTCCGAGCGCCAGTGGCCACGGCGGGGCGGCCGCAATTGGCCGGAAGCGAGGTGGGACGGGCGTTGGGCGCCTAGACCCGGGTGCACGGTGGGGCGAGGCAAAAAGGGCGGCAGCAGGGCGCCGACGGCCACCGCGACGAGCGGCCGCAGCCGCAGGGGAGGAGGGCAGCGGCAGGGCGAGGCCACGGGCTTCGGCTGGTAGCAGGAGACGGGCAGCGCAGCCGCGGCGAGGCCTGCGCGGTCGCTGCAGCGAGGGGAGCTAGGCGGCGCCCGTGCGTGCTACAGCAAGGCGGGCGACATACGGCGCGGAGCTCGGACGACACTAGCAGCGAGCGGGAGGTAGCGGCGAATGGACGCGGCATGCAGGATCGGGGTGCGGTGTCGCGAGGGAAGGCGGAGGTCGGGTCGGGCACCGTGGCCATGGCTAACGGCACGCGAGGCAGAGGCAGAGGGGGAGGCCGGGCCTCACCAACGTCGTAGGGAAAATGCCAGCGAGCTCGGGGAGGTGGACAGGGACGACGGCGAGCGATGATGGGGACGAATTGACGACGGAGAGGACGGCGTGCAGTCCGGCTGGGAGGTCCAGCGAACGGCGGGGCTCCGGTAGGCGGCGACGTCCAGGGAGCGACGAGGCTCATTGGAGACCGGTGGGGGAAGGTTGGAGAGGCGTGCGATGGGTCGAGGCGCAGAGGAAGGGGAGGATGGCACCGGTAGGTAGCAGGGCAGTGGAGCATCGCCGGAGCGGCTTGCGTTCGCAGCGGTAGGAGGCACTCGCGAAGGGGACGGGCGCGTGGAGCTCCTCTCCCTGGCGCGATAGGTGTGAGCACGCGGGTGGCGGCAGATGTGGGAAGCAAGGGAGAGAGATGGGGATCGAGGAGTGCGGGATGGTGCGGCTAGGGTTGGCCGTGGGGCAGGCCATATAGGCCAAGGGCACGGGGTGGGCCTGGCTGGCTAGCTGGGCCCGTTGGCCCAGTGGGGGGGGGGGTCGGCCCTTTTCTTTTTTGCTTTTTGTATTTTCTTTTTATTGCTTCTCTTTTCAATTTACTTTTCCTTATTTTCCTTTTACTAGTTTAATGTTATTTTGGTTTAGTAAATTATGATGATAGTTCCTAGAATAATGTTTCAGAATAACCCACTACCTTACAATGTTTAACCCCGATATAAAACAATTTAGTATTTTATAAAATACCAAAGGCATTTAAATAGTTGTTTTGCTACTTTTCAAATCATACTAGTGCAATTAAATATTTTATTTAAATGTGGGTTCTTCACCATAATTCTTTATGCATTATTTGTCACCTCGAGAACATTTTAGTTTTAAAGTTTGAAAACCTCTATCGTTTGACTTTATTTTGAATTTGGATTTGAATCGGATTTTGAATCGTCGCAAGATTAATAATAGCAATCATGGTGACTTGGTAGCATTAGCAGAGGGTTACTGTGGCTTAACTATCCGGGCATCACAATATTGAAACCAACCACATCCCTCCCCCACCTCATCAAAACAACCACAAGGAATATATTTTGAGTGAAACCTAATACGAGTATATTTTTAGTGATATATACACCAAACTAGAGTGTTTTTCTTTCTTGATTGTGAACATGTATTATTATATTTTGGATCCATTGCAACGCACGGGCACATTGCTAATAAGAGTAGGGAAAAGGATGAACGAGGGAAGGCCTTATTTGCAAACGTGGAGAGGGGTGTGGGTATCTTTTTTGCAAAATTGCCATAGTTTCCTTCCTATCCGTTAGATATAAATCCTACGGCCTATATTGCAGGATGCCACGCACACCATCATCACCAACTCTGTTTTCTACTCCCTCCATTCCTAAACATTTGTCTTTTTAAAGATTTCAACAAGTGACTACATACAGAGCAAAATGAGTGAAGCTACACTCTAAAATATGTCTATATACACATCCATATGTGGTAGTCCATTTGAAATATGAAAAAGACAAATATTTAGGAACGGATGGAGTATAGAAAGGAGATATATCTCTAGCATGGTCTACAACAAAAATGTGCTAGACTGATTAGCGCCGGATGCTCGCAACACGATGACCTGAGTTCGAATTCTGTCTTTAACTTTCGATTTTTATATTATATATTACTTATTTAATATATACTTATTTTCCTACTATACTGACAGTGGAACCCACAGAGTACTTAGAATACAAGATTAAGGATGGACTTGTTTCTTTGTAACTTTCTGCATGAAGTTGTAGCCACCATGCAAGTCACGTGTACACTGTACATGCAATTAACTTTTTATAGAGGGAGAATAATACACGCAATTAACTCAAATGGATTGGATGTGACTCTATTATTTCTAGCATAAGAGCATCGCCAATGGTAGCCGACAAATTTCCTCCCGCTTCCTTCCGTGGAGGACGACATCAAACGCCAGTGGCATACATTTTCACAACTCTAACCAACAAAATGAAATTCGTGCAAACACGGACTGTTTTCATATAAGCATGCATGATTTCATATAAAAAAGTCGGATCTTCATATAAACATGATGGATTTCATTACATTTACATGAACTAGGCGGTGCTAATCTGGCTCTCTTGGTATAATTAATACTCCCTCCGTCCGGAAATACTTGTCCTAGAAATGGATGTATCTAGACTTATTTTAGTTATAGATACATCCAATTTATCCATTATTAGAACAAATATTTCCCACCAGCCGGAGAGGGAGTACCTAATCTAAATGGCCGCGTGTGGATCCCTTTGTCTTGCTCATGTCCGGCAGACACTTGCAGGGTCAACGAAGGTCCTCGGAAGAGACGAAGCAGCAAAGAAACCACCTGAATGTGCAGTCATCGCCTCGGCGGCGGCCTTCATGGGACCCAAGTGGCGGTGGCCTCCCGTGCTCTACTTCTCGTCGATGATGGCAGCAGACACGGAGAAGCTGGCTACCGACTCATCGCTCTCCACGCACCTGGCTTCTATCTCTGCCTGCATGGCGTTGCCGCAGGCACGGGAGGCCCGCCCACAAAAACGAGAGGCTCGGCCACCGCAGACACTGGTGGCGCGGTACGACACGGTAGTGACGACGCCCGTACTGGCGTGCTCGCCGCCGTACTGGCATGAAGAAACTCGCCACTCCTCATCGAGCTGAACCGGAGCGGCGAGTTGCTGAACCACGCGAAGGATTGGGGCGACTACTGGCTCCGTCAGGCCAAGCGAGGTTGATGAAGCACCGAGTGGCCTTGCTCATATCCGGAGGGCTCGGTGAGCCACCTAGCCAAGTAGTATGGCGGAGAATGGCTCCTCGGAAGCCATCGGAAGAGTGAGAAAATGGTGAAGGAGGAGATGGGGGAGCGGCAGAGGGGTGCGATTCTTGCCCGCTGTCTGTCTGGCCTCGTTTAAATATAGCGCGGACGGTAGGAGCATGGTTGGCGTCTGGCCTTGTTTAAATTGAGGGCGGATAGGAGGAGCTCGGCCGATGTTGCATTTAATTCTGGCCCGCCCATGAACGGACATGTGGACGAAGTAGGTTTATCGATTTGCATGTGCCAGGACCCCGATCCTAGGTCACACCGATCTAGCATGTAACACACCATATCACTTTGCGACCTCACGCACGGTATTCCCACGGGTGCCACCTTACCTGGCCCAGGACCATTTGCTCCTTTTGGCTCACGTATATGATAGTGTCGCTAGCATCCATATGACAGAGAAGCCGGGCCGACATGGCTAGTCATTAATCACTCACTTACAGGGACATGCATATATGACCCAGCAACGAATGTGTCGGTCATCAACGTATGAACACAAGTCGTAGCAAGCTACAATGACTTAAAGGAAGAACACGTGACATTCTCCCAAAGGGACAGACACAAGAATGAAGAAGGACACATGCGGGCCAGCCTAAGTGTTCCGGAGCAGTAGCTGCTACCTCTTGAGCACTTGCGTTGGTTTTCCCTTGAAGAGGAAAGGGTGGTGCAGTAAAGTAGCGTAAGTATTTCCCTCAGTTTTTGAGAACCAAGGTATCAATCCAGTAGGAGGCTACACGCCAGTCCCTCGCAACTACACAAAACAAATAAATCCTCGCAACCAACGCGATAAGGGGTTGTCAATCCCAACACGATCACTTACAAGTGTGAGATCTGATAGATATGATAAGATAATATTTTTGGTATTTTTATGATAAAGATGCAAAGTAAAATAAAAGGCAATGAAAATAACTAAGTGTTGGAAGATTAATATGATAGAAGATAGACCCGGGGGCCATAGGTTTCACAAGTGGCTTCTCTCAAGAGCATAAGTATTTTACGGTGGGTGAACAAATTACTGTTGAGCAATTGACAGAATGGAGCGTAGTTATGAGAATATCTAGGTATGATCATGTATATAGGTATCACGTCCGAGACAAGTAGACTGACTCCTGCCTACATCTACTACTATTACTCCACACATCGACCGCTATCCAGCATGCATCTAGAGTATTAAGTTCATAAGAACATAGTAACGCCTTAAGAAAGATGACATGATGGAGAGTGATAAACTCATGCAATATGATGAAAACCCCATCTTGTTATCCTCGATGGCAACAAAACAATACGTGCCTTGCTGCACCGACTATCACTGGGAAAGGACACCGCAAGATTGAACCCAAAGCTAAGCACTTCTCCCATTGCAAGAAAGATCAATCTAGTAGGCCAAACCAAACTGATAATTCGAAGAGACTTGCAAAGATAACCAATCATACATAAAAGAGTTCAGAGAAGATTCAAATATTGTTCATAGATAAACTTGATAATAAACCCACAATTCATCGGTCTCAACAAACACACCGCAAAAGATTACATTGAATAGATCTCCACGAGAGAGGGGGAGAACATTGTATTGAGATCTAAAAAGGGAGAAGAAGCCATCTAGCTAATAACTATGGACCCGAAGGTCTGAGGTAAACTACTAACACTTCATCGGAGAGGCTATGGTGTTGATGTAGAAGCCCTCCGTGATCGATGCCCCCTCCGGCGGAGCTCCGGAATAGGCCCCAAGATGGGATCTCGTGGATACAAAAAGTTACGACGGTGGAATTAGGGTTTTGGCTCCGTATCTGATCGTTTGGGGGTACGTAGGTATATATAGGAGGAAGGAGTACGTCGGTGGATAAACAGGGGGCCCACGAGGGTGGAGGGCGCGCCTGGGGGGGGGGGAGGGGTAGGCGCGCCCCCTACCTCGTGGCTTCCCTGTTGGTTGCTTGACGTAGGGTCCAAGACTCCTGGATCTTATTCGCTCCAAAAATCACGTTCTCGAAGGTTTCATTCTGTTTGGACTCCGTTTGATATTCTTTTTCTTCAAACCCCTAAAATAGACAAAAAACAGCAATTCTGGGCTGGGCCTCCGGTTAATAGGTTAGTCCCAAAACTAATATAAAAGTGAATAATAAAGCCCAATAATGTCCAAAACAGAAGATAATATAGCATGGAGCAATCAAAAATTATAGATACGTTGGAGACGTATCAAGCATCCCCAAGCTTAAGTCCTGCTTGTCCTCGAGTAGGTAAAAGATAAAAATCAAATTTTTGATGTGGAATGCTACTTGGCATAATTTCAATGTAATTCTCCTTAATTGTGGCATGAATATTCAGATCCGAAAGATTCAAGACAAGAGTTTAATATTGACATAGAAATAATAATACTTCAAGGATACTATCTAAGCAATTATGTATTCTCAAAATAACATGGCCAAAGAAAGTTATCCCTACAAAATCATATAGTCTTGCTATGCTCCATCTTCACCACACAAAGTATTTAAATCATGCACAACCCTGATGACAAGCCAAGCAATTGTTTCATACTTTTGGTGTTCTCAAACTTTTTCAATCTTCACGCAATACATGAGCATGAGCCATGGACATAGCACTTTAGGTGGAATAGAATGGTGGTTGTGGAGAAGACAAAAGGGAAAAGATAGTCTCAGATCAACTAGGCGTATCAACGGTCTATGGAGATGCCCATCAATAGATATCAATGTGAGTGAGTAGGGATTTTCATGCAACGGATGCACTAGAGCTATAGGTATATGAAATCTCAAAAAGAAACTAAGTGGGTGTGCATCCAACTTGCTTGCTCACGAAGACCTAGGGCATTTTGAGGAAGCCCATCATTGGAATATGCAAGCCAAGTTCTATAATGAAAAATTCCCACTAGTACATAAAAGTGATATCATAGGAGACTCTCTATCATGAAGATCATGGTGCTACTTTGAAGCACAAGTGTGGTAAAAGGATAGTAGCATTGTCCCTTCTCTCTTTTTCTCTCATTTTTTTATTTGGGCTTCTTTGGCCTCTCTTTTTTTTGTCCAGAGTCTCATCCCGACTTATGGGGGAATCATAGTCTCCATCATCCTTTCCTCACTTGGGACAATGCTCTAAAAATGATGATCATCACACTTTTATTTACTTACAACTCAACAATTACAACTCGATACTTAGAACAAAATATGACTCTATGTGAATGCCTCTGGCGGTGTACCGGGATATGAAATGAATCAAGAGTGACATGTATGAAAGAATTATGAACGGTGGCTTTGCCACAAATACAATGTCAACTACATGATCATGCAAAGCAATATGACAATGATGGAGCGTGTCATAGTAAATGGAACGATGGAAAGTTGCATGGCAATATATCTCGGAATGGCTATGGAAATGCCATGATAGGTAGGTATGGTGGATGTTTTGAGGAAGGCATATGGTGGGTGTATGATACTGGCGAAAGGTGCACGGTATTAGAGAGGCTAGCAATGGTGGAAGGGTGAGAGTGCGTATGATCCATGGACTCAACATTAGTCATAAATAACTCATATACTTATTGCAAAACTCTACAAGTTACCAAAGCAAAGTATTACGCGCATGCTCCTAGGGGGATAGATTGGTAGGAAAAGACCATCGCTCGTCCCCGACCGCCACTCATAAGGAAGACAATCAATAAATAAATCATGCTCCGACTTCATCACATAACGGTTCACCATACATGCATGCTACGGGAATCACAAACTTTAACACAAGTATTTCTAAAATTCACAACTACTCAACTAGCACAACTTTAACATCACCATATCCATATCTCAAAACAATTATCAAGTATCAAACTTCTCATAGTATTCAACACACTCATAAGAGAATTTTATTATTAATCTTGTATACCTAGCATATTAGGATTATTTAAGAAAATTACCATGCTATTTAAGACTCTCAAAATAATATAAGTGAAGCATGAGAGATCAATGGTTTCTATAAAACAAATCCACCACCGTGCTCTAAAAGATATAAGTGAAGTACTAGAGCAAAACTATATAACTCAAAAGATATAAGTGAAGCACATAGAGTATTCTAATAATATCCAAATCATGTGTGTCTCTCTCAAAAGGTGTATACAGAAAAGATCATTGTGGTAAACTAAAAAGCAAAGACTCAAATCATACAAGACGCTCCAAGCAAAACACATATCATGTGGTGAATAAAAATATAGCTCCAAGTAAAGTTACTGATGGAAGTAGACGAAAGAGGGGATGCCTTCCGGGGCATCCCCAAGCTTTGGCTTTTTGGTGTCCTTAGATTATCTTGGGGGTGCCATGGGCATCCCCAAGCTTAGGCTCTTGCCACTCCTTGTTCCATAATCCATCAAATTCTTACCCAAAACTTGAAAACTTCACAACACAAAACTTAAAGTAGAAAATCTCGTGAGCTCCATTAGCGAAAGAAAACAAAAGACCACTTCAAGGTACTGTAATGAACTCATTCTTTATTTATTTTGGTGTTAAACCTACTGTATTCCAACTTCTCTATGGTTTATAAACTATTTTACTAGCCATAGATTCATCAAAATAAGCAAACAACACACGAAAAACAGAATCTGTCAAAAACAGAACAGTCTGTAGTAATCTGTAGCTAGCACAAGATATGTTACCCTGAAAATTCTAAAATAAATTGCTGGACGTGAGGAATTTATTTATTAATCATTTTAAAAAATAATAAACTAAATAGCACTTTCCAAATAAAAATGGCAGCAGTTCTCGTGAGCGCTAAAGTTTCTGTTTTTTTACAGCAAGATTAACAAGACTTTCCCCAAGTCTTCCCAACGGCTCTACTTGGCACAAACACTAATTAAACCCAAAAACACAACCAAAACAGAGGCTAGATAAATTATTTATTAAATAACAGAAAGGAAAAATATTGGGTTGTCTCCCAATAAGCGCTTTTCTTTAGAGCCTTACAGCTAGGCATAAGATTTCAACGATGCTCACATGAAAGACAAGGATTGAAGCACAAAGAGAGCATCATAAAACACGTGACAAATACATCTAAGTCTAACATACTTCCTATCCAGAGGCATATTATAGGTAAACAAATTATCAAGGCAAGCAAAAACTAGCATATGCAAGGAAGCGGAAAGAAACAATAGCAATCTCAACATAACGAGAGGTAATTTAGTAACATGAAAATTTCTACCACCATATTTTCCTCTCTCATAATAATTGCAAGTGGAATCATAAGCGAATTCAACAAAATAGCTATCACATAAAACATTTTCAACGCGATTCACATGCATGCAAAGTTTACACTCTTCCAAAATAGTGGGATTAACATTAACTAAAGTCATGACCTCTCCAAACCCACTTTTAATAATATTGCAAACACTATTATCAATCTCATATTCATCATGGGGCTTAAATAAATTTTCAAGATCAAAAGAAGAATCATCCCAATCATGATCATTGCAACAAGTAGTAGACATAGCAAAACTAGAATCCCCAAGCTTAGGGTTTTGCATATTATAAGCACAATTGACATTAATAGAATTTATACTATCATCATTGCAATCATGCTTTTTATTCAAAGATTCATCGTGAATCACTCCAAAAAGTACTTTATCACAATTTTCAGATTCACGAATTTCAAGCAAAACTTCATAAAGATAATCTAGTGCACAAAACTCACTAGCAATTGGTTCATCATAATTTGATCTCTTAAAAAGATTAGCAATCGGATGAGGATCCATAGATGTTTAGGTTCTCTATTTAGTAATAAATAAACAACTAATCCAACCAAACGAGCAAACGAGCCAAGTAAGACATCAAAGCAAATGGAAAGACAAGCAGAAGAAGGGCAAATAAAATGGCAAGGGTGAAGTGGGGGAGAGGAAAACGAGAGGCAAAGGGCAAACAACATAATGCAGGAGATAAGGGTTGTGATGGGTACTTCGTATGTTGACTTTTGCGTAGACCTCCCCGGCAACAGCGCTAGAAATCATTCTTGCTACCTCTTGAGCACTTGCGTTGGTTTTCCCTTGAAGAGGAAAGGGTTTTGCAACAATGTAGCGTAAGTATTTCCCTCAGTTTTTGAGAACCAAGGTATCAATCCAGTAGGAGGCTACACGCCAGTCCCTCACACCTACACAAAACAAATAAATCCTCGCAACCAACGCGATAAGGGGTTGTCAATCCCTACACGGTCAATTACGAGAGTGAGATTTGATAGATATGATAAGATAATATTTTTGGTATTTTTATCATGAAGATGCAAAGTAAAATAAAAGGCAATGAAAATAACTAAGTGTTGGAAAATTAATATGATAGAAGATAGACCTGAGGGCCATAGGTTTCACTAGTGGCTTCTCTCAAGAGCATAAGTATTTTATGGTGGGTGAACAAATTATTGTTGAGCAATTGACAGAATTGAGCATAGTTCTGAGAATATCTAGGTATGATCATGTATATAGGCATCACGTCCGAGACAAGTAGACCGACTCCTGCCTACATCTACTACTATTACTCCACACATCGACCGCTATCCAGCATGCATCAAGAGTATTAAGTTCATAAGAACAGAGTAACGCCTTAAGCAAGATGACATGATGTAGAGGGATAAACTCATGCAATATGATGAAAACCCCATCTTGTTTCCACGATGGCAACAAAACAATACGTGCCTTGCTGCACCTACTATCACTGGGAAAGGACACCGCAATATTGAACCCAAATCTAAGAACTTCTCCCATTGCAAGAAAGATCAATCTAGTAGGCCAAACCAAACTGATAATTCGAAGAGACTTGCAAAGATAACCAGTCATACATAAAAGAATTCAGAGAAGATTCAAATATTGTTCAGAGATAAACTTGATCATAAACCCACAATTCATCGATCTCAACAAACACACCGCAAAAAATTACATCGAATAGATCTCCACGAGAGAGGGGGAGAACAATGTATTGAGATCCAAAAAGAGAGAAGAAGCCATCTAGCTAATAACTATGGACCCGAAGGTCTGAGGTAAAGTACTCACACTTCATCGGAGAGGCTATGGTGTTGATGTACAAGCTCCGGAACAGGCCCCAAGATGGGATCTCGTGGATACGGAAAGTTACGGCGGTGGAATTAGGGTTTTGGCTCCGTATCTGATCATTTGGGGGTACGTAGGTATATATAGGAGGAAGGAGTACGTCGATGGAGCAACAGGGGGCCCACAAGGGTGGAGGGCGTGCTTGGGGGGTAGGCGCGCCCCCTACCTCGTGGCTTCCCTGTTGGTTGCTTGACGTAGGGTCCAAGTCCCCCTTCCCGAAGGTTTCATTCCGTTTGGACTCCGTTTGATATTCTTTTTCTTCGAAACCCTCAAATAGGCAAAAAAACAGCAATTCTGGGTTGGGCCTCCGGTTAATAGGTTAGTCCCAAAAATAATATAAAAGTGAATAATAAAGCCCAATAATGTCCAAAACAGAAGATAATATATCATGGAGCAATAAAAAATTATAGATACGTTGGAGACGTATTAGTAGCAAGCTACCATGGCTTAGTGGAATCACTAGGAGACATTTCCCGGTAAGAGAGGCTACTAAGGATAAACAACTAGGTTGTCGGATCGCACACATACTGTTGGGGATATGACTATTAGGTATGATTCGCCTAGGAGGGGCCGGGTCATCCCTATGGAGGTTCATCTCAATGAAGCCCAAGAGCATATTAACAATGGCGGTTCATATATAGGCTTAGTAGAGGGACCAAACCCGAAGGTGGCTTAAGGCCCGTGGATATAAATAGCCATGTATATAGACTTGTATTCTAAGGCATGTAAGAAAGGTCACCGAGCCGGATACGTTGTATAAGCCGGTCGGGACACTGTAGGCCGCAGGGCGTCAACCCGTGTATATAAGGGGACGACCCAGCAGTGGCTTAGGGGAAGAGATACAACATATTGATATCTGAGTCAAGCGGATTCGCTCCCTGCTCATCGAAACCCTAGAAATACCACCTCCAACTGGATTAGGCTTTTACCTTCACCGTAAGGGGCCGAACCAGTATAAACTCTTCATGTCCTTTGTCCAGATTAACCCCTTTAAGCTAACCTCATCGCGATGGCTCCACAACTAAGTCCTCACACTAGGACATCTGCCATGGAAATTCCACGACAGTTGGCGCCCACCGTGGATCTATTGCATGAGGGTTTTAAGTTCTTAGAGGGCAGCTTCGAAGGGATCAAGGGATACGCCGTGAGCCGGATGACCAAGATTCGTCGCGGCAAGCTCTACATCGACGATGCAGGCTGGGGCCCCGAGGCCAGCTCAATTGAGTATGGGTATCGGTTCCCCTTCGACGGAATTCACGTCTTCATCGGCAAGATCAGCGAACCGGGACTAGAGCCGGACATCTACGCCGACATCATCGAGATGGCTTAGCGTGCGAGACCCGCCCGAGTTCGGCCTGCCATGAATCGTGCCTTCGTGGGATTTATCCATGGAGCGGAACCAGAGGATAGATCGACATCTGGTGGTGAGACCGTCGTTTACTCTGATGGCGAGTCATCCACTGGTGAGACTGAGTCATTGTATCAACTGCAAGAGGGCCGGCTTGGGGGTTGTTCTGATGGTGACAGTATTCCAGACCCCTGTGAGCCACCGAACCGGGTTGCAATCTTCATGGCCGGTACACAGCCCGTGCAACACTCATTGACGGCAACAGAGCTGATTCTTAGCAGCGGTAGTGGCGGCCGGGGAAGGAGGCCCTGAGCGCCTGCCAGCTCAGGTTTGACCGACTTACTGGATAAGCTAACAGCGCTATTAATAGCGGTGGTTAACCCGGCGGAGCAAGATCAGCATAATGCGGCGGTCGTGAAGTTGTGTGATTAGACAGCACGGGACAAAGAGGAGCTAAACGCAGAAAACACTAGGATGGCCGAGGAGCGGGCTGCTTTGGATGCTCAGGCGCAACGAATTCCGTCACAGTCTTACCGGCTCATGCTAGATCAGAACGCTTCAAACAAAGTTATGAGGAGGAGACATCAGACTCGTCTACTGTCAGTTTATGAGGCAAGAAATCTCTTTAACACGCCAGAAGTAGGAACCAGGAACCCGACAGGGGTAAACCGGGTCGAAGCACCTGGGACGGGTATGACGGTTTAGCCACGCACGACGGACCCGCCTCGTCGGAACAATAACCCGCCGCAGCACTTGCCGACGCCACTGGGTCATTATTCTAATCCTTTGGATAACATGATCGCTGCGGTGTCGTGATTTGCGACTCTCTCGGTTGATGGTGAGTTGCCGATGGCGGTTGATACATGGAGGGCTAGCGAGCTTCTTCAGACAGCACCGACTCAGTAGTAGGCTTATTCTTACAGTCATGACATGATTCACTCCACCCCTCACTCGAGCCAGAGTTACAGCAGAAATATTGATGAGCCGGCTGTGTCAAGCAGTGGATGGAACCATAACCCGCCTCGTGGACATAACCCGGCGGGCGGAGGTGCTGATGCTCAGAACATGGTGGATCAAGGAAGAGCACGTCGAGAGGCCGAGCTGGCGGCACAGCATGCGGCCCGTCAACATACTCCGGTTCATCCAACCACTTCTGTGGAGCCAGGTGCGACCTTTAGAAATTTGGGTGTTCCATGCTTAGTACGGGATCTACATAATGAGCATCCGCCCAAGGATTTCAAGGGTCCTCACAAGGTGCCTAACTGTACAACCGATTTAAGTCCTGAGGCATGGGTTGAGAGTTATGAGATGGCCACATAATTGTTAGATGTCAGAGAGGCTGCATGTGCTAAATATTTCCCCCTGATGTTGGAGGGAACGGCCCGCACTTGGTTGAAGGGGCCCCCTGCCAATTCCATCAGGTCATGGGCCGAGTTAAAGGCCCGATTCATCCAGAACTTCAAGGATACATGTAAGCAGCCCATGTCAATTGTGGATCTACCCTCCTGTGTCCAAGAAGAAGGAAAGCCGGCAACCCATTGGGTGTGCCTGGTCTCAACAATCCTGCACTCGTCGGATCGCATCAATGCCGACTCAGTAGTTTTGATGTTGGAGAACAATTTTCGTTTCACGCCCCTAAAGCAGAAACTGGGGCGGCTCAAACACCATTGCGATTACATGGGGACACTCATGGCGGCTCTGGTTAAGTATGTCGACTCTGCTAGTACCAAGGACCCAGAGTCTGATTACGAAAAGCTGGGGAAGGGAAGGAAGAGTGGCAACACTAAGGGGCAGCAGCATAACCAGGCGAACCAGGGAGGCAACGGTAAGCGCAAAGCTGATAATAGTTTTGACTTTGTGGCTAACACCATTGCACAGAATAATGGTCAGCTTCGTAAGGGTAAATCGCCCCCATGGACCAGAGGATCCAGTATCAATCTTGAACAGATGTTAAATCAGCCCTGCCCAAGACATGGTACGTGAGAAAGACCGTCCGGGCACCTCTGGAAGGATTGTTACATTATGAAGGAGTACAAGAACTCCAATCTTTTTCAAGACAATCATGGGCCAGATGGCGGTTCAGGATCCGGCTCTCACGGACCGGGTTATGGCGGTGGCGGCTCTAACTCTGGATTCCAAGGAAATCAAGGTAATCACAGCAACCAGGGTGGCTACAATCAGTAGAATAATCAGGGGAGTCAACAGCAGCAACAATCTGGTTATCAGAGCAACCTGAAACAGTTGAATAGTGGATAATATCATGTCTTCACCACTAGCTTATGTAAGCATGACTAGAAGCTTCATAAGAGGGCAGTCAATGTTGTTGAGCCGGCAGTTCCCCATTACTTACGCTGGTCTCAGTAGCCCATTGTGTGGAGTCGGGAAGATCACCCGCCCCGGGTTGATAGTCCGGGTCACTTGGCTCTGGTGGTTGCACCTCAGGTCGGAGGGTATAAGTTTACCAAGGTACGCATGGACGGAGGGAGCAGCATCAATGTCCTTTATTATGAAACTTTCCGTCGCATGGGGTTGACTGATAAAAATCTCAAGCCGTTAAACACTGTTTTCCATGGCGTGGTGCCTGGTAAGTCGGCGTATTCAATTGGTAAGATAGCTCTGGAAGTTGCTTTTGATATGATCATGACTCTAGGTCAGAGACATTGACCTTTGAAATGGTCAAGATCCACAGCCCATATCACGCCCTGTTTGGACGGCCGGCTTATGCCAAGTTCATGGCGCGGCCTTGCTATGTGTATCTGCAGCTGAAGATGCAGGGTCACAAGGGAACCATTACAGTGCATGGGAGCCGTAAGATAGCTCTGGAATGCGAACAAGGTGATGCGGCTTATGCTGAGTCGGTTTGTGCAATGGAGGAGTTCAAATTTTATAAGGACAATGTTGATCCGGTAGATATGACATCTTTGAAAAAGCCAACTACAGAGCATGATCCAGTTTTGAAGTTTAAATCGGCAGATGATACTAAGATGGTTGTTTTTATTCCTGGTGATTCATCCAAGCAGTTCGGTATCACCGCTGATCTGGATCCGAAATAGGAAAGTGCGCTCATCGAGTTCATCCATGAGAACCGAGACATCTTTGCATGGAAGCCTTTAGACATGCTGGGTGTATCGAGAGAACTCGCTAAGCACACTCTTAATATTGATCCAAAATTTAAGCCGGTTAAGCAGTTTCTTCATTGGTTTAATGAGGAGAGGCGGAAGGCCATTGGAGAGGAAGTGGCCCGGCTCTTGGCAGCTGGGTTTATCATTGAAGTTTTCCATCCTGAGTGATTGGCTAACCCGATGCTGGTACTTAAGAAGAACGGTACTTGGCATATGTGTGTGGACTACACGGATTTAAAAAAGCTTGTCCGACTGATCCTTTTGCTCTCCCTCATATTGATCAGATTATCGATGCTGCGGCGGGTTGTGAACGTTTGAGTTTTTTGGATGCTTATTCTAGTTATCATCAGATCAAGATGGCAGTTAAGGACCAGGAGAAGACATCTTTCATAACTCCCTTTGGAGCCTTTTGCTATGTGTCTATGCCTTTTGGGGTTAAGAGTGCCGAAGTGACTTATCAGAGATGTGTGCAGAATTGCCTTCATGATCAAATTGGGCACAGTGTTCATGCTTATGTGGATGATATTTTTGTGAAATCCAGAGAGAAAGAGACATTGATATATGATCTGAAGGAAACCTTTGATAATCTCCGGGTCTATAAAATGATGCTTAACCCGGCCAAGTGTGTTTTTGGTGTGCCGGCAGACAAGCTTTTGGGTTTTTTGGTGTCTAACAGGGGCATTGAAGCTAATCCGGAGAAGACCAAAGCCATGATCTCTCTGGCTAAGCTGGCGTGTGTCAATGATGTGCAACATCTGGCGAGTCATATTGCGGCATTAAGCCGGTTCATAAGCCGGTTGGGAGAGAAGGCTATCCCTCTATAGATGATGAAAAAGACAGATAATTTTGTCTGGAGTGATGCCGCTAATGAAGCGTTTGAGGACTTGAAGAAACAGTTGGCTGAGCCGCCTATTCTGGCTGCTCCTGTTGATAAAGAACCTTTGTTGTTATATGTGGCTGCTAATAGCTGGGCTGTCAGTGTAGCCATTGTGGTAGAAAGGAAGGAGGCAGGCAAGGAATATCCGGTTCCAAGGCCAGTTTACTACATCAGTGAGGTGCTTATTGAGTCCAAGAAGAGATATCCGCACTGGTAGAAGCTTGTATATGGGGTGTTCATGGCCAGTAGGAAGCTTAAGCAATATTTAATGGGTCATCCTATCACTGTGGTTAGTTCTGCTCCTTTAGGGGACATTATTCAGAACATAGAAGCCACAGGTCGGGTAGCCAAGTGGGCTATTGACCTTGGTCCTCATGGTTTGAAATATATGCCTCGCATGGCTATCAAGTCTCAGGCGTTGGTGGATTTCATCAATGACTGGACAGAGTTGCAGGTGCCTGAGGAAAAGCCAGATAACACGTATTGGACTATTCACTTTGATGGGTCGAGGCAATTGGAGGGCTTAGGGGCTGGAGTTGTGCTTGCTTCCCCTCGAGGTGATAAATTTTGTTATGTTCTCCGTTTGATGTTTCCTTGCACTAATAATGCAGCTGAATATGAGGCCTTGCTCCATGGTCTTCGGATGGCTAAGGAAATGAACTTAAGCCAGGTTAGGTGCTTTGGCGACTCAGATTTGGTGGCTCAGCAAGTCTCTGGTACTTGGGATTCGAAGGATCCACTGATGGCGGCTTATTGACTAGAGGTGGACGTTATTGCTGGTCACTTCAAGGGGTATCAAGTTGAGCACGTTGATCGGAGAAAAATGAAGCGGCAGATGCTTTAAGCCGGTTGGGTTCTCAACGTAAGCCGGTCAAGTTACCTATAGAGGAGGATTTGGCTATTCCTGACCCGGAAGCTCAGTTGGTGGCGGCTCTTCATGTAATTCCGGATTGGACAGTCCCTTGTTTGGCTTATATGACCCGGGGCGAGTTACCTGAGGATGAAACCTTAGCAAGGCAGATAACCCGACGGTCTAAGTCAATGACAATTGTTAATGGAGAGATACATCATCGCAGTGACACAGGGGCGTTTCAATGTTGTGTTTCTCCGAGGAGGGCTGTGAGATCCTGCGTGAGATTCATGAAGGAGACTGTGGTCATCATGCCGGTTCAAAATCTCCCATGGCTAAAGCTTTTCGTCATGGGTTTTATTGGCTAACAGCTCATGCTGGTGCGGAGCACCTGGTCAGCAGGTGTGATGGATGTCAGAAATTTTCATGACGAGCTCATGTGCCAGCTCAAGAATTGAGGATGATTCCAATTACTTGGTCGTTTGTAGTTTGGGGGCTTGATATGCTCGAACCTTTCAAAAGATCCAAGGATAAGAAGACCCACCTTTTGGTGGCAGTTGGTAAGTTCACTAAGTGGGTAGAGGTAGAGCCAGTCAGTAAGTGTGATGCAGCAATGATAGTTCAATTCATGAAGAAGGTGATCTTCCATTTTGTCTTTCCACACAGCATCATAATAGACAATGGCACTAATCTCTCTAAAGGTGCTATGGAAGAATTCGATAAACGTGAGCACATCCGGCTTGATGTGTCATCAGTGGCTCAGCCCCAATATAATGGTCAAGCTGAGAGAGCCAATCAAGAGATCTTGAAAGGCATCAAGCCCCGGCTTATGGTCCCCCTGTAGAGGACGCTAGGTTGTTGGGTGGAGGAGTTACCTTCTATGTTATGGAGCATCAATACCACCCCTAACAGATCTACGGGATACACACGTTTCTTCATGGTTTATGGAGCAGAGGCGGTTCTCCCTAGTGACATCCGTCATGACTCACCTCGTGTGGCGGCTTATGTTGAAGCTGACAATGAACAAACACGTTAGGAAGCACTTGACCTGTTGGATGAGGAGCGTGACATCGCAGCGGCTCATTCGGCGATTTACCAGCAAGATCTGCGTCGTTATCACAGCCGCCGGGTTAAAACCAAAACTTTCCAAGAAGGCGATCTAGTGCTTTGGCTTATCTAGGATCAGACTAATGTGCACAAGTTATCCCCACCTTGGGAAGGACCCTTTGTGGTCAGTAAGAATCTGAACAACGGGTCATATTACCTTATCGATGTTCGAGACCACAAGGACTCACGCACGTCGGAGGAAGAGACCCGCCGGCCGTGGAATATTTCTCATCTTCGGCCTTACTACACTTGAGCCACTAGCTCTTCTGATGTTCATATTTTGACAATGCATATATTATTATCAATATAATAAAGTTGACATCCCTTTTAAAGCAGGGCCTTTGTCGTTTTTTCTCTTTAAATAATGAGTTTTTGGTCACTTGGGGGCTTTTGCTTTATAGAGCGAAAGTTATGATTACCCTTTGATCCGGCTTATTGGCCACAAAAAAAAGCTTGGGGGCTTATACCCAAGTGAAAGGGACCAAAGAGAGTCTATTGCAAAAGCACAACTCAAACATAGGTGCCCCTGGAGCACAGCTCAAAATATTGCTTGGGGGCTCTTTTGTTCTAAAGAACAAAGATTTTTATAACCCTTGTAATAGGCGTAAAAGCCAGGCTTGGAAGCGAGATGTATTCACCTAAAACCCCGGGTTATCTTGCCTTTTTAAGTAAGCCACTCCACCCAGGTAATCCTGGAATGACCCGCCGAACGTTCGACAAGTCAATCTTATGCAGACCCTGAACTTGTCAAAGTTAAAACGACCATTGGTTATGTGAGGTCCATCATATAAGGTTTCTAAAATGGTTTAACTCAGTGGCCTGGTAGCCCATGGAAAGCCTTGTTTTTCGGCCTGGCATCCCATGAAAATGTAGCGACCAGACCTCAAACGGTCTAATCTCTGTCCTCAGGTGTCATCCCTGGATCAGTAATGCTGACACCACACAGTACTTTAAGGATTTATAACAGAGTAGCAATCACACACTTACTACATCGAGTGTCTCAAAAGAGAACTTATTACAATAAATATGGCTTAAGGCCATCTAATAACAATAACAACGGAAGGCTTGGAAGATAAGTGAATCCATCAACTCCAATGGCATCACTGAGTATAGATCCACGACCTAAAAGCACCTTAGTCGTCATCTGAAAAGTCTGCAACATTAACGTTGCAGCCCAAAACGGGTCAGCACATGGAATATGCTGGCAATGTAACACATAGAGTAATGGAATGAAATAGGTTATACTATATGCATATTTGGCTGGTGGAAGGCCTATGGTTACAGTTTTGCGTAAAGCCAATTTTTCCCTACTGCAAAGGAATAAATTTTATTTAACTATCATGGTAGTGGTTAAACATTGAGAATGGTTGACAGCATTCTCAATCCCAATTAAGCATCATCATGAACCAAAACACAACAAAATTAATTTTAGAGTAACATGATGAGATTCACATGATAATCTAGGTACTAGATACTCAAGATGTCCATAATCGGGGACACGGCTAATCATGACTAGTTTATACACTCTGCAGAGGTTTGCGCACTTTTCCCCACAAGACTCGATCTCCTTCGTTGGGATTCTCGCACTACATGGTGTTTGAGAAACGGATGACTGAGACATAGTCTTTCAGAAGCGCTAGCACCTTACGATCGGGTAGACCGTTACACCTACTTTCCCCTACATCTGCTAGTCTACCACTATAAGAGTTCGCACAACTTAGTCAACTATGCTAGAGCCCATAGTAGCTTGTGGCTGCACACGGAAGTTTCTAGCATGTATAATCTCAAGATCCCTTTGAGCCTGGGTGGCGATCCAAAAGAAAACAGGCAATCGCTGGAATACCCAGGTGCCTCAATCCACCCAGATGTGTATTTAAGTTGCCACCTTAGATAAACCATTAATTTAACAATCTCACATCCGTCATGGATACACTCACCCAATCCACGTCTACTAGCATAGCATGGCATAATAAGCAAACGTAGAAGTAACTCCCAAAGGTTTGATAATAGACAGGTAATAGGTACTACCTCAACTACTTCCCAAACCCACAATTTAATTAGATCCTAATCATGCAATGTGTGAGGATTGATCTAATGCAATAAAAACTGGGTAGTAGGAGGTATGATCAACGTGTTACTTGCCTTGCTGATTATCCGCAAGACCTAGCGATTCGAAGTAGCAAGCGGCGCACTCCGGGTACTCTATCGCAAATAAACAAGCATACAATAAGTACTCAATTAATGCACAGGTAAAACTCGAATAAGAGATCTAACCAGAAAGTTCAACTTAAGAACTCCGGTTGGCAAAAAGAATCAAACCGAACGAAGCAACGAAAGACAAACGGCAAAAGAAACAAGCTTCGTTTACTAATATGAATCTAGGACAAATTTTACTGAGGCAAAAACTTGTTTGAGTTGGTTAAACGGAAAGAAGGTTTCGAGACGAAACTCCAGGTGCTTGAATCGCCTGATTCCGACAAACGAGCGAAAAGTTAAACTAAAGCGAACATCGGATCAGAAATCGCGATCAGAAAAACCGCGGTTTTAATCCGAGCAAAAGAAATACGACGAATAGGTTAACGAATGAACGTTCGTTAACAGGAACTAAACGATGCACGCGTTCGTTAAAACGAACGGACGAGCGAACGCTCGCTAAAAAAAATAAACCGGAGAAAAACCGATCTATTTTAAAAAAACGAAAACTAGGGTTTTAAAAAAACCGAAACGGCTTTTTCTAAAAAAAACGGGCGGCGGCTACCTCGGATCGGGGCTCCAGCGGCGGTGGGTGGTGCGGGGCGGCGGCTCCGACGCGGCGGCGGGGCGGTAGGCGGCGGCGGCGCGGCGGCGGCATTGGTGGCGTGGGGCGGTGGCGGCGGTGTGGGCTACAGGGGGTGGCGGCAGTTATAAAGGGGGCGGGGAGAGGCGGCTTGGGAGAGGGGTCGACCTCGGGAGGCGGAGTCCTCCCCGGACTCGGGAGGCGGCGGCGCTGGTCGGGACTCCTGTCCCGACCCGGCGAGAGGCTGCAGCGGGCGGCTGGGCCGGCCTGCTCGGCTGGGCCCTTGGCCCAGTCGTGCGCGGGGTCGCATTTTTTTAAAACAATTTCGTTGTGACTAAAAAAATTCTAGAAAAATAAATAAAAATCTAAAAATGCCAAAACAAAATTTCTCCGTCTAAATAAAATATTTAGAATAGGATGAACATTGTTTTGGCTCTAAATGCAATTTTTGAAAACATGCAATTTTTCCTAAATTCAAATAAAATAGAGAATAAAACCAAAATAAAATCTTATTTGATTTTTTATTAAATCCTCAATATTTCTTTATTTTGGGAAAGTCATTTTATTCCCTCTCTCATAGTATTTTTAATTGAAATAATTGAAGATAAAATAAATAAAATCAAATGGTCCTATTTTCAAAATTTGAGAAAACTCAAATATGAAAATAATGAAATCCCCAACTCTCTCCGAGGGTCCTTGAGTTGCGTAAAATTTCTAGGATCAACCAAAATGCGAGGAAATATGATATGCTATGATGATCTAGTGTATAACATTCCAAATTGAAAATTTGGGATGTCACAAACCTACCCTCCTTGAGATGAATCTCGCCCTCGAGATTCGGGTTGGCTAGAAAATAGGTGAGTGCGGTCCTTCAGCAAATCTTCCTCTCGTTCCCAGGTGGCTTCATCTTTCGTGTGGTGGCTCCACTGAACTTTGCAAAACTTGATAACTTTGCTGCGGGTGACTCGACTGGCATACCCTAGAATCTTAACTGGTTTCTCCTCATAGGTCAAATCACTGTCCAACTGAATCGCTTCCAGTGGCACTGTATCTCTCAGCGGTATTTCAGCCATCTCTGCGTGGTACCTTTTCAACTGGGAAACGTGGAACACGTCGTGAACTCCTGACAATCCTTCAGGCAATTCCAACTTATAGGCTACTTCTCCCATACGCTCCAAAACTTTGCATGGGCCTACAAAACGTGGCGCTAACTTTCCCTTAACTCCAAAGCGCTTAACTCCTCAAAGTGGAGATACTCGAAGATAAACTCGGTCTCCGACTTAGTAAACTGGCTCCTTGCATTTAGAATCTGCGCAGCTCTTCTACCTGGATTGAGCTACCTTGAGCCTATCGTGAATCAATTTCACTTTTTGTTCAGACTCCTTAATCAGATCCAGTCCAAACAACTGACGGTCTCCAACTTCATCCCATGACAATGGGGTCCTGCACCTCCTTCCGTACAAGGCTTCGAAAGGGGCCATCTTCAAACTGGATTGATAACTGTTGTTGTAAGAGAACTCTGCATATGGCAAATTCTCGTCCCAACTAGATCCATAATCTAGCGCACAAGCTCTCAACATATCCTCCAAAATCTGGTTGACTCTCTCGGTTTGTCCATCTGTCTATGGATGGAAAGCTGTACTAAACTCCAGTCTTGTACCCAAAGTTTCATGCAACTGATTCCAGAACTTTGAGGTAAATTGGGTTCCTCTATCTGATACAATGCTCCTTGGAACTCCATGCAGACATACGATTCTGGTCATGTATATCTTTGCCAACTTTGCACTTGTGACGCCCGGGTAATTAAACTACAGTGATCCTTTGCTAATGATGCCATGTCACCACTATTACTGTTACTAATCTCCCATTGATCCAAATCCGCTTCAAATTCAAATTCAAATAATAAGTGAAATACTAAACTTCTCAAACATGAAAACTAAAATGTTCATTAAGTAACAAATAATTCTGAAGCAATTCTAAAATTGTAACTAAACTTAAATGGATTAGTTAAGTGACCCTAACAACCTCAAACTTTGGCAAGCAACAACATTTAATAACCTTTTAATTAATCTAAATTTAATATGAATTAGTATTTCACCCAAACTAGTTTTTGGTGCAAGGATCTGATGCACTGCAACTTATAAACTAGCTCCCATATTTTATAAATACCATTTAGATGCTAAACATTTTGCAAACAAAAAAAGAAAAAAAAGAAAAAAGAAAAGAAAAGGCATCAATAGGACCCCCTCTTCCACCCGCTGGGCCAAACGGCCCAGCTGGCCACCAGGCCGACTAGGCCGGCCCAGACCCAGACCATTAACCCCTCCCGGGGGGCACCGAAACCCTAACCACCTTCCCCACGATCCCCACTCTCCTCCCCCCTGCGCGATCTGGATCGGGGGCGCCCCAACGCACCTCGCCCCGATCCCCTTACCCCCCGAGCCCGATGCCGGGGCCCGACGCCGTCCCATCGTCGCCGGGCTGCGCCGCCCCACCACTCCATCGCCGGAACGCCATCGCCGCCGCCTCGCTCCACCAATCCTCCCCGAACGACCTCCACGCGCTCGACAACGTCGCGGAGACCACCTCGCCGGACTGCCTCCCCTACGTCGCCGGCGTCCCCGTCTTCCTCCTCGTGCCCCGCTGCCCAGTCCCTTGCAACCCCTTGTGAGCGCCACCCCCATCTCCCTCTCTGACCCCGCGCCGGAATCGTCCTCGACGGGACTCGCTCGCCCGCGTGCTCCCGCAGCTCCGCCCGACCCTTGCCCCGTAGCCTTCCCCGCGGCCTGGTGCCCGCGGCCACCCCGCCGTGCACCGCGGCCTCTGCTTCGCCTCGCTGCGCCCCCCTGCTGGCCTCGCCCACCGCCACACGGCCACGCGTCGCCGGCCATGCCACTCGGCCGCCCGCTGCTCCGGCCGACCCCCCCCTTCCCCCCCGCCCGCCACCTCGCCTGCCTCCGCCCAGCAGCCCCCCTTCACCCCCTTCGGCACCCTAGCGGCTACCACACCGGCCGGTTCGGCCATGGCCGCTGGCCGCGTGCGTGCCCCACCCAGCCCGGACATGTCCGGCACGCCAAAGGGTGTGGCCTGGACATTGTCCGGCCATGTGTGGTGCTGCCCTGGACGTGTCCGGCTGGACATTGTCCAGTGGCCCAGTGCTACTGTCAATAAAAAAAAGAGATAAGATAATAAAAATAATAATGTTAATTAATTAATTAGGTATTTTAATTAAGTTAATTATTTGTTAATTAGTCTAACTAATATTAGCTAATCTAATTAGTTAGATATTCTATTAGTTAGTGTTTGAGGCAATGACATGCGGGTCTGTTGACCCTGTTGTCCAGTCAACTCTGTTGACTGTTGACCATTGACCAGTTTATTAAAATTAATTCTAAATGCTTAAAACTTCAGAAAATAATATAAAATAAACCGTAGCTCGGATCGAAAAACTTTGTACATGAAACTTGCTCAAAACGATGAGACGAACCCGTATACGCAGCCCGTTCGTCCGCCACGCATCCCTAACCTATCGAAGATGCAACTTTCCCCCACTCCGGCTCCTTTGCCCAAAAACGCGAAACACCGGGAATAATTTCCCGGATGTTCCCCCCTTCACCGGTACCACCTCGTACCGCATTAGGGCACACCTAGCATCACGCTTTGTCATGTCATGCATTGTCATGCTTTTGTTTGCATTATATTTATTGTTTCTTCCCCCTCTTCTCTCGCTAGACATCGAGACCGACGCCGCTGCTACCCAGTACGACTACGGTGTTGACGACCCCTCTCTCTTGCCAGAGCAACCAGGCAAGCCCTTCCCTTGATCACTAGATATCGCCTACTCTTCTCTATACTGCTTGCATTAGAGTAGTGTAGCATGTTACTGCTTTCCGTTAATCCTATCCTGATGCATAGCCTGTCATTGTTGCTACAACTGTTGATACCTTACCTGCAACCCTAAATACTTAGTATAGGAGGCTAGATTATCATCAGTGGCCCTACCCTCTTGTCCGTATGCCATGCCATACTACTGGGTTGTGATCACTACGGGAGGTGATCACGGGCATATACTATATACTTTACACTGTTACATTACCGGTGATACTTTTTGGAGATGGGGGCTGAAGGGGCAGGTGGCTCCATCCAGGTAGTGGTGGGCCTGAGTTCCCGACGGCCCCCGACTGTTACTTTGTGGCGAAGCGACGGGACAGGTTGAGACCACCTAGGAGAGAGGTGGGCCTGGCCCTGGTCGGCGTTCGCGGATACTTAACACGCTTAACGAGATCTTGGTATTTGATCCGAGTCTGGCTACTGGCCTATACGCACTAACCATCTACGCGGGGACAGTTATGGGCACTCGACGTCGTGGTATCAGCCGAAGCCTTCTCGGCGTCAGCGATTGAGTGGCGCGCACCGGATGGGACTGGAACGCCTACTAGGCTAGGTCTGCTTCCGGCCGCGCTCGCAACGTGCAGGTGTGCAAAGGGCGATGGGCCCAGACCCCTGCGCCATAGGATTTAGACCGGCGTGCTGACCTCTCTGTTGTGCCTAAGTAGGGCTGCGACGTGTTGATCTTTCGAGGCCGGGCATGACCCAAAAAAGTGTGTCCGGCCAAATGGGATCGAGCGTGTTGGGTTATGTGGTGCACCCCTGCAGGGAAGTTAAATCTATTCGAATAGCCGTGATCTTCGGTAACAGGATGACTTGGAGTTGTACCTTGACCTTATGACAACTAGAACCGGATCCTTAATAAAACACACCCTTCCAAGTGCCAGATACAACCGGTGATCGCTCTCTAACAGGGCGACGAGGAGAGGATCGCCGGGTAGGTTTATGCTATGCGGTGATACTTGGAGGACTTCAGTCTACTCTCTTCTACATGCTGCAAGATGGAGGCTGCCAGAAGCGTAGTCTTCGAAAGGGCTAACTATCCCCCTCTTATTCCGGCTTTCTGCAATTCAGTCCAGATATAATAGCCTTATTCCAGTTGATACCAATGCATACATATGTAGTGTAGCTCCTTGCTTGCGAGTACTTTGGATGAGTACTCACGGTTGCTTTTCTCCCTCTTTTCCCCCCTTTCCCTTCTACCTGGTTGTCGCAACCAGATGCTGGAGTCCAGGAGCCAGACGCCACCATCAACGACGACTCCTACTACACCGGAGGTGCCTACTACAACGTGCATGCCGCTGATGACGTTCAGGAGTAGTTTAGGAGGATCCCAGGCAGGAGGCATGCGCCTCTTTCGATCTGTATCCTAGTTTGTGCTAGCCTTCTTAAGGCAAACTTTTTTAACTCATGTCTGTACTCAGATATTGTTGCTTCCGCTGACTCGTCTATGATCGAGTTCTTGTATTCGAGCCCTCGAGGCCCCTGGCTTGTAATATGATGCTTGTATGACTTATTTTATTTGTAGAGTTGTGTTGTGATATCTTCCCGTGAGTCCCTGATCTTGATCGTACACGTTTGCGTGTATGATTAGTGTACGATTGGATCGGGGGCGTCACAAGTTGGTATCAGAGCCGATTGCCTGTAGGAATCCCCCTTCCACACTCCTTGGCCGAAGTTGAGTCTAGACATAACAAAAACTTTTACTAACATGGCTGAGTGCCTTACGGGCCCACATCGCCATCTGGGTGGTATTAGGCTCTTTTACTCCTCGATCTTTACTCTGGGATTCTGAACTCTCTTCTATTCGGGTTAAACGATTTTTACTAAAATCTAACTTTAGGTTCTCGAAAATACTTTCTCCCGGAGAGCTCCTTCAGTCCAGGTGATCGCCGGCTGCACCAGAAGATTTCGAAGATACTCTCCGATTTTCTCTCGAGACCTTGTGCCCGATGCTTTTGCAATTCCCGACCACCGATAAACCCTTATGGATAACTACTTACACTTGCCATTCATACGATCATCCCCCATTGATCTTGTTATTACAAGATACCCCGAAGTTTTCTCTATTGTTCTGAGAATACTTTGTGCCTACTGCCTAGCAGTTCTTTGCCACATGAATACCCCTTCAAATAAATCCTCGCACTTGTTGAGTATCCGCTCATCCCCAGTTGTTCTTGTGTTTCACAAAAGTCTTCAAAATACTATTTGATCTTCCGAAAATCCTCTGGAGCCTTTGGCTCTTGAAATTCTTGCTTGCTTGCATTATGGTTAATCCCATAAGTCTCGTAGTCTTATTGACATTCCTTGTCATTATCATTTTGAGTCTATTGACTCAATATGTTTGCGAATACAAGCAATCATCATTGATCCTTATAAATTACCTTTCCGGCTGAGCTGCCATTCTTTAACTGGAATTGGTTCTCGACCAATCCAATTGTCGTTGATTGTACCCTAAGGCTATTCAACTTATCCATCCCTAATCAGAGCATTGCTTCTGATCCCTTGATTTGGAAATCATAATTCCTTTGCATTTGACAATTGACTTAGTCAGTTGTTTCTATAATCTGATTTCCTTGCATTCTTCTTCCTCTAGTTGAGTACCGATGCTCACGTCAGATCCCTTGTGGACCACCAGAACCTTTATTGGATTTTATCCAACGACGTCCTTCATATTCAATAACTTTGTGAGTCTTTTCTCGGATACATAATGCCTTGGGTAAATTGTATCCTCTGCTTTGTCAACCATGCTCTGCTATCGAGCTTGTGTTATTTACTCCTGAAGTTTGTGGTATATATTCCTAAGAGGCCCCGATGGGTTGGACATATGCCTTCTCTAATCTATGTGAACCCGGAAAGTACTACGGGTCATACTCTACTAGTGTTATGTCAGATAAAATTTCAACACACAGCTTCGTTGAAGGCGAGAGGTGAATGGAAGGTTATACATTGAAGAAGTGGGAGTCGACCTTGAACTTTGTGTTCATGCCCATGGACACGATGTAGATCCTACCACAGAAGCTTCTTGCGATACTAACTATTTCGTTGGTACAATATCATCTGGTATTTGTGAATTTATCCTATGCAATCGTGGTTCCGACCATATTTTCTCTTTGATCCCATTTCTCGGGCAAGTTTAATCACTTGTCTTCTATGGATCAATACACCAGTCCAACCTTCACTTTGATCTTGTGTCGAGTATTACCCCGGGTATCTCGAGGATATCTTGCCATTGCACTACATCTTATAAACTTTGATGAAGCACTACCTTACCTTGTCCTTGCCACTTCATGGGTTCTGGGTTGTTTGTCGACCGAGAACACCGATAAGTGAATCGATGCTGCACTCCAATTCAATAACTCTTAAGTAATTTTCGTTGCTTATGGGTTTAATAATCCTTCAAGTCATTCCTAGCCTGATCGGCTATACCATTATCATACCAAATTCTAACGGTGCTACCTGGTCCTTAACCCTGGAGCACCACCTTCGATGATGAGCTAAGCTTACGTCAATTTTCCTCATCATATCATTCCGCCTGGAACAACAAGCTTGATTTTGAGTTTGTGTCGTACGCATGGTCCCCTTAACCCTTTGCTTCATAATTCCGTTGACTTGATGTTATCGCCGATCGATTACATCTTCATGAAATCTCTCGACAAATGTGTCGTGATCATCATCAGCGTTCTGAGCTCTTCCATGATATCAATTGAATTCATGATGAGAAATAACATCCTTGCCCTCGATGAATTGTATTATCATCGACCACTTTATTGCCTTCCCACCAACACAAGCTTGTTCATGTTTGGTGTTATACCTTGAGTTCCTTGCTATCCAGCAATTGTTCTTCTTTACCTTGGAGTATTACCATCCTTTATGTCAAGAATGTTCTGAGATTTGTTCCACCTCTTGAGAATTCTTGACATAGAAATACTTCTCACCATCACCATTCTTTCTTGGTCCCCGTGTTAATTCCAACAAGTGAACGGTGTTGTTTGGATTCTTTCCTTCTAGCAACCCTATTTCTTTGAAGTTAATGGTCGAAAGTTCATTCTTAGGCTATTGATTATTGAATCACCATTCCGACATTGGTCGTGCAACCCAACCCATATTTCGGGTGCACCTTTCAACCAATGTTTAATTGTGTATGTTTTCCTCGAGCATACTTCCTTATATCATTTGATCTGACAAATGTTATCTCCTTGTTCACTTAATGGTGGAAATCCATCTTTTGGAAATCTCGATGAATTGCGGTTGAGTTCACCAGACACCTCCTTGTCCTCTCCTTGGGTTATTGATGGACTCTTGTTAACAGAAATCACTTCATAGTTCATTTCCTCGAGAATCTTACAATGTCATCTCGTCAATTTGTGTTGCACCTTTTTCTTCTCAGGTATCCTAAGTCTGAGGTATCCTGACACCAATCAGATCTGAATCTCGGTCAGATATGATGGTTGGGATATATTTCCAAGAGTTGTAACATTGATCTCTACGTAACCCGGTAAGGTGGTGTCTTTGCTTAGCACCCTTGGCCAGAGGACCTATTGTTATAGTTTCCTTTTTAGCAATGTTAACCATTCTTCCAAGAGGAAATTGAAAGACTTATTCTATAAGCTGTTCCTGATGAATCCATTGAGTATCTAAAGTCCGACCTTTGCTTGAAGACCATGTCAATGCTATCTCGAAGCATGTCTGTGGTACTCCGATTTTCAACAAGAACATTTGAAGCCCAATGCTAAATGTTCTTGCTCAATTATCCAAACACCGATGTATGGGTAATGTCATGAAATTTCTCCCCCCTACCTAAAGAGGTTTCTACATTATATCATGTCATGGATATCATGCTCTGCTTGTCCTTGGGAAGGATATACCCTTGAAATATGTGTTTAAACACATTTTCCTTTCCATTGTTCTGTTTAATCTGATAATCTTATTTTCCTTTCCATTGGTTGGTTTAACCTTTCTTGAGGTCTATATAATCTAAGCAGTATTATTCTCCTGCTTATGTAAGCACCTCGTGGTACAACTCTGCCAGTAAGACCCATTTACTATTGTTGGTGACATTTCGGTAACCACCGATGGACGAGAACTTTGCCTATTGGTCCGCCTCGATGCAACGAGTAGGAAAATGGTTCTCTTCGTCACTCGCCCTTGGTACCAACGTTTTTGCCGACATAACTGACATGGTACTCTCTGACATGCCTTGCTATCATGACCGTGCAAGATGTCACTGCTCCTATTAAAAAAAAACCACTTGGTGGGCCCATAACCCACAGTTTCACAGGATCGAAACCTGACTCTCCTGTACAACCCCTATTCCCAAACTTATTCCTCGCGCGTGGCCTCATATGTAATTCACGGGCCACCATCCTAGTGATCTATTCTGGTAACCGACGCAATATTCAATCTCGTTGCTTTGGACCCCTTTCGCATGTTGCTTCAGACATCGAGCGATTTCCTATCCATTTGAAACTTCTCACGGTACCTTCTTACTTTACTCTCGACATTTTCTTAAGTATCTATTCGAGAGTTACTTTCTACCACATTCCTTGAGTTATCTGCCAGATAGTCAGCCTTGTAAGGACCGTTCTTCCGAACATGCCCATTATCCTTTTTCGTAAGTACGATGGAACCCCCGAAGAAAGGACGGCGACTTAATCATGATGCCCTAAAGAAGAGGAATGGGGACAACAACACAATGAATTGACCTCTTCGAGAAGAGCTACCAAGACCGAGAGGACTCGTTAGAATTTCGTAACCAAAACTTTCCCCCCTACACATCCTCCTAAATCTCGGGACGAGATTTCTTACAGTGGAGGAGAATTGTGACGCCCGGGTAATTAAACTACAGTGATCCTTTGCTAATGATGCCATGTCACCACTATTACTGTTACTAATCTCCCGTTGATCCAAATCCGCTTCAAATTCAAATTCAAATAATAAGTGAAATACTAAACTTCTCAAACATGAAAACTAAAATGTTCATTAAGTAACAAATAATTCTGAAGCAATTCTAAAATTGTAACTAAACTTAAATGGATTAGTTAAGTGACCCTAACAACCTCAAACTTTGGCAAGCAACAACATTTAATAACCTTTTAATTAATCTAAATTTAATATGAATTAGTATTTCACCCAAACTAGTTTTTGGTGCAAGGATCTGATGCACTGCAACTTATAAACTAGCTCCCATATTTTATAAATACCATTTAGATGCTAAAAATTTTGCAAACAAAAAAAAGAAAAAAAAAGGAAAAAAAGAAAAGGCATCAATAGGACCCCCTCTTCCACCCGATGGGCCAAACGGCCCAGCTGGCCACCAGGCCGACTAGGCCGGCCCAGACCCAGTCCATTAACCCCTCCCGGGGGGCACCGAAACCCTAACCCCCTTCCCCACGATCCACACTCTCCTCCCCCCCCTGCGCGATCTGGATTGGGGGCACCCCAATGCACCTCGCCCCGATCCCCTTGCCCCCCGAGCCCGACGCCGGGGCCCGACGCCGCCCCATCGTCGCCGGGCTGCCCCGCCCCACCACTCCGTCGCCGGAACGCCATCGCCGCCGCCTCGCTCCACCAATCCTCCCCGAACGACCTCCACGCGCTCGACGCCGTCGCCGGAGACCACCTCGCCGGACTGCCTCCCCTATGTCGCCCGTGTCCCCGTCTTCCTCCTCGTGCCCTGCTGCCCAGTCCCCTGCAACCCCTTGTGAGCGCCACCCCCATCTCCCTCTCTGACCCCGCGCCGGAATCGTCCTCGACGGGACTCGCTCGCTCGCGTGCTCCCGCAGCTTCGCCCGACCCTTGCCCCGTAGCCTTCCCCGCGGCCTGGTGCCCGCGGCCACCCCGCCGTGCACCGCGGCCTCTGCTTCGCCTCGCTGCAGCCCCCTGCTGGCCTCGCCCACCGCCGCACGGCCACGCGTCGCCGGCCATGCCACCCGGCCGCCCGCTGCTCCGGCCGACCCCCCCCCCCCCCGCCCGCCACCTCGCCTGCCTCCGCCCAGCAGCCCCCCTTCACCCCCTTCGGCACCCTAGCGGCTACCGCACCGGCCGGCTCGGCCATGGCCGCTGGCCGCGTGCGTGCCCCGCCCAGCCCGGACATGTCCGGCACGCCAAAGGGTGTGGCCTGGACATTGTCCGGCCATGTGTGGTGCTGCCCTGGACGTGTCCGGCTGGACATTGTATAGTGGCCCAGTGCTACTGTCAGTAAAAAAAAAGAGATAAGATAATAAAAATAATATTGTTAATTAATTAATTAGGTATTTTAATTAAGTTATTTTTTTGTTAATTAGTCTAACTAATATTAGCTAATCTAATTAGTTAGATATTCTATTATTTAGTGTTTGAGGCAATGACATGCGGGTCTGTTGACCCTGTTGTCCAGTCAACTCTGTTGACTGTTGACCATTGACCAGTTTATTAAAATTAATTCTAAATGCTTAAAACTTCAGAAAATAATATAAAATAAACCGTAGCTCGGATCGAAAAACTTTGTACATGAAAGTTGCTCAAAACGACGAGACGAACCCGTATACACAGCCCGTTCGTCCGCCACGGATCCCTAACCTATCGAACACGCAACTTTCCCCCACTCCGGCTCCTTTGCCCAAAAACGCGAAACACCGGGAATAATTTCCCGGATGTTCCCCCCTTCACCGGTACCACCTCGTACCGCGTTAGGGCACACCTAGCATCACGCTTTGTCATGTCATGCATCGTCATGCTTTTGTTTGCATTATATTTATTGTTTCTTCCCCCTCTTCTCTCGCTAGACATCGAGACCGACGCCGCTGCTACCCAGTACGACTACGGTGTTGACGACCCCTCTCTCTTGCCAGAGCAACCAGGCAAGCCCTTCCCTTGATCACTAGATATCGCCTACTCTTCTCTATACTGCTTGCATTAGAGTAGTGTAGCATGTTACTGCTTTCCGTTAATCCTATCCTGATGCATAGCCTGTCATTGTTGCTACAACTGTTGATACCTTACCTGCAATCCTAAATACTTAGTATAGGATGCTAGATTATCATCAGTGGCCCTACCTCTTGTCCGTCTGCCATGCTATACTATTGGGCTGTGATCACTTTAGGAGGTGATCACGGGCATATACTATATACTTTACACTGTTACATTACCGGTGATACTTTTTGGAGATGGGGGCTGAAGGGGCAGGTGGCTCCATCCAGGTAGTGGTGGGCCTGAGTTCCCGACGGCCCCCGACTGTTACTTTGTGGCAAAGCGACGGGGCAGGTTAAGACCACCTAGGAGAGAGGTGGGCCTGGCCCTGGTCGGCGTTCGCGGATACTTAACACGCTTAATGAGATCTTGGTATTTGATCCGAGTCTGGCTACTGGCCTATACGCACTAACCATCTACGCGGGGACAGTTATGGGCACTCGACGTCGTGGTATCAGCCGAAGCCTTCGTGACGTCAGCGACTGAGTGGCACGCGCCGGATTGGACTGGAACGCCTACTAGGCTAGGTCTGCTTCCGGCCGCGTTCGCAACGTGCAGGTGTGCAAAGGGCGATGGGCCCAGACCCTTGCGCCATAGGATTTAGACCGGCGTGCTGACCTCTCTGTTGTGCCTAAGTAGGGCTGCGACGTGTTGATCTTCCGAGGCCGGGCATGACCCAGAAAAGTGTGTCCGGCCAAATGGGATCGAGCGTGTTGGGTTATGTGGTGCACCCCTGCAGGGAAGTTAAATCTATTAGAATAGCCGTGATCTTCGGTAACAGGACGACTTGGAGTTGTACCTTGACCTTATGACAACTAGAACCGTATCCTTAATAAAACACACCCTTCCAAGTGCCAGATACAACCGGTGATCGCTCTCTAACAGGGCGACGAGGAGAGGATCGCCGGGTAGGTTTATGCTATGCGGTGATACTTGGAGGACTTCAGTCTACTCTCTTCTACATGCTGCAAGATGGAGGCTGCCAGAAGCGTAGTCTTCGAAAGGGCTAACTATCCCCCTCTTATTCCGGCTTTCTGCAGTTCAGTCCACATATAATAGCCTTATTCCAGTTGATACCAATGTATACATATGTAGTGTAGCTCCTTGCTTGTGAGTACTTTGGATGAGTACTCACGGTTGCTTTTCTCCCTCTTTTCCCCCCTTTCCCTTCTACCTGGTTGTCGCAACCAGATGCTGGAGTCCAGGAGCTAGACGCCACCGTCGACGACGACTCCTACTACACTGGAGGTGCCTACTACAACGTGCAGGCCGCTGATGACGTTCAGGAGTAGTTTAGGAGGATCCCAGGCAGGAGGCCTGCGCCTCTTTCGATCTGTATCCCGGTTTGTGCTAGCCTTCTTAAGGCAAACTTTTTTAACTCATGTCTGTACTTAGATATTGTTGCTTCCGCTCACTCGTCTATGATCGAGTTCTTGTATTCGAGCCCTCGAGGCCCCTGGCTTGTAATATGATGCTTGTATGACTTATTTTATTTGTAGAGTTGTGTTGTGATATCTTCCCGTGAGTCCCTGATCTTGATTATACACGTTTGCGTGTATGATTAGTGTATGATTAAATCGGGGGCGTCACAGCACTGGTATAGGTAGTCTTCACTGGAATGAAAAAAATGAGCTACCTTTGTCAAACGATCGACTACAACCCATATTGAGTCATAGCTTGAACGAGTTCTGGGTAAACCTGTAATAAAATCCATGCCTAACTTATCCCACTTCCATTCGGGTATTGGCAATGGCTGTAGCAATCCTGCTGGGTTCTGATGCTCTGCCTTTACTCTCTGACATACATCACAAACTTCTACATACTCCGCAATATTCTTATTCATTCCGGTCCACCAGAAAATTGTAGTGACCAGACCTCAAACAGTCTGATCTTTGTGCTCCGGTGTCATCCCTGGATCAGTAATGCTGACACCACACAGTACTCGGAGGATTTATAGAAGAGTAGCAATCACACACTTATTACATCGAGTGTCTCAAAAGAGAACTTATTACAATAAATATGGCTTAAGGCCATCTAATTATGATAACAGCGGAAGGCTTGGAAGATAAGTGAGTCCATCAACTCCAACGGCATCACTGAGTATAGAACCACGACCTAAAAAATCCTTAATCGTCGTCTGAAAAGTCTGCAACATTAACGTTGCATCCCGAAAACGGGTCAGCACATGGAATATGCTGGCAAGGTAACACATAGAGAGTAATGGAATGCAACAGCTATACTATATGCATATTTGGCTGGTGGAAAGCTCTATGGTTACAGTTTTTGCATAAAGCCAATTTTCCCTACTTCAAAAGGAGTAAATTTAATTACTATCATGGTGGTTGTTAAACATTGAGAATGGTTGACAGCATTCTCAATCCCAATTAAGCATCATCATTAACCCAACAACATTAATTTTAGAGTAACATGTTGAGATTCACATGATAATCCAGGTACTAGATACTCAAGATGTCCATAACTAGGTACACGGCTAACCATCATTAGTTTATTACACTCTGCAGAGGTTTGCCCACTTTTCCCCACAAGACTCGATCGCCTCCGTTGGATTTCTCGCACTACATGGTGTTTGAGAAACGGATGACCGAGACACAGTCTTTCAGAAATGCTAGCACCTTACGATGGATAGACCGGTACACCTACTTTCCCCTACATCTGCTAGTCTACCTTGTAAGAGTTCGCACGACTTAATCAACTATGCCAGAGCCCATAATGGCTTGTGGCTGCACACGGAAGTTTCTAGTATGAATAATCTCATGATCCCTTTGAGCCTGGGTGGCGGTCCAAAAGATGAAAATAGGCAAGTCCGGGAATACCCAGGTGCCTCAATCCACCCAGATGTGTGTTTAGGTTGCCACCTTAGATAAACCATTAATTAACAATCTCACATCTGTCATGGATATCACTCACCCAATCCACGTCTACTAGCATAGCATGGCATAATAAGAAAACGTAGAAATAACTCCCAAAGGTTTGATAATAAACAGGTAATAGGTACTACCTCATCTACTTCCCATCCCACAATTTAATTAGATCCTAATCATGCAATGTGTGAGGATTGATCTAATGCAATAAAACTGGGTTGTAGAAAAAGGTATGATCAAAGTGTTACTTGCCTTGCTGATGATCCGCGAAACCTAGAGATTCAAAGTAACAGGCGGCGCACTCCGGGTATTCTATCACAGACAAACAAACAAGCATACAATAAGTACTCATCTAATGCACAGGTAAAACTCAAATAGAAGATCTAACCAGAAAGTTCAACTTAAGAACCCTGGTTTGCAAAAAGAATCAAATCGAACGTAGCAAAAGAAATCAAACGGCGAAAGAAATCAACTTCGTTCTAGTAATCTGGATCTAAGTCAAATTTTACAGTAGCAAAAACTTGTTTAAGTTGATTATTCGGAAAGAGGGTTTCGAGACGAAACTCCAGGCGCTTGAATCACCCGATTCCGATAAACGAGCGAAAAGTTATACTAAAACGAAAATCGGATCAGAAATCACGATCAGAAAATAACCGCGGAAAATCCGACGAAAAAGAAAAACGACGAACAGATTAATCGTTAATTAACCTAATCCGAAAATAATTAAAATAATATTAAAATAATAAAAAAATGGAAAATAAAACCGACGAAAAAGAAAGTAAATATTTTTAAAAAAAAATTCGGCACGGAAGTCGAGGCGGCGGCGAACCTCGGGCGGCGTGCAACTCCGGCGAGTCGGCGGCGGGTCCGGCGGCGGCGGCGGCGGGCTAGGGTTTCGGGCGCGGGCGCGGTTATGGGCTGGGGCGCCGGGTGCCTCGCTATTTAAAGGCGCCCCCGGGCGGAGTCCCGCTCGGATACGACCCATAGTCGGTTTCGTTTTTTTTAAATAATTACGCTTGGAAGAAAAATAAGAAGAAATACTAAACGGACTCCAAAAATCATGAAATAAGTTTTCCCGGGTTTCTAAAATCAAGCCCGATAAAGTGAACATTTATTTGGGCCCAAAATACAACTTTGAAAAACGCATATTTTTCCTAAATTCAATTAAAAACACCGAAAAACTCCGAAATAAATCTTATTTGATTTTTTATTAAATCCTCAATATTTCTATATTTTGGGAAAGTCATTTTATTCCCTCTGTCATATTTTTGTAATAGAAATAATTGATGATAAAATAAAAAAAATCAAATGATCCTGTTTACAAAATTTGAGAAAACTCAAATATGTAAATAACGAAATCCCCAACTCTCTCCGTGGGTCCTTGAGTTGCTTAGGATTTTCTAGGATCAAAACCAAAAGCAAAATAAAATATGATATGCATGATGATCTAATGTATAACATTCCAAATTGAAAATTTGGGATGTTACAAACCTACCCCCCTTAAGATGAATCTCGCCCTCGAGATTTGGGTTGGCTAGAAAATAGGTGAACTTCATCTTGCTCCCAGGTGGCTTCATCCTCCGTGTGGTGGCTCCACTGAACTTTGCAAAACTTGATAACCTTGCTGCGAGTGACTCGGCTGGCAAACTCGAGAATCTTGACTGGTTTCTCCTCATAGGTCAAATTGTTATCCAACTGAATTGCTTCCAATGGCACTGTGTCTCTCAAAGGTATGTCAGCCATCTCCGCGTGACACTTCTTCAACTGAGAAACGTGGAACACATCATGAACTCCTGTCAATCCTTCTGGCAATTCCAACTTGTAGGCCACTTCTCCCATACGCTCCAAAACTCGATATGGCCCTACAAATCGTGGCGCTAACTTCCCCTTAACTCCAAAGCGCTTAATCCCTCGAAGTGGGGATACTCGAAGATAAGTTATGTCTCCGACTTCATAAACTGTCTCCTTGCGTTTAGAATCTGCGTAGCTCTTCTGCCTGGACTGGGCTACCTTGAGCCTATCACGAATCAACTTCACCTTCTGTTCAGACTCTTTAATCAGATCTTGTCCAAACAACTGGCGGTCTCCAACTTCGTCCCATGACAACGGTGTCCTGCACCTCCTTCCGTACAGAGCTTCGAAAGGGGCCATCTTCAAACTGGTCTGATAGCTATTATTGTAAGAGAACTCTGCATATGGCAAATTATCGTCCCAACTAGATCCATAATCTAGCGCACAAGCTCTCAGCATATCCTCCAAAATCTGATTGACTCTCTCGGTCTGTCCATCTGTCTGCGGATGAAAAGCTGTACTAAATTCTAGCCTAGTACCCAAAGTCTCATGCAACTGCTTCCAGAACTTTGAGGTAAACTGGGTTCCTCTATCTGATACGATGCTCCTCGGAACTCCATGCAAACATACGATCCTGGTCATGTATATCTTTGCCAACTTAGCACTGGTGTAAGTGGTCTTTACTGGGATGAAATGAGCTACCTTCGTCAATCGATCAACTACAACCCAAATCGAGTTATAGCCTGAACGAGTCCTTGGTAATCCCGTGATAAAATCCATGCCTAGCTTATCCCACTTCCATTCGGGTATCGGCAATGGTTGCAACAATCCTGCTGGCTTCTGATGCTTTGCCTTTACTCTCTGACATACGTCACAAACTGCTACATACTCCGCAATATCCTTCTTCATTCCGGTCCACCAGAAAATATCCTTCAAATCCAAATACATCTTGGTATTTCCTGGGTGAATCGAATACGGTGAATCATGTGCCTCTTGCAGAATCAAACTCTTGTGATCCGTGTACACCTCACAATGATTTCCAATGAGGAAATGTCTCCACGTCTTCAATTCATGCACTACGGCTGCTAACTCCAAATCATGCGTGGCATAATTCAATTCGTGAGGCTTCAGTTGTCGTGAAGCATACGAAACAACTCTTCCCTCCTACATAAGAATTGCTCCAAGTCCTCGACATGAAGCGTCGCAATACACCTCATAATCCTTGGTTTGATCTGGCAAAATCAACACTAGTGAGGTAACCAAACGGTTCTTCAATTCCTGGAAACTAGCCTCACACTCCTCAGTCCATTTGAACTTAGTATCCTTCTTCAACAACTCCGTCATAGGCTTCGCAATCTTTGAGAAGTTCTCAATAAATCTCCGTAGTATCCTACGAGGCCCAGAAAACTCCGGATCTCTCCAACTGTTGTTGGTGCTTCCCAATTGGTCACAGTGATAACCTTGGTGGGGTTAACTGCTATTCCTTCTCTGGATATAACATGTTCGAGGAATCCAACTTCCTTCAACCAAAACTCACATTTGCTGAACTTGGCATATAACTGATGTTCTCTGAGCTTCTCAAGTACCAATCGCAAATGTTCTTTATGCTCCTCTTCATTCTTTGAGAATACCAGAATATCATCGATGAAAACCACGACGAACTTATCCAAAAACTCCATGAACACTTTGTTCATCATGTTCATAAAATAGGCAGGTGCGTTAGTCTGTCCAAATGACATAACGGTATACTCATACAGTTCATATCTTGTGGTGAATGCTGTCTTAGGTATGTCCTGCTCTCGAATCTTCAACTGATGGTACCCTGATCGCAAATCGATCTTGGAAAACACTTTAGCCCCTTGCAATTGATCAAACAGATCATTGATCATTGGTAGCGGGTACTTGTTTTTGATTGTTACTTCGTTCAATCCTCGATAATCAACAACCATTCTTAACGATCCATCCTTCTTCTCCACTAGAAGTACTGGTGATTCCCAAGGCGAAGAACTTGGGCGAATGTAACCTTTATACAGTAACTCCTTAATCTGCTTCTTAATTTCCACCAAATCTTTTGCGGGCGTCCTGTATGGTCGCTTCGATATTGGCCCAGTGCCTGGCAAAAGCTCAATCAAAAACTCAATGTCTCTATCCGGTGGCATGCCTGGCAACTCTTCGGGAAATACATCAGGAAAATCCTTTACCACTGGTACTTCCTCCCGCACAACTCCTGATAAGGAATTTACTTGTGTCCTGTTTGGCGCATGTCGGGATACATACTTGATCCTTCTTCCTTCTGGCATTGTGAGCAAAATTGTCTTACTGGCACAATCGATGTTTCCTCCATACATCGACAGCCAATCCATATCGAGAATTACATCCAAACCTTGGGATTCCAGAATAATTAAATCCATTGGGAAAACATGCCTTCCTATACTTAATGGCACTTGAAAACATCCTTGTCCGGCCATGTACTCTGCTCCTGGCGAGCTTACTAGCATAGGTGTTTTAAGAACCCTAGTGGGCAGGCTATACTTTTCCACAAATCCCCTTGATATGTATGAATGCGATGCACCAGTATCAAAAAGAACGAGTGCAGTAAATGACTTAACCAAAAACTGACCTATTACTGCATCGGGCTGAGCTTCAACCTCCTCCACATTAACGTGGTTCACCTATCCCCTGTTGAAAGGGTTCGGCTTCTTTCCAGAGCTTCCATTGCCGTTTTGGCCTTCAGGACATTCATTGGCATAATGTCCGGTCTTGGAACACTTGAAACAGGTGACTTGACTCAGATCTCTCTTGGCTGGGGTTGATGGGGTGCTGCGGTTCTGGCCATTGCTTCCTCCATTCCCATTACCATTCTTGGTGCCATTGTGATTGTGAGAGCTACCTACTCCATGGGTATGCTGAAAATGTCCTCCCGGTCTAGGGGTAAAACGTGGCTTCTTCTGAGCTCCTGTATTATACTTTCCTTGTCCATACTTCCTCTTGCGGTTCTCAATTTGCTGCTGCTTCCCTTCAATCATAAGAGCACGGTCTACCAACTCCTGGTAGTTGTTGAAGGTGGCTACCATCAACTGCATACTCAAGTCATCATTCAGTCCTTCCAGGAATTTCTCCTGCTTAGCTGCATCCGTAGCAACGTCATCTGGGGCATAACATGCTAGCTTACTAAACTCCTCCACATACTGGCCAACTGTCCGTCCTCCTTGGTGCAAGTTACGAAACCCACGCTTCTTCATGGCCATTGCTCCTGCTGAAACATGGGCAGTACGAAAAGCCTGCTCAAACTGGTCCCATGTGACAGTGTCGACTGGGAAGGTGGCTATGAAATTCTCCCACCAGGATGCTGCGGGTCCTTCTAACTGATGTGCGGCAAATTTCACCTTCTCCGCATCTGTGCATCCTGCTGTGGTCAACTCCCTAGCTGCCTTGCGGAGCCAATCATCTGCTACTATCGGCTCGGTGCTACTGGAAAACACCGGCGGATTCAGCCTAAGAAAACGGGCTAAGTGGTCAACAGGTGGTGGTGGTGGTGGTGGGTTGTTGTTCCCCTGATTCTGATTCTGAACTAGCAACTGCATCAAGGTGTTCTGCTGCTGGATCAACTGGGTGAGCTCCGGCGGAAAGGAAAATTCGGGGTCACATCTCGAAGGCATCGGAGGGTTTAGAAAAGATGAGATATAAGAATAGAGGGGGCCTAAAGAGAAAACACTACCCATATGCACATGAGGCAAAAGCAAACAATTCACTTCATTCAATCAAACAAAGGCATACAATCGATCTAACTATCGCAAAGTGCTCGGACTACTATATTTACATGGTGGACTACTACTACTGATGAGGTGGTCTACTAGAAATATTCTACGGTTATAGACTCCATGATATCTGCTCCTGCTTCATAAACATAGTCATCATCGCTACTATCTGCTTCCGAGTCGGTGCCGTCGATGATGATGTAGTCTTCTGGGCTAATCTCCTTGGGTTCTTCGTCTTCATCTACTAGTGTCGGGCCTCCCATAAATATTCCAATCTTCTTGATCAGGTCGTCATTCTTCTCCACCAATACTTCAATTTCTTCTTCATAATCTTTGCGTGTAGCCTTGAGTTCTTCCTCCAGTTCCTTGATTCTAGTCTTAGCCTTCTTCAGATCTATCATGTCAGTGCACATCTGATTCTCCTGTCGTCGAATGTGCTGGTTTAACTCCTGGATAAAAGCTGCGATTGATCTATCCTTCCTGGTGTTAATCATCTCCCAGTGTTCATCTCGGCGCCCACAAATCTGGTAGATAGTATCCTTGAGATCCTTGCGGTAGACTTCTCCAATGCGTCCCATGGCGATGTGAGCTGCCATACTCTTTCCTAGACTCCAAGTTGGTGCATCAAAAGAAAACTCTATGGGCTCAGTGACTGGCATGAACGTCCTTCCTGGAACTTGAACTTGAATCATCCAGCACTCTTCTTCAGGTAAAGTGGCGTTGTAGGTTCCCGTGAAGCTTGGTACTCCTATGTTCAGGTATCTAGTGACTTCCTTCAAGTGGCGTCCAAAGGGTGTATCTTCATTTGGTTGTGTGAACTTGTTCCTTGCATCCGCCATCCTAAAGAGTAGAAAAGATGAGAAGTCAGAAGAGAAGAGAGTGGGTAGTGATCTAGGTCTCTTAGCTTAGTGGTCGTGTCCTACAGTCAGCATGTGCTCTGATACCATCTCTGTAGCGACCAGACCTCAAACAGTCTGATCTCTGTGCTCCGGTGTCATCCCTGGATCAGTAATGCTGACACCACACAGTACTCGGAGGATTTATAGCAGAGTAGCAATCACGCACTTATTACATCGAGTGTCTCAAAAGAGAACTTATTACAATAAATATGGCTTAAGGCCATCTAATTATGATAACAGCGGAAGGCTTGGAAGATAAGTGAGTCCATCAACTCCAACGGCATCACTGAGTATAGAACAATGACCTAAAAACTCCTTAATCGTCGTCTGAAAAGTCTGCAACATTAACGTTGTAGCCCAAAAACGGGTCAGTACATGGAATATGCTGGCAAGGTAACACATAGAGAGTAATGGAATGCAACAGGTATACTATATGCATATTTGGCTGGTGGAAAGCTCTATGGTTACAGTTTTTGCATAAAGCCAATTTTTCCCTACTTCAAAAGGAGTAAATTTAATTACTATCATGGTGGTTGTTAAACATTGAGAATGGTTGACAGCATTCTCAATCCCAATTAAGCATCATCATTAACCCAACAACATTAATTTTGGAGTAACATGTTGAGATTCACATGATAATCTAGGTAGTAGATACTCAAGATGTCCATAACCGGGGACATGGCTAACCATGATTAGTTTATTACACTCTGCAGAGGTTTGGGCACTTTTCCCCACAAGACTCGATCGCCTCTGTTGGATTTCTCGCACTACATGGTGTTTGAGAAACGGATGACCGAGACACAGTCTTTCAGAAGCACCTTACGATGGATAGACCGGTACACCTACTTTCCCCTACATCTGCTAGTCTACCCTGTAAGAGTTCGCATGACTTAATCAACTATTCCAGAGCCCATAATGGCTTGTGGCTGCACACGGAAGTTTCTAGTATGAATAATCTCATGATCCCTTTGAGCCTGGGTGGCGGTCCAAAAGAAAACAGGCAAGTCCTGGAATACCCAGGTGCCACAATCCACCCAGATGTGTGTTTAGGTTGCCACCTTAGATAAACCATTAATTAACAATCTCACATCTGTCATGGATATCACTCACCCAATCCACGTCTACTAGCTTAGCATGGCATAATAAGCAAACGTAGAAATAACTCCCAAAGGTTTGATAATAAACAGGTAATAGGTACTACCTCATCTACTTCCCATCCCACAATTTAATTAGATCCTAATCATGCAATGTGTGAGGATTGATCTAATGCAATAAAACTGGGTTGTAGAAAAAGGTATGATCAAAGTGTTACTTGCCTTGCTGATGATCCGCGAAACCTAGAGATTCAAAGTAACAAGCGGCGCACTCCGCATATTCTATCGCAGACAAACAAACAAGCATACAATAAGTACTCATCTAATGCACAGGTAAAACTCAAATAGAAGATCTAACCAGAAAGTTCAACTTAAGAACCCTGGTTTGCAAAAAGAATCAAATCGAACGTAGCAAAAGAAATCAAACGGCGAAAGAAATCAACTTCGTTCTAGTAATCTGGATCTAAGTCAAATTTTACAGTAGCAAAAACTTGTTTAAGTTGATTATTCGGAAAGAGGGTTTCGAGACGAAACTCCAGGCGCTTGAGTCTCCTGATTCCGATAAACGAGCGAAAAGTTATACTAAAACGAAAATTGGATCAGAAATCGCGATCAGAAAATAACCGCGGAAAATCCGAAGAAAAAGAAAAACGACGAACAGATTAATCGTTAATTAACCTAATCCAAAAATAATAAAAATAATAAAAAAATCAAAAATAAAACCGACAAAAAAGAAAATAAATATTTTTTTTAAAAAAAATTCTGCACGGAAGTCGAGGCGGCGGCGAACCTCGGGCGGCGTGCAACTCCGGCGAGTCGGCGGCGGGTCCGTCGGCGGCGGCGGGCTAGGGTTTCGGGCGCGGGCGCGGTTATGGGGCTGGGGCGCCGGGTGCCTCGCTATTTAAAGGCGCCCCCTGGCGGAGTCCCGCTCGGGTACGGCCCATAGTCGGTTTCGTTTTTTTAAATAATTACGCTCGGAAGAAAAATAAAAAGAAATACTATACAGACTCCAAAAATCATGAAATAAATTTTCCCGGGTTTCTAAAATCAAGCCCGATAAAGTGAACATTTATTTGGGCCCAAAATACAACTTTGAGAAACGAGTATTTTTCCTAAATTCAATTAAAAATACCGAAAAACTCCAAAATAGATCTTATTTGATTTTTTATTAAATCCTCAATTTTTCTATATTTTGGGAAAGTCATTTTATTCCCTCTCTCATATTTTTGTAATAGAAATAATTGATGATAAAATAAATAAAATCAAATGATCCTGTTTACAAAATTTGAGAAAACTCAAATATGTAAAGAACGAAATCCCCAACTCTCTCCGTGGGTCCTTGAGTTGCTTAGGATTTTCTAGGATCAAAACCAAAAGCAAAATAAAATATGATATGCATGATGATCTAATGTATAACATTCCAAATTGAAAATTTGGGATGTTACAAAAATATCCTTCAAATCCAAATACATCTTGGTATTCCCTGGGTGAGTCGAATATGGTGAATCATGGGCCTCTTGCAGAATTAACTTCCTGATCTCCGAATCATTAGACACATAAACACGGTCTTCAAACCATGAGGTATCGTGCTCATCTTCATGAAATCCCTTAGCTTTTCCTTTGCTCATTTTCTCCTTTATAGAGGCAATCTCCTTGTCAGTCTTTTGGGCGTCTCTGATCTTATCCATCAAAGTAGACTGAATCTCCAATGCTGCTACATAGCCTCTTGGTACTATTTCCAAGCATAGCTTTCGGAGATTTTCGGCTAACTCGCTTGGTAAATCTCCCATCATTAAGGTGTTGACATGAATTTTACGGATCAGCGCATCGGCTACTACGTTAGCCTTTCCGGGGTGATAATGCAATCTCATATCATAATCCTTGATGAGCTCCAACCATCTCCTTTGTCTGAGATTCAACTCCTTCTACATAAAAATATACTTCAAGTTCTTGTGATCCGTGTACACTTCACAATGGTTTCCAATGAGAAAGTGTCTCCATGTTTTCAATGCATGCACTACAACTGCTAACTCCAAATCATGCGTAGCATAATTTAACTCATGAGGCTTGAGCTGTCGTGAGGCGTATGAAACAACTCTTCCTTCCTGCATAAGCACTGCTCCAAGTCCTCGACGTGAAGCGTCGCAATACACCTCATAATCCTTGGTCTGATCTGGCAAAATCAACACTGGTGATGTAACCAAACGTTTCTTTAACTCCTGGAAACTAGCCTCACATTCCTCAGTCCATATGAACTTGGTATCCTTCTTCAACAACTCCGTCATAGGCTTCGCAATCTTCGAGAAATTATCAATAAACCTCCGGTAGTATCCTGCAAGTCCAAGAAAACTCCGGATCTCTCCAACTGTTGTTGGCGCTTCCCAATTTGTCACAGTATCAACCTTAGTGGGATCTACTGCTATACCTTCTCCAGATATAACGTGTCCGAGAAATCCAACTTCCTTCAACCAAAACTCACATTTGCTAAACTTGGCATATAATTGATGTTCTCTGAGCTTTCCAAGAACCAAACGCAAATGTTCCTTATGCTCCTCTTCATTCTTCGAGTAAACTAGGATATCATCAATGAACACTATGACGAACTTATCCAAAAACTCCATAAACACTTTGTTCATCATGTTCATAAAATATGCAGGTGCGTTAGTCAGACCAAATGACATAACGGTATACTCATACAACCCATACCTGGTGGTAAAAGTCGTCTTAGGTATATCCTGTTCTCTAATCTTCAGCTGGTGGTATCCTGATCACAGATCGATCTTGGAAAATACCTTAGCTCCTTGCAATCTATCAAACAGATCATTGATCATCGGTAGTGGGTACTTGTTCTTGATGGTTACTTCATTCAATCCTTGATAATCAACAACCATCCTTAACGATCCATCCTTCTTCTCCACTAGAAGTACTCATGATCCCCAAGGCGAAGAACTTGGGCGGATATATCCCTTATCTAGTAACTCCTTAATCTGCTTCTTAATCTCCACCAAATCCTTTACGAGCATCCAATATGGTCTCTTTGATATTGGCCCTGTGCCTGGCAAAAGCTCAATCAAAAACTCAATATCTCTATCCGGTGGCATGCCTGGCAATTCTTCTGGAAAGACATCAGGGAGATCTTTCACCATTGGTACTTCCTCCTGCACAACTCCTGTTAAGCAATTTACTTGAGTCCTCTTCGGCACATGCGGGGATACATACTTGATCCTTCTCCCTTCTGGGGTGGTAAGCAAGATCGACTTACTGGCGCAATCAATGTTTCCTCCATACATCGACAGCCAATCCATACCCAGAATTACATCCAATCCTTGTGATTCCAAAATGATCAAATCCGAGGGAAACACATGCCTACCTATACTCAATGGCACTTGAAAACATCCTTGGCTAGCCATATACTCCGCTCCTGGTGAGCTTACTAACATAGGGGTTCTAAGAACTTTGGTGGGCAGATTATACTTGTCCACAAATTCCCTTGATATGTATGAATGCGGTGCACCAGTATTAAAAAGAACGAGTGCAGTAAATGACTTAACCAAAAACTTACCGATTACTGCATCCGGCTGCTCTTCAACCTCCTCCACGTTAATGTGGTTCACCTGTCCCCTGTTGAAAGGGTTCGGCTTCTTCCCAGAGCTTCCATTGCCATTTCCATTCTGGGATTCAGGACATTCATTGGCATAATGTTCGGTCTTCTGGCACTTAAAACAAGTGACTTGGCTCATGTCTCTCTTGGCTGGGGTTGATGGGTTGGTGCGGTTTTGGCCGTTGCTTCCTCCATTCCCATTATCGTTCTTGGTGCCATTGTGATTGTGCGAGCTACCTCCTGCATGGGTATGCTGAAAATGTCCTCCCGGTCTAGGGGTAAAACGTGGCTTTTGCTAAGCTTCTGAATTGTAATTCCCTTGTCTATACTTCCTCTTGCGATTCTCAATCTGCTGCTGCTTCCCTTCAATCATGAGGGCACGATCTACCAACTCCTCGTAGTTGTTAAAGGTTGCTACCATCAACTGCATGCTCAACTCATCATGCAGTCCTTCCAGAAACTTCTCCTGCTTAGCTGCATCCGTAGCAACGTCATCTGGGGCATAACGTGCTAGCTTACTAAAGTCCTCCACATACTAGCCAACTGTCCGTCCTCCTTGGCGCAAGTTGCGAAATTCTCGCTTCTTCATGGCCATAGCTCCTGCTGAAACATGGGCAGTACGAAAAGCCTGCTGAAACTGATCCCACGTGACAGTGTCGACAGGGAAAGTGGCTGTGAAATTCTCCCACCATGATGCTGCGGGTCCTTCAAGCTGATGTGCGGGAAACTTCACCTTGTCCGCATCTGTGCATCCTGCGGTGGTCAACTCCCTTGTTGTCTTGCGGAGCCAATCATCTGCTACTATCGGCTTGGTGCTACTGGAAAACACCGGCGGATTCATCCTAAGAAAACAGGCCAAGTGATCAACAGGTGGTGGTGGTGGGTTGTTGTTGTTGTTCCCTTGATTCTGATTCTGGACTAGCAACTGCATCAATGTGTTCTGCTGCTAGATCAACTGAGTGAGCCCGGTGGGAAGGTAAATCTGGGGTCACGTCTCGGAGGCATCTGAGGGTTTAGAAAAGATGAGATTTAAGAATAGAGAGGGGTCTAGAGAGAAAACACTACCCATATGTACATGAGGCAAAAGCAAACAATTCACTTCATTCAATCAATCAAACAAGGGCATACGATCGATCTAACTATCGCAAAAGTGCTTGGACTACTATATTTACATGGTGGACTACTACTACTGATGGGGTGGTCTACTAGAAATATTCTTCGCTTGCAGACTCCATGATATCGGCTCCAGCTTCATCAACATAGTCATCATCACTATCATCTGGATCCGAGTCGGTGTTGTCGATGATGATGTAGTCTTCCGGGCGAATTTCCTTGGGTTTCTTCGTCTTCTTCTACTGATGTAGGGCCTCCCATAAATATTCCAATCTTCTTGATCAGATCGTCATTCTTCTCCACTAGTACTTCGATTTCCTCTTCATAATCTTCACGTGTAGCCTTGAGTTCATCCTCCAGTTCCTTGATTCTTGTCCTCGCCTTCTTCAGATCTATCATGTCGGTGCACATCTGGTTCTCCTGACGTCGAATGTGCTGGTTTAACTCCTGGATAAAAGCTGCAACTAATCTACCCTTCCTGGTGCTGATCATCTCCTAGTGCTCATCTCGGCACCCACAAATCTGGTAGATAGTATCCTTGAGATCATTGCGGTAAACTTCTCCAATGCATCCCATGACGATGTGAGCTGCCATGCTCTTTCCTAGATTCCAAGTTGGTGCATCAAAAGAAAATTCTATGGGCTCAGTGACTGGCATGAACGTCCTTCCTGGAACTTGAACTTGAATCATCCAGCGCTCTTCTTCGGGTAGAGTGGTGTTGTAGGTTCCTGTGAAGCTTGGTACTTCTATGTTTAAGTATCTAGTGACTTCCTTCAAGTGACATCCAAAGGGTGTATCTTCATCCGGTTGTGTGAACTTGTTCTTTGCATCTGCCATCCTAAAAGAGTAGAAAAGATGAGAAGTCAGAATGAGAAGAGTGCGTAGTGATCTAGGTCTTTTAGCTTAGTGGTCATGTCCTATAGTCAGCGTGTGCTTTGATACCATCTTGTAGCGACCAGACCTCAAACGGTCTAATCTCTGTGCTCAGGTGTCATCCCTGGATCAGTAATGCTGACACCACACAGTACTTGAAGGATTTATAACAGAGTAGCAATCACACACTTACTACATCGAGTGTCTCAAAAGAGAACTTATTACAATAAATATGGCTTAAGGCCATCTAATAACGATTACAGTGAAAGTCTTGGAAGATAAGTGAGTCCATCAACTCCAACGGCATCACTGAGTATAGAACCACGACCTAAAAGCACCTTAGTCGTCGTTTGAAAAGTCTGCAACATTAACGTTGCAGCCCGAAATGGTTCAGCACATGGAATATGCTGGCAATGTAACACGTAGAGAGTAATGGAATGAAATAGGCTATACTATATGCATATTTGGCTGGTGGAAGGCTCTATGGTTACAGTTTTGCGTAAAGCCAATTTTTCCCTACTGCAAAGGAATAAATTTTATTTAACTATCATGGTAGTGGTTAAACATTGAGAATGGTTGATAGCATTCTCGATCCCAATTAAGCATCATCATTAACCAAAACCCAACAAAATTAATTTTAGAGTAACATGATGAGATTCACATGATAATCCAGGTACTAGATACTCAAGATGTCCATAATCGGGGACACGGCTAATCATGATTAGTTTATACACTCTGCAGAGGTTTGCACACTTTTCACCACAAGAGTCGATCTCCTCCGTTGGGATTCTCGCACTACATGGTGTTTGAGAAACGGATGACCGAGACATAGTCTTTCAAAAGCAATAGCACCTTACGATCGGGTAGACCGTTACACCTACTTTCCCCTACATCTTCTAGTCTACCACTGGAAGAGTTCGCACAACTTAGTCAACTATGCTAGAGCCCATAGTAGCTTGTGGCTGCACACGGAAGTTTCTAGCATGAATAATCTCATGATCCCTTTGAGCCTAGGTGGTGGTCCAAAAGAAAACAGGCAATCGTTGGAATACCCAGGTGCCTCAATCCACCCATATGTGTATTTAAGTTGCCACCTTAGATAAACCATTAATTTAACAATCTCACATCTGTCATGGATACACTCACCCAATCCACGTGTACTAGCATAGCATGGCATAATAAGCAAACGTAGAAGTAACTCCCAAAGGTTTGATAATAGACAGGTAATAGGTACTACCTCAACTACTTCCCAAACCCACAATTTAATTAGATCCTAATCATGCAGTGTGTGAGGATTGATCTAATGCAATAAAAACTGGGTAGTAGGAGGTATGATCAAAGTGTTACTTGCCTTGCTGATGATTCGCAAAACCTAGCGATTTGAAGTAGCAAGCGGCGCACTCCGGGTACTCTATCGCAAATAAACAATCATACAATAAGTACTCAACTAATGCACAGGTAAAACTCGAATAGGAGATCTAACCAGAAAGTTCAACTTAAGAACTCCGGTTAGCAAAAAGAATCAAACCGAACGAAGCAATGAAAGACAAATGGCAAAAGAAACAAGCTTCATTTACTAATCTGAATCTAGGGCAAATTTTACTGAGGCAAAAACTTATTTGAGTTGGTTAAACAGAAGGAAGGTTTCGAGACGAAACTCCAGGTGCTTGAATCGCCCGATTCCGACAAACGAGCGAAAAGTTAAACTAAAACGAACATTGGATCAGAAATCGTGATCAGAAAAACCGCGGTTTTAATCCGAGAAAAAGAAATACGACGAACAGGTTAACGAACGAATGTTCGTTAACAGGAACTAAACGATGCACGCGTTCATTAAAACGAACTGACGAGCGAACGCTCGCTAAAAAAAATAAACCGGAGAAAAACCGATCTATTTAAAAAAAATGAAAACTAGGGTTTAAAAAAAACCAGGCGGCGGCTACCTTGACTCGGGGCTCCGGCGGGGCTCTGGCGGCGGCGGGTGGTGCAGGGCGGCGGCTCCGACGCGGCGGCGTGGCAGCAGGCGGCGTGGGGGCGGCGGCGGCGGCACGGCGGCGGGGGCAGGCGGCGCGGGCGGCGTGCGGCGGTGGCGCTGGTGGCATGGGGCGGCAGGCGGCGCGGGCGGCGTGCGGCGGCGGCGCTGGTGGCGTGGGGCGGCGGCGGTGTGGGCTGCAGGGGGGCGGCGGCGGTTATAAAGGGGGCGGGAAGAGGACTTGGGGGAGGGGTCGGCCTTGGGAGGCGGAGTCCTCCCCGGACTCGGGCGACGGCGGCGCTGGTCGGGACTCCTGTCCCGACCCGGCGAGAGGCGGCGGCAGGCGGCTAGGCCCTTGGCCCAGTCGGGCGCTGGGTCGCGTTTTTTTAAACAATTTCGCTACGACTAAAAAAATTCTAGAAAAATAAATAAAAATCTTAAAATGCCAAAACAAATTTTCTCCGTCTAAATAAAATATTTAGAACATGATGAACATTTTTTTGGCTCTAAATGCAATTTTTGAAAACGTGCAATTTTTCCTAAATTCAAACAAAATAGCAAATAAAACCAAAATAAAATCTTATTTGATTTTTTATTAAATCCTCAATATTTCTTTATTTTGGGAAAGTCATTTTATTCCCTCTCTCATAGTACATGTAATTGAAATAATTGAAGATAAAATAAATAAAATCAAATGATCCTATTTTCAAAATTTGAGAAAACTCAAATATGAAAATAATGAAATCCCCAACTCTCTCCGAGGGTCCTTGAGTTGCGTAGAATTTCTAGGATCAACCAAAATGCGAGGAAATATGATATGCTATGATGATCTAGTGTATAACATTCCAAATTGAAAATTTGGGATGTTACAGAAAAGCCTCGTTTCTCGCTGGTTTTTTATTCGACAGTTTCTTTCTTTTTGAGGTTTATTTGATACGGCTTATAAAGCTTTATGATTATAAATCACCAGTGTTTATTAATCCGGCCTTGCTTTTGACTATAAGTCGCCAATATGAGATAATATCCGGTGGTTATTAACCTGTCCTGGCTTTCGACTATAAGTCGCTAGTATGAGATACAGATAATATCCGGTGTTTATTAACCCGGCCCGGCTTTGTTTATATGCCGGCAATCTCTGATAATTACCAGTGCTCAAATTTTGGGTTATCACCCTTACTTCACTGGCTTAGTAAACCGACAAGTGTGATCAAATATCATAGGTATGACATATTTTCAATCATATATGGTTATCGTTCAGTCCAGCCTTGGTTATAAACTATGATAGTTTCCTATGGTTTATATTGGGCATTATAACCCGTCCAGCGGTAAACCTCCAGGACACTTTTCTCCTGTTGTATGCAGGAACAGATTCAAAATTGATAATATCATAAAGCATATATGGCGTATCTTACATGACGGATGAATAGTATCATGAACAGCAAAATGTGCACGATGGTATAGCAGAATAAGAGTTTAAAGGTAGCCTATTACAAGGCGCTTGGTGCCCAAAAGGATAAAAAAATTAAGTCTTGCCTACAGCAGATGATAAACCGGCCCCAGTTCATGAATCTTGGCCTGGCTGGCTTGCAGGTTGCGATTCATCCCTTGTGGTTCTTCTTCCTCCTCCACCGTCTGGAAGTTGGGTTTGGACCTGTCAAAGCCATGCAAGGCGACGAATTCAGCTTTGTCGTAAATCAGATCAGACAGATCAATATCAGGGGCGAAAGTGTGCTTACGAATTAGCGGAATTAAGTCCATCTCTTTATATGAAGGAGTCTGCATCTTCTGATTATCTTCATCGTAACCCAGCTGGTACTTGGTGAGGTTGGTCTCTTCAGCGATGATTGTTGCATGTGGATGAATCTCTTTGACACAGGAGGCAAAGTCTTGTTGGTCAAAAGAGGTTCCATCTTCCTTGAGACTAGGATACCCACTAGCTACGTCGGCCGGGTCTAGTTCAGGTACCCATGCTTTGGCACAGCTCAAGGATGTTACAGCTCCGGCTCTAGCACAAGACCGTTTGATTTCCTGAAACCTGGTGGTTAATATGGATAGTTTCTTGAAGACATCACTTAACAAATTTGGTCCTTGATTTGTTGGGGAGATAGTAGCGGGAGTCCGCTGAGCTCCAGTGTATAATTGCTCAACAAGCGTATAAACCGCCTTAAGCTTCACCAGTGTGTCTTGGATCAGATTACTCCTCCTGGGACCTGAAAAATTTCAAACAAATTGGTTAAGTGGTGGCTTACATTATGACGGCAAATACTTACTTTGGATAAACTAGGAAATATGCCCATGCGTTGCTACGGCTCTAGAATAAACCTATACATGGTCACAATACAGGATAGCAACATGTCTCCTTCTAATTTTGTTTCAAACCATTAGAAATATGTTAGATTTACTTAAATTTAGTTCGCTTATTCCACCATAAAGCATTCCTGTTTAAAAGGAGATAACGTCTGTCATTTACTTTCCAATCTTTTTGCTTGCATCATTGTTAAAAATTACGCACCAACCTGAGAAAACATTTGTACCCAAAAAAACATAGAGTCGATAAACTTTCTTGTATCTTCAGCCATACATCCTATACTCATATTTAAAAAATTGCAATATTTAATCCAAGAAAAAATATGTGAATTACAGGACGAGTTGTACTGATGTGACTTGAGCTTTAGTTAGTTTCACACGCTCATACTTTTTAGTTTTCTTGTAAAATAATATGGCGATGTTTATACTATTCAGGGGGTTATCCATCCGTAAGATTATTCTTGAAGCTAGCTAGTAATCACCATGAGTTCAGTTGGCATTCTAAGTAATCACCAGGAGTTCAGTTAGCTGCTAAATGACGGACGACTAGATGGGATAATGAAGATTAAACCTCACGTTTTGTACACGGCAGTGAGACGTCGACCAGAAGGACTTACCAGACAGGGGCGTGGCGGATTCAGATATCCTACTGCAGCTATCGCTGCTCACCGAGGTGTTAGTAGATCACAGAGTTGTACAATAGCTCTCCGTCCAGTGCCTGCTCAATACACGGCGATGACGACCTCCTTTGGGCACTCGTAGGAAGGAGAAGAGAGGACCGCGGCTGCAGATCACTCTCGGCGTTGCTCCCGTGCAGCTTGAAGGTTACCAGCTCGGGGTAGAGCAGGAGCTTAAAGGCATGGATACGCCAGACCTGAAGGACGATAGTGGAAAGGGTGGCGTGGGGGGCATTGCTCGCCCTCACGATGGACACCGGCAGCACAACACGCGTAGAAGGTAGACCGCGGTGCTGGATCTCGCTTAGAGCACGGAGGGGACATGGGAGCAGGGGCAGAGGTAGGCAGTAAACCAGAAAGGAATGTCCATGTATGGCATCTGCCCTTGATGGAGCTCCGTGTCGTCGGCAACCTCTGCGACGGATACCAAGAAGCCCATCGTGTTGGCGTCGTTGAGGAACTGCCCCTACTTGTTGTGTCTGACCTCAATTTTGGAGAAACCGGAGACGGGGGATCTTCCGCAGTTGGACAACGGGTAAGGGGAGGAGTCTGGGGCAAAGACTGTTGTGTTCCATCGGCCGGAGGCCATAGTTGCTATGCTCCAAGCCGCCGCCTGACTCCACTCTCAACCCCCTCTCTCTCGATCCAGCGGCGTGGTTAGATTGAAGCCCCCTAAATTGCATGACCGATCTAATTCTATCGGTCGAGGCAACTCTGTTTCGATTTGTATAGGTTTTTTAGGAGGAGTGTCTGTGTCGCGCGGGGTGTAGGAGGCAGCATGTGCTAAGAGGCCCGGTACAACGATCCTAATAGTTTTTTCATGGATTTTTTTTCTTACTTATATGGATGGCATGGTGGGTAATTGTTTCTAATTTTTAGGACACTTTTAGTGACGGTGAGCCGGCAGGCAGAAGTGATAGCCACTTTATTATTATTATTATTATTATTATTATTATTATTATTATTATTATTATTGTTATTATTATTATTAGTAGTAGTAGTAGTAGTAGTAATAGTAGTAGTAGTAGTAGTAGTACTATTACTGTCGGCGTTCTGGGAACGGGGGTCCCCACACTTGCCTGCCTGCGGCCTGTGGCGTGGCTCAAAGGGGGGCCCAGCGCGGCCCATCTTCACCAACACAAACCCAAGACCCTCGCGAGGGGCCAAGCCTCGCGGGGCAGACGACGCGGAGCTTCCTCAGGCACGGCCTCGTCAGGCTGGCTCACGAGGAGGCAGAGAGATCAAGGCGGGGTACCTCGCGAGGTGCCCGTGACACAAGCCATGAAGACCAAGGGCGCCAGGAGGGTGCCAGCCCGCGCAGTGTCCTCCTTTCCTCTTTGGTGCAAAGGGGGCAAGCGCAGCCGCGGAGTACCGAGGCATGAGGCAAAGGTTGCCATTTCGGTGCAACGAGACCAAGACCAGGAGGACTACGAGACGGAGGTCACCGAGGAGCCCAAGACGGCGTCATCACCAGAGCTTTGCGCAGGCGAAGACTACTTTTGTCAGGGTAGCTAGTACTAGCTGTCCCCCTTCAAATTAGCCCGCCATTGTTGGCTCCCTTCCCGCTCGATATTTGGGAAGAGGACCAGGGCCCCTATAAATAGGATCAGCCACCCGCTAGACAGGAGGGAGGACAGACGGAGAAAGAGAGAGAGAGAGAGAAAGGTGACTGAGCTCCTCCCAACAGTTCATCGCCCCAGCCAAGAACAGACCCTCGCGAGGCTGTTCTTCCTTGTATTGTTCATCATCATCAGCCCAAGAGGCAATCCACCACACCACACACTAGAGTAGGGTATTACACCACAACGGTGGCCCGAACCAGTATAAACCCTGCATCTCTTGTGTTGTTCTTGCCATAGTTTAGATCCTAACAAGGCGGAGGGGTGCAGGTAGGTAGGAGGCAAAATCTCCGTGCGCACCCCAGTGTTCGAACCTCAAGGGTCTGCCGGAACCCGAAATCCGACATTTGGCGCGCCAGGTAGGGGTGCGCCGGAATCCACCTTCTACCGCTTCGCGCACCGTCGCGTCATCATCACCATGTCCGGCGACCGGGCGGGCAACCCAGATCCATGGGCGGCGTGGCCCACCTGCGCAGAGCCGCTTGCCTCGGGTGACCCCGTGCCCCAGGCAGCTCGCGGTCCGCAGGGCGCTGCGGGCCGCTGGCGACGCGGACATGCTCCGATAGCTCTCACACCGCGGCAGGCACGGTCGGCAGCAAGGGCCTCCAATCATGCCGCGACCACGACGCCGTACACCCGCGGGGAGCAGGCGAACTCGAGGGCCGCGCTCACAGTGGCCCGAGAGCTGCTGCACTGCAGGCTGCTGGAGGGCGGCCACGACGTGCTACTGGAGCGAGTGGCAGAGCTCCCGGGCTTCGCCGCCTCGGGGGCTCACCCCTTCTCCACCCAGCTCCCATCTCAAGCCCAGGGCGGCCCGCGCGGGGGCTCCATGCGCGCCCGCGGGCTCCAAGGCTACTCTGACGCCAGCGAAGCTGTCAGCACCAGACCGGCGGCGGCGCTGCCCCCGCTCCCGGTCCACGAAGAAGAAGGACTCGACGCGACCCGCCGCCCCGGTGGGCAGGCGCGCTGCAACCCCACGGTGGGCGCGTCAGGCAGGACCGCGTGGCATGCGGGGCATTACGGCGTGGCATTCGGGATGACGGCGCTGGAGGAATAGGTGGCCGTCATGATGGACCAAGGACACCCACACGAGAGCGAACAAGGCTCTCTCCTCAGCCTAGGCTGGGGGGACGAGGCGCCAGAAGCCGAGCCTTTCCGGGAGCCCCGGGACGGTCCTACTGGCCACGCTGGGGGCAATGATTATCGGGTACCGCTAATTCTTCAGGAGCAGGTATACGGTAACCATGGATCGCAGGAGGTGCAGGTCGCCACAGCGAGCAGCTTCCCCGCTCCCACGGTCTCCTGCCCCTCGGGAGGAGGGCGCAGGGGGCTGCAGGAGAAGGGCCGGGATCCGACATCACCACCACGGCGTTCGGAGCAAGGTGTTCTCAGGAGGTAGGCCCTCCGCTGGGGAGGTGCCTCAGAGCCTGCCCCCGGCGGAGGACCCGTGGTCATCGGGGGAACCGCTGGCGACCGCTCTACCCCATCGGCGGCGTCCTGGTTTCCGGTCGTCGTTGATGGCACTAGAGTGTGGCGCAAGGCGGGGCCCTCATCTGGCAATATGAAGCAAGGCCAGTACCTGTGAAGAAGGCCCAGTGCCTGTGAAGCTCGCCGCCCCATGACACTCTCACGTAATAACGAGTGGGGCTGTACACGCCCCAGAGTCTCAGGGGTGCCGGCCTCAGGCCCTGGGGCTCCCTCCCACGCCCAGTGGCAACACTTAGCTCCGCGCTGGTGAGAAGATATCCAAGACTAGACTAGGTGCCAGACGCGGCCTTTTGTTTGCTTTTGTTGCTCTTCCCTTTGGTTGTCGCTTTCCCCCGCTGGATTCAAGTTGGATTCGAATTTGAGATTTGCGTGTGTTCAGGGAAGGGGTGCTTAGTCTCGTTCGAGCAATTTCTCGTGCTTTGGTTACCGCTTCGCCTCAGCTGCCTCCCCTCGCGAGCCCCTCGCGAGCCGGGTCAGGCCTAGCTTGCGTGCAGCCCAGACTGCCGCAGACGTGACCTCTCAGGAGGGTGTTTTACTCTAGAACCTACGAACCCAGTTAGGGAACACTCAAGACACCACAGCCTCCCACGGGCTGCCTCAGGGCCAGCAGGGGACAAAGGTAAACTAGCCGACCAGCGCGTCGCTTGGGCCAGCCACTTGGCGCGGGCGCATGGGCAATGTCGCGTCTACTAATACGATGAACACAAGTTTTACATAAGGGGCTCCCCCTTCAAAATGCTCTCACTGCAATCAGGCCGAAACCTGAGTTCTATTCATGCAGGGTAAGGAAGTAGGAGCGATGCACAATCAGTCGGATGAATCCCCCAATGCGTTCTCAGGAGCTCCACCCGAGCCGTTGCTGGCGTCGTTGAACCCGCCATCACTGTCCGCGTCGCCGTCAGCGGCGTCAGGGCCGTTCACCACGCCGCCCTCGACGGCCACCACGATCGCGTCGTCGTTGTCCGAGGCGAAGGCCCTGATAAGAGCCTCCACATTGTCTTCAACCCAGTGCGCCAGGTCGCCTCGGACGGCCTGGGGGACTGGGGCGATGGCGGCGTCAAAATCAAAATGGGGATCCATGTTCCGGAGGTGGCTGAAGACGTGAGAAAAGGCGCGCCCAAGTAGGGCGCGGCTCCTCTCCTCCACCAACCTGTCAGCCCTGACCGACCGTGCCTCCAGCTGTGTCACCACGTCAGTGAAGAACTGAAGATTGCCAGCATAGTTGACTGCGTGCGGCTCGCCAACAGCCGCCTCGCAGATGTTGCCCAAGGCTGCGTTGGCTCTCTCCCGGAGCGTGGCGAGCATGGGGACGTGCTCATGCTCCAGGATCCGCCGCTGACGTATCTCGTCCGCGTCCTGGCCCGCGACGAGCTCGGCCTCGTCCTGGCCCGCGACGAGCTCGGCCTCCTCCACCCACTGGCGGAGAGGGAGCACCTCGGCCTGGGAAGCGGTTAACTCACCTTGCGCCACCTCAAGAGCGGCCCAGAAAGCGTCGGCCCGCCGCGTCGCCTCCTCCAGCTTGGCCCTCAAGGCAGCAGTCCTGCCTTCAGCTTCGGCCCGGATCAACCCCAGCTTCTCGTTGAACTCGTGCTCGAGGTTCAAACGCGCCATCGCCACTCGACGTCCGACCTCCTCCAGGACGCGGGCTTCCCGTGCGGCAACGTCATCCTCCGCCTGCGTCACCAAGCGCTCCCTTGTCTCCAGACGCTCGTACTCACGGGTGCGTTCGGCGGCTTCCAGCGTCAGCGCCTCCTCACGCTTCTGGAGCTCTGCTGAGTCGCCGGAGGCCACCTTCATCGACACGAGAGCTGCCTCGCGCAGCTCCACCTGCTCCTCCAGTGAGTGGCACCAGGCCAGGAGCTCCCGAGCCCGCTCCTCCACCGCCGCTCGCCGTCGGTCAGCTTCCCGAGCCTCCTCAGCGGCCCAAGATCGGGCCTCCCGAGAGGCCACCAGCGACGCCTTGTCCTCTGCGTCGTCAAGATCGCGCTGACGGTGCGCAAGGGCGATGGCGCCCTCCAGCTCGCGCCTCTCTGCAGCCAGGCGCAGGCCCTCGGCCTCAAGGCGCGCGTCTTCATCGGCAAGCTCCTCTCCAAGCAGGCTTACCGTGTCAGCCGCCCTTCGAAGGAATCCTTGGCGGAGAGCGTGACGCTCCCGAGCACGCTCGAGCACGTCCTCCACACCATCATCTGCCCCAAGCAAGCGCCGGGGGCCGCGAGCCAGCACCCCCCCTCTGGGCTGGGGGCTGGCACCCTCGCGACGGCCTGGCACGCCACGTCAGAAGCCCGGCCGGGGGCCAGCCCGTCCCCAGGTGAAGAGCGCAGGAAGCGCCTCAGCCGATCGCAGTCCACGACCAGGCGAGAAGCCCACGGCAGGCTGGCTATGCCACGAGAAGGCCCGCAAAGGATCGCGAGGTGCGCGGGGCCACGATACGCCTCAGGACGGTTCGCCTCGTCAGTCGCCCTCACCACAAGGGCTCCATTGCTTGGAGCGCTTGAGGACGATGGAGGGGGCGAAGCCAAGAGAGACGGCTCCTCAGCCGTCTCTGCAAGCTCGGCTGGAAGGGGCGTGCGGAGCAAGAGTCAGCAAGAGCAAGAGAAGGATTGGAAGCTGGGAAAGGAGAAGGCTTACTCATCAGTGGCGAAGTACTTCCTACGCTTCAGCAGGCGACAAGGGTAAAGGTCACCCAGGGCCTCCCTTCTCTTCCGGAGGGCATGAAAGTCCACACGGAAGCGGCCTAAGAGTCGGGCGCAGGGATCAACCTGCGGCGAAGATGGAGCGTCAAGGCGATCCGCGTCAGGGGCGCCTGCCTGGCGTGCACCGCCAATCGCCTCGCCAAGAGAAGCCGCCGGAGCCTCGGTGGCCTCGCTCGAAGGCGCAGAGGGCAGCTGCTTGTCACCCTCAGCCTCGGCGGCACGGGCCCCGATAACTGCTTCCTCACGGGCCTCGCCCGGCGCTGTCACCCCGCCGGGAGCCCCCTCGGCCTCTGGCGCCTCGTTCCTCCCTGCTCCGCCACTTGAGGAGGAGTCGCCTTGGCCGACTGGAAGGACAGTCACCACCACAGGGTTCTTGCAAGGCCCCTGAAGGCTGGCGGGGCGCGGCCCCCACTCATCGAAGATAGGCATCTGCCTCACAAAATTGCCCCCGCTCTGGCAGAGGTACAGCAAGGCCCCTCTCTGCTGGATACTGCCAGGGTTGGGCTCCCCCGTCAGGGTCAAGAGCGCCGTCCTCAGCACTTCAGGCATCAGGTCCTCTTCCTGGAGCCTCATACGATCATCGCGCCCGCTGAAGGCTCACATCCTGCGGGAGTGGCACTGGAGAGGAGCAATGCAGCGTAGCATGAACTCCTTCACCACCTTGGGCGCTGTCGCGCCAAGTGACCTCAAGAACACGAAGCGGTGCCAGACGAAGACGAGCCGGGGGCTCTCAAGCGTCTCCTGCCCCCAGCCCGAATTGGGGGCAGCAGGCGAAGTTGGCTTCGATAGCAGGGGGCTGGGCACCCCAGCATCCACATACAGCCACCGCTCGCGGAACCCAGCCGCGGGCGGAGGGAGCTTGAAGTCAATCCCAGAGGCCGTCGTCTCAGGCGCGGCAACGAAGCTCATGCACGCCCAGCATTGGGTAGGGTCAACAAGGCGCAGCGAGAAGAAGTGGCGCAGCAAGGCGACTGAAGGAAGGATGCCCATCATGGCCTTGCAAATGAAGGCGAAGACCGAAAGGAGAGTGATGGATTCAGGACCCAGATGCATCATGTGGATCTGATAGTGGGAAAGCACGACATTGAAGAAATCGGAAAAGGGAGGAACCAGACCCGCCCACAGGGCATCGGCAAAGTACGGGACCTCGGTGGCTACCCTGTCGATGGAGAAGTGGGACGCGGGCCAGGCCGTCGTCCTCCCGCATTCGTTGAAGATGGTAGCTAGGGCCAAGCTGACCTTGCCCAAACCCTCGGCGGGGGCCGCCAACGGAGGCGGGCAAGGCGGAGACACGGGTTTCTTCCCTCCTCCCTTCTTCGTCGGAGCCATGGTGATGGGAAGGGGGGGAAGGTTCAAGATTGAGTTGAAAATAGAAATCGGAGTTCGAGCAGAGGAAGGATAGAGGGCGCCCGGGAAACCAAAAAGGGGAACGGCTGTGTACAACTACGGGTCCGCCTAGCATGGCGCAAAATAAGGAGGGCGTGGGGGGACAGTGCCGCCCAGTTCCAATCAGCTGCCACGCGGCGCCCAAGGCCGCAGGCTGTTAGGGCCCGCGGCGCTTTGCTCTTGCCCTTCCGCCTCCCTGCACGGCCAAGTCCGGGCGCGCCTTGGGCCCGGGGGCTACTGTCGGCGTTCTGGGAACGGGGGTCCCCAGACTTGCCTACCTGCGGCCTGCGGCGTGGCTCAAAGGGGGGCCCAGCGCGGCCCATGTTCACCAACACAAACCCAAGACCCTCGCGAGGGGCCAAGCCTCTCGGGGGGGGGGGGGGACGACGCGGAGCTTCCTCAGGCACGGCCTCGTCAGGCTGGCTCACGAGGAGGCAGAGAGATCAAGGCGGGGTACCTCGCGAGGTGCCCGTGACGCAAGCCATGACGACCAAGGGTGCCAGGCGGGTGCCAGCCCGCGCAGTGTCCTTCTTTCCTCTTAGGTGCAAAGGGGGCAAGCGCAGCCGCGGAGTACCGAGGCATGAGGCAAAGGTTGCCATTTCGGTGCAACGAGACCAAGACCAGGAGGACTACGAGACGGAGGTCACCGAGGAGCCCAAGACGGCGTCATCACCAGAGCTTTACGCAGGTGAAGACTACTTTTGTCAGGGTAGCTAGTACTAGCTGTCCCCCTTCAAATTAGCCCGCCATTGTTGGCTCCCTTCCCGCTCGATATTTGGGAAGAGGACTAGGGCCCCTATAAATAGGATCAGCCACCCGCTAGACAGGAGGGAGGACAGACGGAGAAAGAGAGAGAGAGAGAGAGAGCAAGGTGACTGAGCTCCTCCCAGCAGTTCATCGCCCCAGCCAAGAACAGACCCTCGCGAGGCTGTTCTTCCTTGTATTGTTCATCATCATCAGCCCAAGAGGCAATCCACCACACCACACACTGGAGTAGGGTATTACACCACAACGGTGGCCCGAACCAGTATAAACCCTGCGTCTCTTGTGTTTTTCTTGCCATAGATTAGATCCTAGCAAGGCGGAGGGGTGCAGGTAGGTAGGAGGCGAAATCTCCGCGCGCACCCCAGTGTTCGAACCTCAAGGGTCTGCCGGAACCCGAAATCCGACAATTACTATTATTACTATTATTAGGGAAAGATTTTGTCCATACAAATTGTAAAAGCGTATTATGACATGAGAAGAAGCGTATTGTGACGATGAACCCGACAAAGTCAATCCGTGCTTTATTATTAGGGAGAGATAACAAGGTGACTCACCATAGATAGAAGAAACCATCTGAGACACACGGTTCTTTAAACCGGTGAGTTTAGTGATCACTTCATCAAGAGCCGCCTGTGCTTTCTCAACATGTTGTATCAAGGCAGTTTTTTCCTCAGCCCAAGCCTTTTTATCCTCATCAAAACTGGTCTTCAATGTTCCCGATTCAGATACACTGAACTGGAATTTGGATTCTGCCTTCCGGGTCTCATTTTCTTGAGCCGCCAACCGAGTCTTGGCATCGTTCAGTTGAGACTCAAGTTTAGCAGTAGCAGCCTGCATACAACACAAGTTTATCAAAACATACTTCAAGGCGGATTACAACAGTTAAGTCCCAAGCACTTGACAAGCGAAACCACATGGCACTTGGGGGCTAATGTCTGTCAAATGCAATTTTTTCAATGGAAATGGATTTTCTAAAGTCCCAAGTGTTTTGCAAGCAACAACACTTGGCACTTGGGGGCTAATGCATATTGCTTGTTTCTTCATAAAGATGAGCTGAGTGAGCTATCAACAATCTCAGCCGACTCATGGGGGCTATACAATTCAGTCCTGTTCTTTTACAGTGATCAATAGGACCGGCTCATTTCTATTGATTAAACCGGCCCTTGGGGACTATACATGCAAAATTGTGATACTACCAGCATCCGGTTTAGTTGTAAACAGGAATTGGAGGGAGTCTAAGACAGAGGCTTGTAAGTTTTTAAGTCTACAGATTATTCAATCTTATCATAATCAGAAGACTTGGGGCTGGCAGGATATATAACTTATACAAGTCGGAGAATGTACCTCATACGTCTGGTGCATCTGTTTGAACATTTCAATTTCTAAGTCACGGATGGAATGTACTTGACTGAGATAACCAGATAATACTTCACTATTACTCAATTGAGCATAGTGGGAGACGTCGAACCTCACTTTTCATCTTTCCATGACTTCTTATTTGGCAGAGTGTCTCGCTAGTACAGTTGGATTCCCCGGTTTAGTAAATCCGGTGCCAGTGATTAAAATGTCATCACCGTGAGTCTCTGGTGGGTTAGCTGAGCTTGACGGTTCAATACTTGATGGATCAACAGTGTTTTCGTCAACAAACGGCTCAGGCATTTCAGGTTGAGCATTGAGAGCAGGATCTTCTAGCTATTTAGGATGTTCTGGTACAACGGTTGGCTGATCCGATTTAGTGGCTTTCAGACCCTCGGCCGGCTTTATCACCTTCCCTTTCTTGTTGGGCTTTGCTTGACCGCTAAAAAGAATTTGGACAAGTCAGCATAATTATAAAGATATAAAGGTACAGAAGAAAAATACTTATTATTACCCAGGGGCAGTCTTGAAAGCTGGTAGTTGAGTCTGCGATGAGTCGCCAGAGGAGGAACGAGAAATCTCCTGTGAAGATGGAATCAAAAGAAGTGAGTGGTTAACGAAAGAAAATCGTCGGTAAATACAAGAGTTAATGTTAAAAAGAACCTCATTTTGGCGTTTTCGAGGAGTGTTTGGTAAACCGGAAGATAAATCGTCACCTCCACCAGCCCAGGTCTGGCGAGGCTCTCGTGTTGCTGTCGTTTTAAGAGAAAATGAGGATCTAAATAAGCCAAGGGTTGTGAAAACCTTACTTTTTGGGTTACCCGCCGAAGTTTCTGCCTTGGTAAAGGTTGCGAGTCGGAGGAAATAGTAGTTACCTCTTCTTCGACTGCCTGGTTGGCTCCCGTGTCATCTTGGCAATAGTCAGTGGCAATAAGGTTGTTAAAAACCAAGCCAAGAGAGTCAAGGGATCCTCCGACTCAGAGGTTTCATCTAGCTTAAGCAGTTCAAAGGCGCTTGGTTTCTTCCTAGACCGCCTGATGGTCTTTTTGGTGGCTTTCGCAGTAGCTTTAGCCTTTTTGGCAGCCTCATGGTCATATTTGGCCTTCCAGAAGTCAGATTTAGCCTGTGGAAGGATAACATATTTGAGTTCATGCAATGTTTAAGTGCTGAAGGAAAAAAGAAATCAAAAGATTTACCTCTGGTGTCGGGTTAAGCTTGCAGAAAGGATTCAAACCCACTTTGCTGCAGTCTTCATATTTGCTATTTACAAGCATGGTTGCCATCTCAATGATGCCCTCTTCAGTCAGACGCAGAGAGCTATGATGTAAGGGATCATTTGTTCCTCCGGTATATGTACACATCAAGCCGGATCGGCGGCTTAAGGGTATGATCCACAATGCGACCCAACAACGGATTAAGTCCACTATGGTTAAACCATTTCCTAGCAAGGCTTGAACTTTTTTGATTGTAGGGACAAGCTTCTTGCGTTCGGTGGTGGTAAGTTTATCTGGGAGTTGGTGATTTGAGTCGAGACGCTCAACATGATAACCCAGCAATGGATTTTCATCAGACGGCGAGATATCTTTGCAGTAGAACCATGTTTGATTCCAGTCCTTGGGATGGCTTGGCAGAGCTACTTGAGGGAAGATGGCATCTCGTCTGCGTTGAATTGAAATCCCACCAAGTTCCAAACTGGGCCCATTTGTGAACTCATTCTACCGGTTCAGGTAGAAGTATTCCCTGAAAAGCTCAACACTAGCCTCTTCTTGAAGGTATACCTTACAAAAGACTTGGAAGTTACAGATGTTTGATATGGAATTGGGTCCAATGTCTTGAAGAAGTGCGGGATATCTCTAAAAAACTTAGAGCCGGGTGGCGAGAAGCCCCGATTCATATGATCAGTAAATACGATAACTTCACCGTCCTTTGGCTGAGGTCTCTCTTCGCTCGGGTCAGGAGCACGGTAATGCAGGGCACTCTTATCTGGAAAATATCCAACGGTGACAAAATCCTTCAAGGTGCTCTTAGTGACGGTGGAGGGAACTCAATTACAGGTCGTAATTGTCTTGGGTGGCATGGTGAAAGGACAACCTAAAGACAAGAAATAATTTGTCGGCTCAAATTAATTGGTACAAGTCAACAATTGCAGTGCATGTTCAGAATGGCGGCTTAAGTAAGGGCTAATGATATATGAAGTGATGGTAAACCGGCAGAATAAGACGCCATGACTAAAGGCATTCAAGATCTACCAAGAGTAAAAGTTTGCTAAGTATTAGGATAAACAAGTTCCACAGATTGAGGCTATAAAGTTGGATCTATCACTATTCAAAAAAGGGAATAAATTCGAACTATACAGAGGCGACAGTGGAAAAACAGAGGTGCCTTAAGAGTAAGATGTGTCGTGATAAGGATATATTCTAATAATAGAAACAGGTGCTAAAATTACTACCGCGCAAGATTTATGCGGTTTTCGGATCTAATCCGTGGATCTAAACAACGAGAAAGAAGGGCGGCGACGAACACCGATGAACAACGATCAACACCGATGAAACCTAATGACAGATTTATGATGAAAGAGAGCTTAGTAATGCTGATAGGACAGCGGAGTGGCGCCACGATTTTTCTGGTCCGTTCAGGGTGATGCAGCATCTGGAGTTGAGGTCGGAGACGAAGGTCGACGGCGATGGTGTTCGTGCAGGGTGGTGCGTCGCTAGGAGGAAGAAGACGAGAAGGAAAAGGAGAAGAATGGAAGGTGACTTCGTGGCCCTATTTATAGGCTTGGAAGTACAAACGGCAGGCGTGGTAATCAAGGAATAGTAAAATGGATATGTGTTAGCACGGGCACCTTGATTTTTGGAGATTCAGTAAAGAAAGAGATTTATTAAGATTTGGATTCTATATAACATTAATTGCAGATGATGTCATGTTGGGTTATCGCAACTTTTGGATGCGACGTCATGACGGGTTACAATACTTCACAATAAGAGGAGGAAGGATTTTTCTAAGTTTTGAAGTTTGACATGAACAAATTGAAATCAACCTGGGGCCCAATGTTGGGGATATGACTATTAGGTATGACCCGCCCAGGAGGGGCCGGGTCATCCCTATGGAAGTTCATCTCAATGAAGCCCAAGAGCATATTAACAATGGCAATTCATAGATAGGCTTAGTAGAGGGCCCAAACCTGAAGGCGGCTTAAGGCCCGTGGATATAAACCGCCATGTATATAGACTTGTATTGTAAGGCATGTAAGAAAAGTCACCGAGCCGGATACGTTGTATAAGCCGGCCGAGACTCTGTAGGTCGCAGGGCGTCAACCAGTGTATATAAGGGGACGACGCAGCGGCGGCTTAGGGGAATAGAGACAACAGATCAATAGCCGGGTTAAGAGGATTCACTCCCTGCTCATCGAAACCCTAGCAATACCACCTCCAACTGGATTAGGCTTTTACCTTCACCGTAAGGGGCCGAACTAGTATAAACTCTTCGTGTCCTTTGTCCTGATTAACCCCTTTAAGCTAACCTCATCGCGATGGCTCCACGACTAAGTCCTCACACTAGGACATCTACCGTGACAATTCCACGACACATACCAAGCATTTCAATAACATACACACAATATGCTCGATATGTGCAAATACAACATGGCATCACAACAAAACTCTATGACTCAAAGTATTTATTCATTATGCTCCGAGGATCTAGATATTACAAACATGGGTCTCATGACCCAGCATTCAACTCATACAAGAAATAAGTACATGCGGAAGCTTAACTTGTCTGAGTACAGACAACTACAAATGAAAAAGGTTGAGAAGCCTGACTATCTACAAGACCCTGCTGAGGGCACAAGATCATAGCTGAGGTAACAAGCTAAATTTCGAAGTCCATGCGGAACTTGTCGGAGTAAATAACCATGGGTAGCCTAGCCGGCTCCCCCTGGCCCTTCTGAAAAAATTACGAGCCGATTCGGCCCTCAAGAATCCAAGACACAGGGCCGCCTTCCCCTTGCCGGCTGTCTCCATGCCGGCTATCGGAAGGCGGCCCGACTTCAGCCCTCATGAAGAAAAGCTGCGGGAGGGCCGGCTCCGAGAAGCCGGCCGCGAGAAGGCCGACTCCAAGAAGCCGACTCCCATAAAGCGGTCAAGATCGTACCCTCGAAGTCTGCATCCACATAACGGCGATGTGACGGGGCGTGGCTACAGTGAAGCCTGCCACCGCCGAATCCCGGAGCACGCATGGCACAGTGCGCCGTACGGGTGGCCATGACCCGTCCGGCGCAGCACTGTTGCCACGTTGACCCTGATGTCATCCACGACGGGCTACCAGTACGGCCCATGGGCGGTGGGCCCCTTCGGGCAGAGAGACACCCGAAGGCGGCCAGACCTCCCCCAGTTGGCCCAAGATAGAGCCAGCTCCCCACAGCCGGCTTGCCACCTCCCTCGAAGAAGACGCCCCATTAAGGAGACAAGACGTGGTGGGGCTACAGTGATCGCCCACTGGGCGGCGGCACTGTAGCCACGCCCACTTCGGCGAAGCCCTCGCCACCAAGATTGAGCAACAGTAACCAGCCGCTGACAAGGCCCTGACAGTGGGGCCTGCCTGTCGACCAAGGAGCCGGCAGCCGGCGGGACCCACTAGCCGGCGGGCCCCAGCAGCCGGCGCAGAAGCCGGTGAGCGTAGACACAGACGGCTGGGCCCCGCGCCCAGTCGGATTACCATTGTACTCCCGGGGGGTAGGCCTATATAAACCCCCCGGGGCATCCATGCAAAGGGAGATCAATCACTGCTAGTCTTAGACACCACATAGGGAGGAGAAGAGAGCAAGCCGTGCCCTTCTTCCTCCTCTCGCCAAACAGCTCAAGGAGCACCGTGTAGCTACATGTTCATCTAGTGACCATGCGGAGACCCCGCAAAGCAGCAGTAGGGGTGTTATCTCCACGGAGAGCCCCGAAGCTGGGTAAGATTCGCCGGCGTGCATGTCTTTGCCTCATCCCGTTTCCAGGCACCGGCGACGTCTTACTGGCTCCCACAATGGTAAGACACCCGTTGGCATATGTCGCACCTACCACCCGACATTTGGCGCCCACCATGGGGCCAGGTGCACCGTCATCAGGAGACCTGTTCTGGACGGGAACCCTCTTCCTCCCCCGTGAGCGTAGCCAGCCCGGCACGCCCAATGGCGCTTGCCACGACGCGCTACAAGGCGTCACCAACATCTGTGCGGCGAGCAGCCTCACCGATCTCCTTGACAAGACTCTCATCTCTGACGAGCTCGCCTCCGACGCGGGCACCGACCACCTCGTCAACCTCCTCGGCCAGCTCCACGTCTCAGGCGAGCCTGCCATGGACTTGGAGTCGGTTGGCTCCACCGATCCGATGCCTGTCGACTCCGACACGGCCTCACTCGACATGTTCCCCACCAACGTCGCGATCTACAACGACCCGCTTCCCCGGGCCGATGGCTACGACGCTGTCACCACCGAGGTGATGGTCATCGGCCACAGCGGTGCTTCTGACGAGAGCGCCCACGACGCCCCGCACGCGGCGGTCCACGACTTGTCCATCCCCCTCCCGGCCGATGCCGACGCTGAAGCACTGGAAGCTCGCCGCCTTGCCCTCCTCGCGGAGGGCCGGAAGTTGGTTTCCATGAGACGCCTCGCTGAGGCCCACCGACACGAGGCCCACCGTGCCGCCTTTGGCACGACGCCCCCAGGCGGGCCTAGCCGGGCCGGTGTTGTCAGACAACGCGGCGCTGTCGTCGCTGATACGATAGGAGTTGACCGCCCAGTCTACGCTACTCCACTCGAAAACCTGCGCGCCGCCTAGGCGGCCGTAGACGAGCTAGATGAACTAGGGGCCGAAGAACTCCCCCACATGACCCGACGCATCCAGCAGCTGATTAATGCAGCCGCGCAGCGGCATGAAGCCGACGCCCGCGCGGAAAGCCCTCCCCCACGCCGAAATCACGGCGCGACGTCCCGGACGCCGACTACGGGTAAAACCCGCGCGCGGCGCGAGAAAGAACCGGCTGCCAGCCGAAGCCGAACCCGAATCTCCATCGAGCGAGACGCAGAAGGCCACCCCCGGGCCGTGGAGAGGCGGGGCAACCCGCCTCCGCCCCGACCCCGTGGAGAGAGATTTCCCACCCCGCCGCCTGTTGCGCATCCGACTCTCAGCGGCCGACTAGGTCGCCGCGAAGGAGTCGGCGAGAACGACGCCCGCCATCGGATCGACCGCCTGGCGCGATCCCTGGCGCTAGAAGAATAATACGATGTCGGCCCGCCTTGCTTCGGCCCCCGCATCCGCGACGAGCCTTTCCCCAAAGGGTTCTCGCTCCCAAGAGACACGCCCAAGTACAACGGCTCCGTGAAGCCGGAAGATTGGTTGATCGACTACTCCACGGCGGTTAGCATAGCCAACGGCAACAGGCGCATTGCCATGAAGTACGTGCCCCTCATGCTGCAGGGCACGACGCGGACCTGGCTCAACAGCCTCAAGCCATACAACATCAACAACTGGCTAGACTTCACATAAGCCTTCGTCCGCAACTTCACCAGCACCTACAAGCGGGCTCCCAAGCCCAGACAGCTCTCCTTGTGCGTACAAGGCCCCGCCGAGTCCACTCGCGACTACCTCACGCGTTGGGCCGAGCTCTGCAACTCTTGCGAAGGGGTGCACGAGGTGCAAGCCATAGAATACTTCACTGCCGGGTGCCGAGAAGGCACCCCTCCTCAAGCACAAGCTCCTCTGCGACGAGCCGACTACCCTCGATGAGCTTCTGATCATAGCGGACAAGTACGCCACCGCCGACTCCTCAATGAATACCGAACTCCGGCTAGACGCGTCCGGAAAGGTACTCAACCCGGCGCCCAAGACGCCGGCTGGGGACTCCGGCCGACGCCCACACTAGAACAACCACAAGCGCAAGGGCCCGGTGCCGCCCTCCACCAGTCGGCAGGTGGCCACAGTCGAAGACGAGCAGCCCGAAGCGCGGCCCGCACCCAAGAAGCAGAGGGGCGGCAAGCCGGCTTGGCAGCCGGCCTTCTCCTACGAGCAGACTCTCGACGCCCCGTGCAAGTTCCACAGTGGCGCGAAGCCGTCCAACCACACGACCCGGAAGTGCCACTCGCTCACCCGAATCTCTAAAGGCGAAGGGCTCGCACCGCCTCCGCCTGCCAGTCCGCCGCCTCCGGCTCCGCAGCCGCCGGCCGCTCGGCCCGCAGTCGGAGCCGTGCATGATGAGTTCCCCGACGAGCATGCCGCCTATATCATCTTTACAAGTCAGCCCGAAGATCGGCGCAGCAAACACCGAGGGCACCAAGAAGTCAGCATGGTTGCTGCCAACCCCGCCGAGCACATGCACTGGTCAGAAAAACATATCAGCTGGAGCCGGACCGACCACCCAGAGGTGATGCCGTCTCCCGGCTCTTATGCGTTGGTTTTGGATGCCACCCTTGCAACTGATAGACGCGATGCCCGATTCTCCCGCGTGCTGATAGACGGCGGGAGCAGCATCAACATCATGTACCGTGACACCATGGAGAAGCTGAATGTCAAGACGAAGCAACTCATGCCTACTCGGACTGTGTTCCATAGCATCGTACCCGGCCTGTCCTGCGCCCCCATTGGCAAGATAAAGATTGATGTACTTTTTGGGGACAAGGAGCATTTCCACTGGGAAGCGATCTGGTTTGAAGTGGTGGACCTGGAGAGCCCTTACCATGCATTGCTTTTCCGACCTGCCTTGGCCAAGTTCATGGCAGTTCCCCACTATGCATACCTCAAGATGAAGATACCGAGCACCAAAGGCGTCATCACCGTAGCCCGCGATTACAAGAAGTCCTCTAAGTGCGCAGCAGCCAGCAGCCGGCTGGCCGAGTCCCTTGTGATTGCCGAAGAAAAGAAGATGTTGGACCGAGTCGTGGCCATGGCCGGCAAGCAGTCGGCCTTGTCCCCCGATCCCAAGGAGCATGATGCTCAAGGATCTTTCCAGCCAGCCAAGGAGACGAAGAAGATACCTCTTGACCCCGAGCACCCAGAGAGGTTTGCCTTCATCGGGGCAAACCTAAACAGCAAATAGGAAGGCGAGCTCACCGATTTCCTCCGTGAGAATCGGGACATCTTTGCATGGTCCCCCAAGGACATGCCGGGCGTTCCGAAGGAATTCGCCGAGCACAAACTACACGTCCGAGAAGACGCAAAGCCAGTCAAACAACCCCTTCGCCGACTGTCGGAGGAGAAACGTAGGATTGTGGGAGAGGAGATAGCCCGGCTTCTGGCAGCCGGCTTCATTATGGAAGTCTTCTTTCCAGAGTGGCTCGCCAACCCGGTCCTCGTGCTAAAGAAGAACAACAAGTGGCGCATGTGTATAGACTACACGAGCCTCAACAAGGCCTGCCCCAAAGATCCCTTTGCCCTGCCAAGGATTGACCAAGTGATAGACTCCACGGCCGGATGCGAGCTGTTGAGTTTCTTGGATGCTTACTCAGGGTATCACCAGATAAAGTTAGATCCTGCAGACCGCCTGAAGACCGCCTTCATCACGCCATTTGGAGCCTTCTGCTACCTGACTATGACATTCGGCTTGAGAAATGCCGGTGCCACTTTTCAATGTTGCATGCAGAAGTGCCTCCTCAAGCAACTCGACAGAAATGCCCATGTCTACGTAGACGACATTGTGGTGAAGACGGAGAAGCGCGACACCTTGCTGGAAGACCTCAAGGAAACATTTGAGAACCTACGCCGGTTCCAAATCAAGCTTAACCCCGAGAAATGCGTGTTCGGAGTGCCAGCCGACCAGCTCCTAGGCTTCCTGGTCTCCGAACGCGGCATCGAATGCAACCCAGTAAAGATCAAGGCCATTGAGAGAATGGCGATTCCCACCAAACTTCGGGACGTCTAGAAGTTTACCGGATGCTTGGCCAACCTGAACCGCTTCATCAGCCGGCTCGGAGAGAAAGCTCTTCCCCTCTACCGCCTCATGAAGAAGACCAACCACTTCGAGTGGAATGACCAAGCCGATCAAGCTTTTCACGAGCTGAAGAAGATGTTGGCCACGCCGCCTGTCCTGGCGGCGCCGACTGAGAAAGAGCCCATGCTCCTCTACATTGCCGCAACCAGCTGGGTGGTCAGCACCGACATCGTAGTCCAACGCCCAGAAGAAGGCCGAGCCCAGCCGGTCCAGAGGCTGGTGTACTATTTGAGCGAGGTGTTGTCTACCTCGAAGCAGAACTACCCGCACTACCAGAAGATGTGCTACGGCATGTACTTTGCCGCCAAGAAGCTGAAGCCCTACTTCCAAGAGCATCCCATCACGGTTGTATGCATGGCCCCGCTGGCCGAGATCATAGGCAGCCGGGATGCATCCGGCCGGGTGGCGAAATGGGCCATCGAGCTGGCCCCCTATACGATCTTCTACCAGCCTCGCACCGCCATCAAGTCCCAAGCATTGGCCGACTTCCTCGTCGACTGGGCCGAGACCCAGTACCTACCTCCGGCTCCCGACTCCACTCATTGGCGCATGCACTTCGATGGGTCCAAGATGCGCACCGGCTTGGGAGCCGGCGTCATCCTCACCTCTCCCAAAGGCGACAAGCTTAGATACACGCTGCAAATTCACTTTGCCGCCTCCAACAACGTGGCCGAGTATGAGGCGCTCATACACGGGCTCCGGCTTGCCAAAGAACTCGGCATTCGCCGGATCCTATGTTATGGAAACTCGGACTTGGTGGTCCAGCAATCATCCGGCGACTGGGATGCCAAGGACGCAAATATGGCAAGCTACCGCTTCCTCGTTCAGCAGATCAGTGGGTATTTTGAAGGATGCGAGTTCCTCCATGTACCACGAGCCAACAACGAGCCAGCTGATGCCCTGGCTCGAATAGGCTCCACTCGGCAAGCAATACCAACCGGTGTCTCTCTACAACGCCTCCTCAAGCCGTCTCCAGAGTCCGATTCCATCTTCGAGCCGCCTGACCCCGACGCAGCTGGTTCGAAGAACCAAGCAGGTGACCTGGGGACTTCGATAGTCGGCCAGGGGGTATCAGCAGGCGGCTCGGGGACTTCCCTAGTTACGCCCGACCCGGGGACTGCCTCACCCGGCTCGGGGACTGCGGTAGTCGGCCCGGAGACTACACCAACACAACAGGCGGCGGCCGACTCCAGCATTTCACCGCCCAGCCCGCCCGCCCTGGTCGCAGTAGCCGTTTTGGCAATAGAAGAAGTCACAGCTCCGTCATGGGCTCAATCCATCCTCAACTTCCTAATAAACCAAGATCTACCGGCTGATGAAGTAGAGGCAAGACAAGTCCAACGCCGAGCCGGAGCATACACAATCGTCAACAGAGAACTCGTCAAGCGCAGTGTCACTGGAGTCCTCCAGTGATGCGTCGAGCAAGAGAAGGGCATTGCAATCCTCAGAGACATCCACCAAGGAGAATGCGGCCACCATGCGGCCTCAAGATCACTCATCGCCAAAGCCTTCCGCCATGGTTTCTTTTGGCTGACTGCTTTGGATGACGCCAAGGAGTTAGTTAAACATTGCAAAGGGTGCCAACTCTTCAGCTCCAAGCAACACATGCCGGCTTCAGCACTCAAGACCATTCCCCTCACTTGGCCCTTCGCCGTTTGGGGACTAGACATGGTGGCCCATTCAAGACGGCGCGCGGCGGCATGACACATCTTCTTGTCGCCGTGGACAAATTAATCAAATGGATTGAGGCAAAGCCGATCAAGAAGCTGAATGGGCCGACTGCCGTGACATTTATCGCAGATATAACAACTCGGTACGGCGTGCCACATAGCATCATCACCGACAATGGCACGAATTTCACCAAGGGAGCCTTGGCACGTTTCTGCGCGACGCAAGGCATCCGGTTGGACCTAGTGTCCGTCGCCCACCCGCAGTCAAATGGCCAGGTCGAGCGAGCCAACGGCCTCATCCTTTCCGGCATCAAGCCCCGACTGATCGTACCACTGGAGCGTTCAGCCGGCTGTTGGCTCGATGAGCTGTCGGCTGTCCTTTGGAGTCTACGCACTACACCAAACAAGTCAACCGGCTTCACTCCTTTCTTCCTCGTATATGGTGCCGAGGCGGTCATCCCAGCTGACATCGAGTTCGACTCGCCTTGGGTAACCATGTACACGGAAGCCGAGGCCAAGGAAGCACGAGAAGACGACGTCGACCTGCTGGAAGAAGGCCGGCTGTTAGCCCTCAGCCGGTCTGCCATCTATCAGCAGGGCCTGCGCCGCTACGACAGCCGGAAGGTCAAGCCAAGATCCAAGAGGGCGATCTTGTGCTCCGGCTGATCCAGCGAAGAGCCGGCCAGCACAAGCTCTCGGCCCCTTGGGAGGGCCCCTTCATCATCAGCAGAGCCTTAGGCAACGACTCCTACTACCTGATCGACGCGCAGAAGCCGAAGGCACGAAAGAGAGACGACTCCGGCAAGGAGTCGGAACGACCATGGAACGCCAACCTCCTCCGAAGGTTTTACAGTTGAAATGCAGTATGTATCATGCTAACTTTTGTACTAAGTACGAGACAATAGGCCACCCGAGGAGAGCTCGGGGACTGCCATCTTTTGTCTATGAATGAAAAGTATCAGGCTTATGGCCTTGTCATTGCATTCACTTTTTTCCGTCCGGCACCGGGTTCGACTAGTCGGCCCGGGGACTGGCCGCCTGGAGTTATATTAGAAGTCCTACCCGCAGTCAGACAAGTAGTGTGCCAGCTCCCAAGCCTTCTCTTGCCAAAAGTCGCAGTTTGAAGAACCGGCTGTCCGGCTGGCAAGAGTTAAGGGCAGGAACGGGTGCCCACACGAAAAACGGCTAGGGACTAACGGACTAATATAACAAAAGCCGGTTTTTCTCCCACCACCGACCGGCTACCAGAGTAGCCGGCCGGCCGGCTTCCATTCACCTCACTCCAATCTAAGAAAGCTCGAGTACTTGCCTTCCCAGAAGGGGGAGGCGGCAAAGGAAACGACCTAAGGATAAAAAGCATACATGAATGGAAACCAAACACGCAATAATATTTACATAAAAGACCTTCAAAAGGCCAGCATTCAACATAGTTCGAATACACCCCAGTGGGTGGAACTGTGCAAGTTTAATAAAGTTGTTCAAAAGGCAACAAGCAGGAAAAAACAAGGACGGCAGACTAAGCCAAGGGAGCGACTGGCGAGTCGGGCAGGTCGGTGGAGACGGCAGTGCCGGCTAGAGGAGTGGCCGGCTGGTGAACCTCAGCATGATCACCACCTCCCGCAGAGGGCGCGCTAGCACGCGCCTTGTTGCCGGAGGCACGATCAGGCTGAGGTTGGCTGCCTGCTTCACCAGTCGGCTCAACGTCTTCGCCGTCCTCTCCTTCGTCGTCTTCGCCTTCATCACTAGAGGCAATCTCCTCTGCCGATTCTTCACCCGCTGCCGAGTCCAGCCCAAACCACTCCTCCGGCTGGGCAACGCCGTCATCATTGATCTCAGGAGCGAAGATGCTGATGTCAGTACACTCGGCGATCGTCGAAGCGCGCTGAGCGATAGCCGGCCGCACCTCCTCCAACTCTTCGTCGGCCTCCAGCCGCCAGGTGCGCAGCTGGTCCAGTTTCATCCCCGGATACCAGGCTCGGACGAACTCCAGCGCCCGCCCAGCTCCAAGCCGGGCTGCCGATGCCTTCCATGCCTCGAAGCGGCCAACCGCCACCTCCAGCCAGTCGGCAGTCCGACTCGGGGTGCGGGGAATCGTCTCGCTTGGCCAGAGGGCGGCCAACACCTGCGCCCCGGCACGCTGGAGGCGGCGGAGCATACGGTGAGCCGGCTGCAGCCGGGCTTGGACCGCCAAGAGCTGCTCCTCAAGCGTCCGGCTCGCGTCCGCCGCGATTTCAGCCCCCGCCTGCCGGCGTACCTCGCGATGGGCCTCGATGGATTGGGTGGCAAAGACAGAGTAGCCGGGAAAGTAGTCTGCACAGAGAACAAAAAGCAGCACAAGTCAGAACACAAATCAGGGATCAAAGGGCAAGCAGGGAGTGAAGAAGGTGGCTTACCGTCGATCAGATCCTCGATACGGCTGAAGCCCTCACTTAGCGCCTGCTTCGCTTCAGCCCATCCCGCCGCTTCGGTCTCGAACTCGGCCTTCAGCTCATCGTTGTCCTGCGCCTTCTTCAGGGCCGCCTTGTGGCTCTCCTCCTGGTCGGCCAACTTCTTGACCAGGCGGTCACGCTCCAGGACCAAGGCGATGTACTCGGCTTCCTTGGCGCGAAGGGCTTCCTGGGCCCCGCTGAGCTACTCCCTCAAGTCGGCATTGGCTCCTGCAAGCATGAAGACAAAGGAAAAATTAATAAGGGGAAGTCGTCAAGGAAGATCCGACCCAGCTGCTCAGCAGTCGGCCTGAATCTCGGGGACTACACCCAGTGGGTGCGCTGACACGCCCCCACAGGAGATGAACGAGACAAACACGCACTCCGGCTGCTGGTCAGGTCCTCAGTTCTCCGGCCCAGCTCCTGAGCCTAGGAGTTGAAGGCAGCTGCGCGAAGGTTATGATACTCCTGGAAGATTATACAGGAGGCAAGGATAAGTTAAGTTGTCAGAACCTAGTAAGTTCCAAGCCGCCTACGCAGCAGCCGACTTGGAACTCAGGGACTACACCCAGTGGGTGCGCTGACGCGCCCCCACGGAAGAAATCGAAAGAGCAAAATAACCAAGGATAGAAGACTCACCCGGCTGATGGCCCGCGTCGAGAGAAACTCTTGAGTGTATCGCTGCAGCGAGGCGGCCTGATCTTGAAGCCGGTTCCGGGCCTCCTGGGCCGCCGCGTTCAGCTCGCCCGCCCCCCCGCTGGGAGTCCACTCGGACGTGCTGACGCTGGCCGCCTCCAGGGCCTCCGCCGTCTGGCTGGCGCCCGCTTCTCGGTGCGGTTCCGGCACGGAGGCGCCACCCCCTGTGCGCCGGCGCAATGCCGGCTGCACCTCGAGGCCGGCCCCTGCCGCCGGCTCGCCCCTGGACGGCTGCTCTGGCGCCGCAGCTGATTGGCCGCTTTGGCCCGCTCCAGTCGGCGCCGTTTGCGACGCGCCCTCCATGAAGATCACGGGGTCCTCCCGCCTCTCCATCACCGGTGGGCCTTGTCGACCTCCTCCGACGGGGGCACGGGAACGTCGGGGGCCACGGCGTGGAGGGGAACAATGAGCAGCGGAGGCCGGTTGTGCGAGGCCTCCGCCTCCATCTCCGCGGCTGCTGCCTTCGCCCGGGCCTTGGCCGCCGCGTTGGCCTACTCCTTCGTCGCCTGGGCGGTCCTTCACTCCGCCGCCTCCCGCTCCTCCCGCGCCTCCAGCGCGTTCCGCTCCGTGGCCTCCTTAAGGTCGGCGCAGGGATCCACGCGGCGGGAGCTTGAGGACCCTCCAGTCGGCCCGACTACGGAGCCGCCAGGACCTCGCTCGAGAGAAAGCGGCGCCCTGTCCGGCAAGAAAAGAAAGGTTTAGAAGAGTTTCAGACGAAGAAGACAAAAAATATATATGCAAGACATTCGATGACTTACGTAGAGATCGCCTGCGGCTGCTTCACCGCCTTGCGGAAGCAGGCCGCCTTCGCGGCCGCCTCATCCCGCTTGGTCGCCGCCGTGGAGGCCTTGGAGTTTTTCGGCCGGCTGCCGAAGAAGGTCGACGCGGCCCGGCGCTTCTGCGCGCCGCCACGGGCAGCCGGCACGGTAGACGAGCCCGTGCCTTGATGATCGGGCGCCGGCTGACGGTGCGGGGCGACTTCGACCTCGTCGTCATCCGGCCAGTACTCGAAGCTGGCCCTGAGTCCCGCGCCTCCGGCCTCGTCGCCTTCCCCCACGATGGCGTCTTCCATGGCGGCTGCTCCCAGGTCCGGATCATCGGCGTCGTCCATCGTGCGGTCGGGGAGGAGCTGGCGCTCTACCCCCGCGGCCCTGGCTGTCGGCGGGAGAAGAGGGTTCTGCAAAAGGCAAACCAATTGATCAAGAGTCAGCTATCATGAGGCCGGCTACAAAAAAGGAAGAAAAGAAGAAAGAACTTATGGCAGGCGGAGGGTTGGCGCGGGAATACGGCTCCTTGCCGTATCGCCAATCCTCGACGAGCTTGCAGTTGGAGATATAATTCACCATGTAAGACACCTCTGCGTGAGCCATCTCCCTGGTGCTCAGCCAGCACGGGTCGAAGCAGCCGCTCATTTGGCAGATCATGTGAGGCCGGCCTTGGAGCGGAAGAACCCGGCGCTCCACGAAGGCGGCCACCAAGTCGGCTCCGGTCAGGCCCTCCGACTGGATCATCACCCGAAGCTGGGAGACGGCTGCGTTCCTGGCCTGAGACAACGACCTGGCCCGGTAGCTCCACGAAGGCTGCCTCCCAGCCGGCGGGCTGGCTACGTAAGCCGGCAGGTTGACGTAGTCGCCTTGCTGGGCAACGTTCTTCACATAGAAATAAGACTTCTGCCAAAGCTTCACCGACTGGATCAGCAGAATGGACGGGAACGGATTATTCTTGCTTGCCTGCCTCATGGCAATGAAGGCTCCGCAGGGGGTGGGCACGCCCGCGACGACGGTGCCGAGCTTGCTTTGGAAGAACTCCCCCCAGAGCTCGAGCGTGGGGAGAACTCCAAGAAAACCCTCGCACAGGGTGACGAAGGCCGACAGCAGCATCACCGTGTTGGGCGTGAGGTGATGCGGCTGGAGGTGGTAGAACTCGAGGAAGGCTCGAAGGAATCCGCTCGCCGGGAGGCCGAAGACGCGCTGACAGTGCGAGCGGAAGATCACCCGCTCGCCCTCCTCCGGTGCCGGCGAAATCTCCCTCGCCGGCGCTTGACGAACCCGCACAAGGTTCTTGCCGGGCAGACGCCGCGTCCGGCGGAGGAACTCGACGTGGTCCTCGTGGATGTTGGAGCCATCCCACGAGCTCGACAGTGCCATGGGAGCGATGCGGCGGGGAGCAAGACGAAGCGACGGCGAAATGGCGCGGCAAAGGATTGCTGCGGCGGGGAGCAAGACGAAGCGACGGCGGAACGGCGCGGCAAAGAGTTGCTGCGGCGAAGAGAAGAAGAAGGAGGGTGAGAAGGGGCGGAGTGAGGGAGAGCGCGCGAGCCTCTGCCGCTCCCCTTCCTCCTCCTACTTATAGACCGCGCGGCGGAGCCGAGGAGGCGCGGCGTGGGGGAACGTGGGGATCAACTGCGCCCACTCCCCCACGTCCCGCGATTATTGCGCCTTGATGGCAGAATAAAACCGCCGCGGGAAGGCGAGCGGTCCATGTGGGCCGCAAAAGATCCGTGCTCAGACTAAGGCCTGCGAGTGGCGGGCCCGGGCCTGCGGCGACGTCCCGTCGCGCGCGTGCATTGACAGGATTTCCTCGCCACGTGGCCCGCGTTCCCGCCTACGAGAAACGGAGCTTTTCCGAAGACGGCGCGCACGAGCAAAGCCGGCCCCTCGGGATAGGAAGCTGACCTAGCTTCTCGTCCCTTTGTCAGCCTCGAAGCTCGATCAGCTTCGGGGACTACTATCGGAGTAAATAACCATGGGTAGCCTAGCCGGCTCCCCTGGCCCTTCTGAAAAAATTATGAGCCGATTCGGCCCTGAAGAATCCAAGACAGAGGGCCGCCTTCCCCTTGTCGGCTGTCTCCAGGCCGGCTATCAGAAGGCAGCCCGTCTTCAGCCCTCATGAAGAAAAGCCGCGGGAGGGCCGGCTCCGAGAAGCCGGCCGCGAGAAGGCCGACTCCAAGAAGCCGACTCCCATAAAGCGGTCAAGATCGTACCCTCGAAGTCTGCATCCACATAACGGCGATGTGACGGGGCGTGGCTACAGTGAAGCCTGCCACCCCTAAATCCCGGAGCACGCCTGGCACAGTGCGCCGTACAGGTGGCCATGACCCGTCCGGCGCAGCACTGTTGCCACGTTGACCCTGATGTCATCCACGACGGGCTACCAGTACGGCCCATGGGCTGTGGGCCCCTTCGGGTAGAGAGACACCCGAAGGCAGCCAGACCTCCCCAAGTCGGCCCAAGATAGAGCCGGCTCCCCACAGCCGGCTTGCCACCTCCCTCGAAGAAGACGCCCCATTAAGGAGACAAGACGCGGTGGGGCTATAGTGATCGCCCACCGGGCGGCGGCACTGTAGCCACGCCCACTTCGGCGAAGCCCTCGCCACCAAGATTGAGCAACAGTAACCAGCCGCCGACAAGGCCCTGACAGTGGGGCCTGCCTGTCGACCAAGGAGCCGGCAGCCGGCGGGACCCACTAGCCGGCGGGCCCCAGCAGCCGGCGCAGAAGCCGGAGAGCGTAGACACAGACGGCTGGGCCCCGCGCCCAGCCGGATTACCATTGTACCCCCGGGGGGTAGGCCTATATAAACCCCCCCGGGGCATCCATGCAAAGGGAGATCAATCCCTGCTAATCTTAGACACCACATAGGGAGGAGAAGAGAGCAAGCCGTGCCCTTCTTCCTCCTCTCGCCAAACAGCTCAAGGAGCACCGTGTAGCTACTTGTTCATCTAGTGACCATGCGGAGACCCCGCAGAGCAGTAGTAGGGGTGTTATCTCCATGGAGAGCCCCGAAGCTGGGTAAGATTCACCGGCATGCATGTCTTCGCCTCATCCCGTTTCCAGGCACCGGCGACGTCTTACTGGCTCCCACAATGATAAGCCACCCGTTGGCATATGTCGCACCTACCACCCGACAGAACTACTAGTGAGACTGAAGTCTCTTTGCAAAAACATAAATTAAGCAAACGTGAGTACAAATGTACCTAGCAAGACTTACATCAGAACTAGCTACATATGCATCAGTATCAAAAAGGGGTGGTGGAGTTTAACTGCAGCAAGCCAGCTTTGACTCAGTGGCTATCCTGAACTACGACTGCAAGTAACTCTTTTGGGGTGGCGCACACGAGTCCACATATTCACCAATCAATACACCACTATGGATCCGCTCCCGTATCCCTACGAGAACGCCATCCATAGCACTCAGGCTTATCTTGCGCATTTTAGAGTATCCACTTTCACTTGTCTATGAACTATATAGGCAACCCAGAGGTCCTTTACCGCGGACGTGGCTATTCGAATAGATGATGTTAACCCTGCAGGGGTGTACTTCTTCACACACGCTCTCGCCACTTACCACCATGTACACGTCATGTAACTCAGCAACCTTCAAGCGGAAGCCTGGCAAGGGTGTCGGCCACGACCTGACTAACCACACAAGTCCCTAGTCCAGGTTTATCGCCTATTCAGGTTCCATCCATAGGGAGTCCGGCCGAGGTTTCCACATACGCCCCCGAATGATGTGTGCAGGGTTCCCGAGGCACCAAACGGGTGACTCGGTACACTGGGCCACGTGCCTACCCCATCACAGCCCACCACTCGGGTCAGTGCTGCGCACGGCCTCTAACTTACTACAAACACCAAAAACTACTTGCAACTCCCGGACAAAGGACAGGAGCGGTTAATAAGTCAAGAGGGTCAATTAAGGATCCCAATGAGTGGTAGTAGCTTTTCATGGATGACAAACACAGAACTCAGTTCCTGAGGACGGTTTCAATGAGACAACCCACCATGTACTCCTACATGGCCTCTCACCGCTACCTTTACCAAATCATGTTCACACACTTAGCTCTCAACAGTAGGACATGTTCACAACATTCCTATTCATCCTCGATGAATCAGACCTGACACAACTCTAAGAAATAGCAGACATGACAATCAAGCATGAATGAGTACGCACATCAGGGCTCAAACAACTCCTACTCATGCTAGTGGGTTTAATCTATTTACTATGGCAATGATAGGTCATGCAAAGGAAAGGGGTTCAACTACCGCATCATGTAACAGATGTACCGTTGTTGTCCTAATGCAGTAAAAGAGAGCAGAAGTGAGAGAGTGGGGTTGTATCAGAATGAACAAGGGGGTTTTGCTTGCCTGGCACTTCTGAAGATAGTAATAGCTCTTCATCGGTGTCATCGAACTCATCACCGGAACCACGTCTACTGAGAGGGGACAAATACTGGCAAACAAGGAAGAACACAATCAATGCAATGCAACAATATGATGAATGATCATGACATGGCAAAATGAGTGTGTTGGGCTAATGCAAGTACTAACAGGGTGTTTTGAGTTATTTTGAACCAAAGGTTCAACTTCAAACTCAAATTATGAATTCAAAAACTGCATTAACAATTTTTGATCTAAACAGCAAGGTTAAGTTGTTTAGTCATGCATGAAAATGCCATAAACAGATTCCTTGATTTTTTTTCTGATAATATTTCATATATAAATTATTTCATTTGGAGTTACAGTTTATTTTCTACGATTTTTAGAAGTTTAGGACATTTTCTGAATTAAATAAATCATTTAGATTTACTTAAATCTAGAAAAGCATTATGACATCACCACTGCGTCACCATATCATCACCCAGTCAACAAGGCGGGTCCAGGTCAAACCTGACCAGTGGGTCCCACTAGTCAGTCTCACAGTTCTAGCTCGAGTCACAGACAGGTGGGACCGGTCAATGGACATGTCAGCAAAGTCAATGTTGATGCGTGGGTCCAGCAGAATTAGACTAATTCTAACTAATTTTGTTACCTGATTAATTAAGCCGATGGGGCCCGCCTATCATTTATGGTGGGGTTTAATTAGTGATGTCATTAGCCGCTAATGACGAACACGTCGGCGCCACATCGGCAGTCGCTGGAGCCTGGCCGGCGGCGACCAAATCGACGGCGGCGCATCTTAGATTTGTGCTACGGGCGATGGTTTGGCGCGTGGTTTGCGGCTATGGATTGCTGGCACACGCGCGCATCCAGTGGTGGCCACGGGAGGGAGCGAGGTAGACGGCATCGGCGGTGGCATCAAGCCAGGCGGCAGGCAAAGTTCGGTTGTGCAAGGGGGCGGGCGTGCTACCTCTTGAGCACTGCGTTGGTTTTCCCTTGAAGAGGAAAGGTTGATGCAGTAAAGCAGCGTAAGTATTTCCCTCAGTTTTTGAGAACCAAGGTATCGATCCAGTAGGAGACCACGCACGAGTCACCTCGTACCTACACAAACAAATAAGAACCTCGCTACCAACGCGATAAAGGGGTTTTCAATCCCTTCACGGCAACTTGCAAGAGTGAGATCTGATAGAGATGATAATAATAAGATAAATACTTTTGGTATTTTTATGGTATAGATTGAAAGTAAAGATTGCAAAATAAAATAGATTGTAAACTTGTATGATGGAAAATAGAGCTAGGGGCCATAGGTTTCGCTAGTGGCTTCTCTCATGATAGCATAAGTATTACGGTGGGTGAACAAATTATCGTCGAGCAATTGATAGAAAAGCGAATAATTATGAGAATATCTAGGCATGATCATGTATATAGACATCACGTCCGCAACAAGTAGACCGACTCCTGCCTGCATCTACTACTATTACTCCACACATTGACTGCTATCCAGCATGCATCTAGAGTATTAAGTTCATAAGAAAAGAGTAACTCCTTAAGCAAGATGACCTGATGTAGAGGGATAAACTCATGCAATACGATAAAAACCCCATCTTTTTATCCTCGATGGAAACAATACAATACGTGTCGTTTCTGTTTCTGTCACTGGGATCGAGCTCCGCAAGATTGGACCCAAAGCTAAGCACTTCTCCCATTGCAAGAAAGATCAATCTAGTAGGCCAAACCAAACTGATAATTTGAAGAGACTTGCAAAGATAAACCAATCATACATAAAAGAATTCAGACAAGATTCAAATATTGTTCATAGGTAGACTTGATATAAACCCACAATTCATTGGATCTCGACAAACACACCGCAAAAGAAGATTACATTGAATAGATCTCTAAGAGAATCGAGGAGAACTTTTTATTGAGATCCAAAGAGAGAGAAGAAGCCATCTAGCTACTAGCTATGGACCCGAAGGTCTGAGTTAAACTACTCACACATCATTGGAGGGGGCATGGAGTTGATGTAGAGGCCCTTCGTGATCAATGCCCCCTCCGGCGGAGCTCCGGAAAAGGCCCCAAGATGGGATCTCTTGGGTACAGAAGGTTGCGGCGGTGGAAATAGGGTTTCGTGGTACTCCTGGATGTTTTTGGGGTATGTGAACATATATAGGAGGAAGAAGTAGGTCGGTGGAGCTATGAGGGGCCCACGAGGAGGGAGGGCGCGCCCCCTGCCTCGTGGCCGCCTCGTTGATTGCTTGACGTCCACTCCATGTCCTCTGGATCACGTTTGTTCCATAAATCCTGTTCCCTAAGGTTTCATTCCGTTTGGACTCCGTTTGATATTCCTTTTCTACGAAACACTGAAATAGGCAAAAACAGCAATTTGGGCTGGGCCTCCGGTTAATAGGTTAGTCCCAAAAATAATATAAAAGTGTAAAATAAAGCCCATTAACATCCAAAACAAATAATATAATAGCATGGAACAATCAAAAATTATAGATACGTTGAAGACGTATCGGCATCCCCAAGCTTAATTCCTGCTCGTCCTCGAGTAGGTAAATGATAAATACAGAATTTTTGATGTGGAATGCTTTCTAGAATATTCTTCAATGTATTTTTCTCTATTGTGGCATGAATGTTCAGATCCGAAAGATTCAAGATAAAAGTTTATTGTTGACATAAAAAATAGTAATACTCCAAGTATGCTAATCAAGCAATTAGGTCTTATCAAAATACCATAGCCAAAGAAAACTTATCCCTAGAAAGTCATATAGTTTGGCCATGCTTCATTTTTGTCACACCAAATGCTCTCATCATGCACAACCCCCATGACAAGCCAAGCAATTGTTTCATACTTAGCTTTTTCAAACTCTTTCAACTTTTATGCAATATATGAGCGCCACCATGGACATAGGACTATGGGTGGAATAGAATATGATTATTGAGGTTGTGTGAGAAGACAAAAAGGGAGAAAGTCTCACATTGACGTGGATAATCAATGGGCTATGGAGATGCCCACCGATTGGTGTCAATGCAAGGAGTAGGGATTGACATGCAACGGATGCAATAGAGCTATAAATATATGAAAGCTCATCAAAGAAACTAAGTAGGTGTGCATCTAACTCGCTTGCTCATGAAGACCTAGGGCATTTGAGGAAGCCCATCATTGGAATATACAAGCCAAGTTCTATAATGAAAAATTCCCACTAGTATATGAAAGTGGCAAAATAAGAGACTCTCTATCATGAAGATCATGGTGCTACTTTGAAGCACAAGTGTGGAAAAAGGATAGTAACATTGTCCATTCTCTCTTTTTCTCTCATATTCTTATTTAGGCCTTCTTTCTTTTTTTGGCCTCTTTTATTTCTTTTTTTTCTTCCGGAGTCTCATCCCGACTTATGGGGGAATCATAGTCTCCATCATCCTTTCCTCACATGGGACAGTGCTCTAATGATGATCATCACACTTTTATTTTCTTACAACTCAAGAATTACAACTCGATACTTAGAACAAAATATGACTCTATGTGAATGCCTCTGGCGGTGTACCGGGATTGCGATGAATCAAGAGTGACATGTAAGAAAAAAATTATGAACGGTGGCTTTGCCACAAATACGATGTCAACTACATGATCATGCAAAGCAATATGACAATGACGATGCGTGTCATAATAAATGGAACGGTGGAAAGTTGCATGGCAATATATGTCGGAATGGATATGGAAATGCCATAATAGGTAGGTATGGTGGCTGTTTTGAGGAAGATATAAGGAGGCTTTACCCAAAATATGATACGCTCTTGCCACTCCTTGTTCCATAATCCATCAAATCTTTACCCAAAACATGAAAACTTCACAACACAAAATTTAACAAAAAAAAAATCTTGTGAGCTCTCTTAGCGAAAGAAAACAAAACACCACTTCAAGGTATTGTAATGAACTCATTCTTTATTTATATAGGTGTTAAACCTACTGTATTCCAACTTCTCTATGGTTTATAAACTCTTTTACTAGCCATAGATTCTTCAAAATAAGCAAACAACACACGAAAAACAGAATCTGTCAAAAACAGAACAGTCTGTAGTAATCTGTATCTAACGCAAACTTATAGAACCCCAAAAATTATAAAATAAATTTATGGACGTGAGGAATTTATCTATTAATCATCTTAAAATATAATTAACTAAATATCACTCTCAAATAAAAAATGGCAGCAATTCTTGTGAGCACTAAAGTTTCTGTTTTTTTACAGCAAGATCAAAAAGACATCCCCCAAGTCTTCCCAACGGTTCTACTTGGCACAAAGACTAATTAAACACAAAAAACACAACTCAAACAGAGGCTAGATAAATTATTTATTACTAAACAGGAGCAAAAGGCAAGGAATAAAAATAAAATTGGGTTGCCTCCCAACAAGCGCTATCGTTTAACGCCCTTAGCTAGGCCTAAAAGCAAAGATAGATCTAGGTATTGTCATCTTTGGTATGCAATCCATAAGTGGATCTCATAATAAAATCATAAGGTAATTTAATTTAATTTATAGGAAAGTTTTCCATGCCCTTCCTTAACAGAAATTGGAATCTAATATTCCCTTCCTTCATATCCATAATTGCACCAATCATTCTAAGGAAAGGTCTACCAAGAATAATAGGACATGAAGGATTGCAATCTATATGAAGAACAATGAAATCTACGGGCACATAGTTCCTATTTGAAAGAATAATAACATCATTAATCTTTCCCATAGGTTTCTTAATGGTGGAATCCGCAAGGTGCAAGTTTAGAGAACAATCATCAAATTCACGGAAACCTAGCATATCACACAAAGTTTTTGGGATCATGGAAACACTAGCACCCAAATCACACAAAGCATATCATTCATGATCTTTAATTTGAATTTTAATTGTAGGTTCCCATTCATCATAAAGTTTTCTAGGGATAGAAACTTCCAACTCAAGTTTTTCTTCATAAGATTACATCAAAGCATTAACGATATGTTTAGTAAAAGCTTTATTTTGACTATAAGCATGATGAGAATTTAGCAAGGATTGAAACAATGAAATACAATCTATCAAAGAGCAATTATCATAATTAAATTCCTTGAAATCCAAGATAGTGGGTTCATTGCTATCTAAAGTTTTGACCTCTTCAATCCCACTTTTACCAATTTTTCCATCAAGATCTGAAAACTCCGAATTTTTGGGACGCCTTCTAACTAAAGTTGACTCATATCCAGTCCCATCATTATCAAGATTCATATTTCAAAACAAGGATTTAATAGGGGACACGTCAATTACTTTTAGATCTTCATCTTTATTGTCATGAAAACTAGAAGAACACGCTTTCACAAAGCAATCTTTCTTAGCACGCATCCTAGCGGTTCTTTCTTTGCACTCATGAATGAAAATTCTCATGGCTTTGAGAGACTCATTGATATCATGCTTAGGTGGAATAGATCTAAGTTTCAAAGAATTAACATCAAGAGAAATTCTATCCACGTTCCTAGCCAACTCATCAATCTTAAGCAATTTTTCTTCAATCAAAGCATTGTAACTCTTTTGCGAAGTAATAAATTCTTTAATAATAGATTCAAAATCAGAGGGCATCTTATTATAATTTCCATAAGAATTGTTATAGGAATTATCATAATTATTAGAGGAATTACTAGGAAACGGCCTAGAATTAAAATTACCTCTGTACATGTTATTACCAAAATTGTTCCTACCAACAAAATTCACATCCATAGATTCATTATTATTCTCAATCAAAGTAGACAAAGGCATATCAATAGGATCAGTAGGAGCACTCTTATTAGCAAACAATTTCATAAGTTCATCCATCTTTGCACTCAAAACATTAATCTCTTCAATTGCATGCACCTTTTTACTAGTAGATCTTTCAGTGTGCCATTGAGAATAATTAACCATAATATTATCTAGGAGTTTGGTATCTTATCCTAAAGTGATTTCCATAAAAGTCCCTCCCACAGCCGAATCTAAAAGATTTCTAGAAGCAAAATTCAATCCGGCGTAAAAATGTTGTATAATCATCCATAAATTCAAACCATCTGCAGGGCAATTACGTATCACTAATTTCATCCTCTCCCAAGATTGTGCAACATGTTCATGATCAAGTTGCTTAAAATTCATAATATCGTTTCTAAGAGAGATAATATTAGCGGGAGAAAACTACTTAGAGAGAAAAGCATCTTTGCACTTATTCCATGAATCGATACTATTTTTAGGCAAAGACGAAAACCAAGCTTTAGCACGATCTCTAAGCGAAAACGGAAATAGCTTAAGCTTAACAATATCGTTGTCCACATCTTTCTTCTTTTTCATATCACACAAATCAACAAAGTTGTTTAGATGGGTAGCGGCATCTTCACTAGGAAGGCCAGAAAACGGATCTTTCATGACAAGATTCAGCAAAGCAGTATTAATTTCACAAGATTCAACATCGGTAAGAGGAGCAATCGGAGTGCTAATAAAATCATTATTGTTGGTATTGGCAAAGTCACACAATTTAGTACTATCTTGAGCCATCGTGACAAGCAAGCAATCCAACACACAAGCAAACAAGAAACAGGCAAAAGAGGCAAACAAAAAAGAGGTGAACGGAAAGGAGAGGGCGAATAAAACAACAAGGGTGTAGTGGGGGAGAGGAAAATGAGAGGCAAATGGAAAATAATGTAATGCGAAGGATAAGAGTTGTGATGGATACTTGGTATGTCTTGACTTGGCGTAGATCTCCCCGGTAACGGCGTGAGAAATCCTTCTTGCTACCTCTTGAGCACTGCGTTGGTTTTCCCTTGAAGAGGAAAGGGTGATGTAGTAAAGCAGCGTAAGTATTTCCCTTAGTTTTTGAGAACCAAGGTATCGATCCAGTAGGAGACCACGCGCGAGTCACCTCGTACCTACACAAACAAATAAGAACCTCGCTACCAACGCGATAAAGGGGTTTTCAGTCCCTTCACGGCAACTTGCAAGAGTGAGATCTGATAGAGATGATACTAATAAGATAAATACTTTTGGTATTTTTATGGTATAGATTGAAAGTAAAGATTGCAAAATAAAATAGATTGTAAACTTGTATGATGGAAAATAGAGCTAGGGGCCATAGGTTTCACTAGGGGCTTCTCTCATGATAGCATAAGTATAATGGTGGGTGAACAAATTACTGTCGAGCAATTGATAGAAAAGAGAATAATTATGAGAATATCTAGGCATGATCATGTATATAGGCATCACGTCCGCGACAAGTAGACCGACTCCTGCCTGCATCTACTACTATTACTCCACACATCGACCACTACCCAGCATGCATCTAGAGTATTAAGTTCATAAGAACAGAGTAATGCCTTAAACAAGATGACATGATGTAGAGGGATAAACTCATGCAATATGATATAAATCCATCTTTTTATCCTCGATGGCAACAATACAATACGTGTTGTTTCCCTTTCTGTCACTGGGATCGAGCACCGCAAGATTGAACCCAAAGCTAAGAACTTCTCCCATTGCAAGGAAGATCAATCTAGTAGGCCAAACCAAACTGATAATTCAAAGAGACTTGCAAAGATAAACCAATCATACATAAAACAATTCAGAGAAGATTCAAATATTGTTCATAGATAGACTTGATCATAAACCCACAATTCATCGGATCTCGACAAAGACACCACAAAAGAAGGTTACATCGAATAGATATCCAAGAGAATCAAGGAGAACTTTGTATTGAGATCCAAAGAGAGAGAAGAAGCCATCTAGCTACTTGCTATGGACCCGAAGGTCTGAGGTAAACTACTCACACATCATCGGAGGGGCCATGGAGTTGATGTAGAGGCCCTCCGTGATCAATGCGCCCTCCGGCAAAGCTCCGGAAAAGGCACCAAGATCGGATCTCTTGGGTATAGAAGGTTGTGGCGGTGGAAATAGGGTTTCGTGGTGCTCCTGGATGTTTGCAGGGTATTGATACGTCTCCAACGTATCTATAACTTGTTATTGTTCCATGTTGTATTATATCCTATTTTGGACATTATTGGGCTTTATTATACACTTTTATATTAGTTTTGGGACTAACCTATTAACCGGAGGCCCAACCCAGAATTGTTGTTTTTTTTTCTATTTTAGGGTTTCACAGAAAAAGAATATCAGACAGAGTCCAAAAGGAAAGAAACCTTTGGGAACGTGATTTTTGGAACGAACATGATCCAAAGGACTTGGACCCAACGTCAAGCAATCTACAAGGAAGGCACGAGTTAGGGGGCGCTCCTACCCCCCTAGGCGCGCCCTCCACCCTCGTGGGGCCCATGTTGCTCCACCGACGTACTCCTTCCTCCTATATATACCTACGTACCCCCAAACTACTAGATACGGAGCCAAAACCCTAATTTCGCCGCCGTAACTTTCTGTATCCACGAGATCCCATCTTGGGGCCTTTTCCAGAGCTCCGCCGGAGGGGGTATCGATCAAGGAGGGCTTCTACATCAACACCATAGCCTCTCCGATGAAGTGTGAGTAGTTTACTTCAGACCTACGGGTCCATAGTTACTAGCTAGATGGCTTCTTCTCTCTTTTTGGATCTCAATACAAAGTTCTCCCCCTCTCTTGTGGAGATCTATTCAATTTAATATTCTTTTGCGATGTGTTTGTTGAGATCGATGAATTGTGGGTTTATGATCAAGTTTATCTATGAACAATATTTGAATCTTCTCTGAATTCTTTTATGTATGATTGGTTATCTTTGCAAATCTCTTCCAATTATCATTTTGGTTTGGCCTACTAGATTGATATTTCTTGCAATGGGAGAAGTGCTTAGCTTTGGGTTCAATCTTGCGGTGTCATTTACCAGTGACAGTAGACCCATGAGGGGGGAGGGCGCGCCCAGGGGGTAGGCGTGCCCCCCTGCCTCGTGGTCGCCTCGTTGATTGCTTAATGTACACTCCAAGTCCTCTAGATCACGTTTGTTCCATAAATCCCGATCCCAAAGGTTTCATTCCGTTTGGACTCCATTTGATATTCCTTTTCTACGAAACACTGAAATAGGCAAAAAAACAACAATTTGGGTTGGGTCCTCGGTTAATAGGTTAGTCCCAAAAATAATATAAAAGTGTAAAATAAAGCCCATTAACATCCAAAACAGATAATATAATAGCATGGAACAATCAAAAATTATAGATACGTTGGAGACGTATCAGGGCAACAGCGAGCAAACGCGTGAACGGAAGCGCGGGTGAGGCACTACGCGGTTCTTCGGGCGTGTTTGACACATTGGCGCGACAAAATGGTCGCTGGAGCAACACCGCCGACAAGCTCTTGCGGCGGAGCATCTCGGCTCTGGTGGAGGAGGCGGTTAGAGGGTGCAAACGATGCAAAGGAGAGGGGGGGATGGCGTAGAAGCTCACGGAGGTTGCGACGACCGTCGAATCATGCTCGGGGGAGGTCGGAGCTAAGCAGGGCAGCGAGGTCGATCTCGGCGAACCAAGGAGGAAGAAGAGGTCGGGGACGATGCATCGGGGCATTCGGCGTCATGTGAGTCGTCAAGGAGGCCTAGACGATGGAGGCGGAGCTCATGGGCACTTCAGAGGGTGAGGGGATGGTTGTTGCTATGACAACGATGAGCGGCAGCGACGGCGCGCTCGGTGGTCGTGTGGGAGAGAGAGCAGAGAGGGGGAGGGGGTCCAAAGAGAGGGGAAAGCAAGACGAGATCGAGGGGGGGGGGTCGTGTGGCGACTCCTAGCACTTCTCCTGTGTCGGCAGAAGAAGGAGCTGGCCTCGCGCATGGACGTGAGCGGCGAGCACGTGCCTTTGTCCTCCTGGCAGGGGAGGAAGACGACAGGGGGAGGCCAGTGGGCTGGGCTGCCAGCTGGGCTGCACAGGACCTGGGCCAGCCAGGTAAGGCCAGGTAACTCCCTCTCTCTCTTTTATTTCTGTCTTTTCTATTTTCTGTAATTGTTTTGGGTTTAATAAAAATGCTTGAGCATTTTCAAAACTCCCGAAAATATTTCTGGGCTCTGTTTGGATTATTTCCAACAGCCCTCATTTACTTTCAATATCATTTGGACATTTAAAATTATTTATAGCATTTAAATGTCCAAGAACAAATAATGTATGATTTAATTCAATAACCCTGAGTGTCCTAGAAAAGTGTGCACCATTTTTAGCAGAGGTTCTGGACCAAAACAAAAATGATGAACATTTATGAGGGGCATTTTGGGTTCATTGAAAAGATTTAACTTTAACCCAAGTTGAATTTCATTTGCTGCTAGGGTTTATCAGTCCCCTTTCAAAGTTTCATAAAACTTAAACATGATGCAGGGAAGCTTATGCAGTGACAGGCAAGGCCTAAGCTAAGGTAAGCTAGGGTTCTAATAACATGCGGGTTTAACAGAGGGTTTTGATGGAGGCGAGGAGGCGTGTTCAGCCGGGTGTGCAGCGGGCGTGCAATACTATTCAATTTGACAGCGGGCGGTGCAGTTCCCGATACGGCTTTAATGCAGACGAGGGAGGGGCAGCGGTTCCCGAACTATTGAACGACCAATGATGCATCCTCCTTCAATTAGCATCGTGCATGCATGAGGGAAGTAATGGGAGGAGGACCGGGAAAAGAGACTGCATGATGTTAATGCAACGCAATTTGCACTCATATAAAGGCGCCCCTCCATTCCAATGCATCTACCACATCATACGCACCTAAGCATTTGCCTAAGCACCTACACTAAGCGCAAAAGTGCTCACTCCAGACCCATGGCGGCGATGCGTGTGAGCAGCAAACGGCTGTGCCAAATGGTCCATGATGTCGACCTGCGGCATAGCACCGAGGATCGTCTCCAGAAGGTGTTCGCAACCGGCTGGTGGATGGCCACTGTCGACGCCAACTATGAATCTCAATTGGATGAAATGATCGTTGCCACCACAAACAAGTTAACCGTCCTCAAGAAGCTCCAGGACGACATCGCCGTACTCCTCTAGCCCACGTACCCGGGCTCCTCATTGCCTGCCACCCTAATCGGCCTCCATGGCCGGAACCTCTTACAAGCACTGGTGGCCCTACGACTACCCGTCGATGCCACGAAGAATGTCCACCAGGAGGTCACGCTCGCCGCGAGGAGCCTCGCCCTGCAAGAATCCGTCGACCTACACATCGACATGTACGAGCAAATCGTGTACATATGTATCTACAAGGCCATTGAGGACGCTACGACGTTGGCCTTCCTCAACTGGCTGGAAGCCTTGGATACCTTTGCCGAGAAGCACCTTGACCTCGTCACAAAAGCCGCCGCTCCTTAGCCGCCGGTTGGTGGCCCGGCGCACAAAGTTGAGGAGGAGGAGGAGGTCATACGTTGATGGATGCATCTTTCTTCTTCCCTCCTGTAACCACCACTACGATCGCATCATCATGGCCTTAACTGTTATTGTGCTATTGCATTCTCGTTCCAGTCAATACTGACATGTGCAATCCCTTTGCTTAATTTTATGCATCACTATAACTAGTACTCCATCCGTCAATTCATAAGTTGTGCTTACCTTTTCCATCAACTTCGTGCAACGCACGGGTATCTTGCTTGAAACACTAGAACATGTCGGACCGCATGTGACCAAACCGACGATGCGCGAACCTAGCTACTATGTACCCTGCTTATCTGGCGGAAATAGCCCTGCCCTAGCGTTTCCAATCGTTATTTCTATATTTTTTGAAAGTAATCGTTATTTCTATCTATCGATCGTACCAAGGAGAAGAACCAAATGTTACAATTTATACATTTTTCTCTACTCCTACTCCTATAAAAGACTCAGTTGGTGATGGTGGTGTGTCTGCCATCCGTCGTTTCTGACCATTAGATCTGCATCTAACGGCTGTGAGGTAAGTTGGGGCATTTTTGCAATAATAGCCCACTTCTCTGCTCCAATTTGCAGAAAACCCCTTTTTATCTTGAAAGCAACCACATCCCTCCCTCACCTCATCAAAACAGCCTGAGAAATATATTTTGAGTGAAAAGTAATATATTAGGAGTATATCAAAACAAGAGTGATTTCTTTCAAGTTTTAGAACAAGTACTACTATTCTACTACTTTGGATCCGTCGCAACACACAGGCACATTGTCAGTAAAAGGAAAAGACCTGTCGCGTTCGCGTCGCACCCCCACACGCCCGGGAATAGGGAGTACTCCACGGCCTGTCCGGCACGCCACATAGCTAGGGAAGGTGTGTTTCCTAGCATTTTCACTTTCATGTGGGACCGCCGTTGAGCAAACCGACTATTGGCAAACTGCACCCCCCCATTGCCGGGTTGGAAAACAGAAACGAGGAGAAGATTTAGCTGTAGCACGGAAGCCAAGAAATTTGGTGTCTGATGGGGCTCATTGATACAGTGTTATTTATTCATAACTAGCAAGATTCCCATGCGTTGCACAGAAAATCAAGATGCATTTGTATGAGTAGTTTATGTTGTGGTAGATAAGGATGAACGAGGCAATGCCTTACTTTCAAATGTGGAGAGGGGTGTGGGTATATTTTTGCAATTGCCATAGTTACCTTCCTATCCATCAGATATAAATTGGACGGCCTATATTGTAGGATGGCAGTCACACCATCATCACCAACTCTATTTTTTATAAGAGTAAGTATAAGTATATAGATAGATATAGATATAGAGAGTAGAGATTTGGGTTTGGCACGAGCTCGTAGTATGGGAGCACCACAAGGCCTACCGGAGGAGTTACATTTCCGTCTCGGGGCCCACGGGACCGAGCTTCTGTGGCTTAGTGCACTGCCCTATGAGTCAATGACATGCGGACCTTAAATGAAGCTGGCCCACATGTCATTCTCATGGTGGTGGTGTCGTTCGTGACTCACTCGTTCGGGATGAACCAGCCAGTGGTGGCGTGGCCATGGCGAGGGTTCCATAGCTGGGCGTTGAGGCGTTACGAGGCGTAGATGTCCACACCGGCGGGTAATACCTGTAGTACAGAAGTACTCCAGCTGAGGATTGATGCCCGGGATGAAATGTCTCACAGCTACTGGATGAAAAATCGATGGTGCGAGAATACGGATCGAAGCATAGGAGCGGAGCAGGCAAAACCGCGTCCAATCGGATGTGGCTGTGGTAGAAAGTTGATGGTCGCCGTAGTTCAGCTGGCCCGCATGCCATGCACACAAAGGCAGAGGAGCGGTGGGGCCAAGAGGGATGAGGCACACGTCGGGGGACATCGTGCCGTGGGTTGGAGCTGCTTTCTGGGAATTGCGTGTGGGTGTGGCAGTGGTAGAAACAAGAAACGTGATGATCGTCGTGGTTCAACTTCCATGGTTAGGCTATCATGTCTGCTGACACATGCATTGCATATCGGTCATTGCAAGGAGCATTAGTAGAGAAAACTTGTTCCAAAGATACCATTTTTCAGATAAAATTCTCGAGATATCATTAGTTTTTACACATGGGATTACTCCTGCAAGGGTCAATCACAACAGGTGTTTTGTAAAAAAAAATGCATCTTGACGTTCCCTACAATGCACGAGCATCTTGCTAGTTATAAAAGAAGCCCACATGGGCATCTTGCCACAGGGTGTGCCACCGACCCAAACTTAATTTTTTTCTGACGCTTAGGTGCACCGGATGCCGTGCCACGCTACAAAATATTAAAAAAACAGCTCCAATTTTTTTAAAACCTGTTATCTTCAAACCATCAAAACAGCCCAAGGAATATATTTTGAGTGAAGCATGATTTACTTTTACTGATATATGTATATCAAAACTAGAGTGTTTATATTTCAAGCCCGTGAACAAGTATTATTCTAGTACTTTGGATCCATTGCAACGCATGGGCCATCACATTGGTAGTAGTAGTCTCTATCTCTATCACTAATCTACTCTTATAAAAAACAGAGTTGTTGATGATGGTGTGCCTGCCATCCTGCAGTATAGGTCGTCCGATTTATATCTGATGGATAGGAAGGAAACTATGGAAATTTTGCAAAAAAATACCCACACCCCTATCGATCTATATCTAATGGATAGGAAGGAAACTATGACAATTTACCCGCACTCCTCTCCATATTTGCAGATAAGGCCTTCCCTCATTCATCATTTTCTCCCACAAGATCTTGATGTTCCGTGCAATGCACGGGCGTCTTGCTAGTCTCTACTCTTATAAAAAACAGAGTTGGTGATGATGGTGTGCCTGCCACCCTCCAATATAGGCCGTCCGATTTATATTTGATGGATAGGAAGAAAACTGTGGCAATTTTTCAAAAAGAAACCTACACCCCTTACCACATTTGCAAATAAGGCCTTCCCTTGTTCATCCTTTTCTCTCACAAGATAAATTACTCATACAAATGCATCTTGATGTTCCATGCAATGCATGAGGATGTTTCCTTTTGGGTATCTCCAGCGTGGCGTGGCCGTAGTTGCAAGTTGACGTCCCTTGACATGCTGACGTTGAGGGGCACTCGGATTTGTCGGATGAGCAGGTAAGATGAGTTTGATCACGTAGTAAATGCATTCTAATGATTACTTCCATGTTCATTTCCTAATTCTCCCCCTGCCCACTGTTTCATAGGTTAGGCTCGGTGCGAGTGGAGATTGCATGCATATGTACGGGAGGGTACCAACATCAATTTGCAGAACATTAACAACGGTGACACCGTTCCCGTAGAACCTTTGTCCAACATTGGGATTAGCCATGCAACACGCCACCTCCTGAATTGGTACGATGGAACCACATTGAGATTGAAGAAGATAACATGAACCTTGCACATGGCGATCAAAGGTGGACGATGCTGTCTACGGCTGATTTGTTGCCATACGAGTACGAAGACGCTGTGCTCCTTCCTAACCGAATCTTCGTGATGACAAACCAGGGGACTTGTTTTGTATGGGACACATCGTACGGTATACTCCCTCTCTCCCAGTTTTTTTGCTATGAATTTTTTTGTTTTATAAGCTTCAAATTTAAATTTAGAGCTCCCCATCACATGTTGAGATTACAATGTCCATTAAATCATTGCGTGCATGTATAGTAAAGAAACAAATCTCGAGTTTGCCATGAGTTCGTGTAGTGGTAGCACCACAAGGTCTGGTGCAGGAGTTACATTTACCTCTTGGGGCCCTCGGTTCTGAGCTTTAGCGCCTTATGACACCTGCCTTTGAGTCAATAACAAGTGGACCCGATAGGTGGCTGGTCCACATGTAATGCTCCACAAGGTAGAGGGGCAGTGGGGCCGAGAGGGGTGAGCCGCAGGTCGGGGACGTGTGGTGTCATGGGTTCGAGCGGCATCATGGGAATCGCGTGCGGCTGTGGTAGAAACTTTTTTTTGAGAGTATGGTTGTGGTAGAAACTTGATGCTCGCCACATTTTAGTTGGCCCACATGTCATGCACACAAAGGCAGAGGGGCGGTGCGGCCGATTGGGGTGAGGCGCACATCGGGGAACATGGTGCCGTGGGTTGGAGCGGCGTCGTTGGAATCATGAGTGGCGGTGGATGAAATGTGACGGTCGTCGTAGTTGAACTTCCATGGTCAAGTTGTCATGTCTACGGACACATGCATTGCATACCAATCACTGGAAGGAGTAGTAGAGAAAGCTAGGAGGATAAATAGTTCCTTATAGTCAAGCAGACCCACGCTACTACTTGTTCCAAAGACATGCACACCATCGAAATAGTCCATCTATATCAATATACACAGAGAGGGAATAATATTTTACAACAGAGGAACTAGTTCATCCATCCATAAGGCCCTGCTGCTGGTGCAGCATCTTCTTCTTCTTCTTCTTCTTGTTGTTGTTCTCCTTTTTTGTGGGAGACAGCTTCCCAACAAGCTCTCTGGACCTTGCAGCTATCTCGAAACTCACACGGGCATCGAGGGAAGCATATTTTATCCGCTCGTACGTCAAGGGATAATTCTCCCATCCAGACGACCTTAATGCCAGTGTCTCGTCACCCTTCTGAAGATTTGTTCCGAGCACAAAATTTGCTACGTCGAATAGAGATGGTGTCGATTTATCACAATCTTCTACAGGAATTTTTATTTTGGTTTGTACGTCAGTGATGCTTTTCAAATCAAGGTTGTACGGCTCCAACTTCTATTTGTCCCTTGCGATGGCTGTCCCACAGAAGTATATGTCCTCCTGAGACAAGAAATCGTGAAGCTCACCTGGTATGGAGGGCGCGTGTATGATTTGGTACACCAAAACATCATCTTCGAGGCACAGCTAAAGGATGGTGGCACGTTGGATCTTCCAAGTGGCACGCTCCGTGTACTCTGTGTCGACACCGATGACCTTCATCTCCACCTTTTGGAGGGAGTTGGATACATTGTTGATCCACTTCAGAACAACCCTTGGGTGGTCAGTGACTGTGGCAACCATGCTCAATGAGCCTTCGACAAGGACATGTTGGACACTAAAAACCTGCATCTCGATCTCTTTCGCCATTTGGAACCGCTGGACCGGAGGGCTATGGTTTGGAGAATTAGGATTAGATGACGAGTCTAACTGAAGTAGATGATTATTTATAGGGGCTTCGGAATTACTCCAGGAGGATGTGAAGAGGTTAAATCAATGTGAATGCAGTGTGGTTTGGATGCAAATGAAGATGAGGGAGTAGTGAAGAAGCCGAGGAAAATCAGTTCCCGATGGAGAAGTAAATGGGAGAAGTGGCCTGCATGCAGTTGATTAGACGGCTAGGTAGACTAAACAAAAAGGCTACGTGGGTAGACTGAGGAGTGGGGCCTGTCCTTGTACGTGCCCATCCTTCTAGTGCTACAGGTGTCCCTTTTTTTGAACATCGCTACATGTGTCCCCGTACGGGAGTACTACTCATGTTCCTACTACTCCTACTAGTAGTAGTAGTAGTAGTACAACTGTGGTACACTTGATGGTCAAAATACTATTATTCATCCGGTCCTCATAGTGAAATGACAAAACCCTACGTCCGAGGTGACACCAACCCAGGCGGCGTGTCTGGGTTACCAAAGTCAGCCACACCTTGTGCACTGTGCAGTCACTGTCACCGCCGCTGTATAGCATGCCTCGCCTCGTCTCCCTCCCCCTAGCACCACTCCATATCCATTTCCGTCTCACCGGAGATCCCGAGGTCACTCTTCATCATCTCATTGTGCCCCCACGTACCCTCGCCGCTCCATCACCGAGAGCCTTCTCCTCGTAAATCAAGCCCCCGAAAACCCCACCTTCCAAACTCCACCATGGCCGAACGCGAACCGCGCAACATCCATATGAGCCGCGATTGGAGCAATCTCCCCATTGACGTCCTCGACCTCTGTTCTTCGTGTATGGATATGTCGAGCGCCCTGCGGCTGGCTGCATGCTCGAGGGGCATGCACACGACCATCGTTGAAGCGAGGCCTAAGCTTTTCAAGACACCCTGCTTGCTGCTATCTGGTCTCGCAAGATTTTCTCACCATTATACGGGGGCAGTACATGATGTCCCATGACTTCAATCCGACCTCCATTAGCCAAAACTTCTTTGCAGGTATGTAGTGGGTCGCCATACATCATTTCCCTCGACTTCGATCCGATCACCATCGCCCGAAACTTCTTGCGGGTATGTACTGGGTCAGCATGAACTCCCACTAGATGGCTGTCGTCAGAGAAGACGGGAAAAAGTTGTTGCTCGTGAACTTCCAGACCTCCCATGAAATTATCCTTCCTCTATTGGATGATATAGAGTTTTACCGTCGTGGTCCAAGTCATCTAGATTACGTCATCAGCTAGACGCACCTTGTTTTGCAGAAGATTGTAATCTACCAAGTGCCCACACGACATGCGGATTATGCAGACTTCAAGCTAATTGCCTTGTTCGACAAGGGACTCGCCTATCTTTCCGCCGGTGCCTTCTTTAGCTGGAGACAGCTCAACTCGCAGTGGATCGTCATCAAAGCTGATACACACTTCTATGATGCTATTGAACACAATGGCATCATCTACGCGATCGACAAAGCAGATGGCACCACGTATTGCTGGGACGACGCGTGTAAGTTGATTCCGTCTGATGTTAATGATGACGCCATGACACTGTTTGAACTTTTTGTGATGATTGACATATCCCTGTTTGAGTAGAATTCGAGTAGAACTATGGCAATGTATTAGAGACGTCGTAAATCAACTATATTTGGAATGAGTTAATTCATGTGATTGTGACCATGTCATTACAGCCAATTTGTACCCCTGAATAATCAAACGGTTAGGAAGATTTTGATATTCTCCTTATTTTATAGTAATCTATATACTACTAAATATGAGTGTGTATCAATTTCCATGTTAGTTTCCTCATTTTCATGATGTAGAAACATGCATCACACTGTTGGTTTCATCTGACCATACATTAGGGAAGTAAATGTGCATATGGAGAACTCTATATTTGGAAGTAGTGAAATCCTGTAATGCTTACCATGTGTACATACCTATGTTCGCCCTTCAGCAATCAATGGCTAGAATAATATGCTCACAAAATTTTGCCCACAGAACATGAGTATATAACAATGCATGGTCTGTTAGTTTCCTTGAAGAATTTGTTTGTGAGGACAGAACATGATTACATAACATGCATGACATGGTAGTTTCCTGTGAAGAATCGATTGTGAGATAACATGAGTATAACCATGCATGGCACTTCTATATTTTCGAACCCAGTATACATTTCCCTGTATTTTCCTCCCAGTTCCAACAGGGACATATCAATGTTGTTTCTTGCATTATCCTACTCATACTCTGAACAATGCTGATCCTACATTAACAATGCCTGTCCTTTTTGATATGATGCAGTGTCCCTACAGTTACTGCCCTTTGTAATCACACCACCTTTGCCAAAAATAGGGAAGCACAACTGGTTCCTCGCTCGATCAGACGACGGCAAAAGACTGATGATCATTCGGACACATGAGCTGGAAAAGTTATATTGCAAAAACCCCACTGTATGCAAGCACCGTGAAATACATGAGTATCCGGACAGTGGCTGTTACGTCTATGAGCAGGATACCAGCTTGTTGGGGCCTTCAGATTTTTGAGTTGGAGGCGGGTAAACAGCCTTGGTTCACACTCTCTATTTCTCGGACTCAATTATCCGATTAACCAGGAGATCACCATTGGCAAGGACCTTGATGGCAGAGAGGCTCTGTTTGCTATGGAAAACTGTGTCTACACGGCGAGCCCTAGGAGTTCGGGAGCAAACTCCCCTGATTGTCAACGATACAGCCTGCAGCCAAAAGAAGGTGAGAATGACAAAGGCATCTGGATTAACTTTGATCCTTGGATGTGTCGAGTCCGACAGGCAGTGATGTGGTTCAAGCCTTCAGGTTGATAGGTAATTGGGTTGTTGCGTCAAAAGGGTGGAGTATTGGTGTCTCCGGATCACTGGTGGCTGAACCGGGGGCTGCAAATTATGATGGTGTTGGATCATCCCTCTTCGAATGACTTGTTGTCTTTGCTGCTTGTTCTGGATGGGTAGTTCTCTTTTTGTTATGCATATTCCTTGTCATTTGGTCATCCTCGTCTATGTCACTCTTACTATGTAATAGTTGCCTCTATTTAGAATGTCATTCTCGTCTGGATCACGAGAGTCTGAGCGCTGCAGATGGGTGCGTTTTGGTGGTGTAGCAAGACTTCTTATGAACTATCATGTCTTGCTGTTTATGTCAGTAGTAGTCACTAGTCAGTGTTTGAATGTTGTATATATCGTTGTTTCGAACTGTTTATTGTCTCGAACTGGCTGGTGGGCTAAATGAGGGCATCGCCATTCTCCAGTGTTCAGGGTATATCTCCTTTTTTCAAGTTATAATTTGAGCTCAGTGTCTTTTCAATGATGTACACTTGTTTGGGCCAGTGAAGTGTCGTTGAATATGGGCCAGATAACCTACCAGTATAGGGGATCAGAATAGTTTTCGAGGGTAGAGTATTCAACCCAAATTTATTGATTCGACACAAGGGGAGCCAAAGAATATTCTCAAATATTAGCAGCCGAGTTGTCAATTCAACCACACATGGAAACTTAATATCTGCAGTAGGGTATTTAGTAGCAAAGTAATATGATAGTAGTTAAAGATAGCAAAAGTAACAGTAGCAAAAGTAATGTTTTTGGTATTTTATAGTGATGATAACAATAGAAACGAAAAAGTAAATGAGCGAAGAACAATATATGGAAAGCTCGTAGGCACTGGATCGGTGATGGAGAATTATGCTGGATGTGGTTCATCATGCAACAGTCATAACCTAGGATGACACAGAACTAGCTCCAGTTCATCAATGTAATGTAGGCATGTATTCCGAATATAGTCATACGTGCTTATGGAAAAGAACTTGCATGACGTCTTTTGTCCTACCCTCCCGTGGCAGCGGGGTCCTATTGGAAACTAAGGGATATTAAGGCCTCCTTTTAATAGAGTACCGGAACAAAGCATTAACACATAGTGAATACTTGAACTCCTCAAACTACGGTCATCACCGGTAAGTATCTCGATTATTGTCACTTCGGGGTTAATGAATTATAACACATAATAGGTGACTATAGACTTGCAAGATAGGATCTAGAACTCTCATATATTGGTGAAAATATAATAGGTTCAGATCTAAAATCATGGCACTCGGGCCCTAGTGACAAGCATTAAGCATAGCAAAGTCATAGCAACATCAATCTCAGAAGATGGATACTAGGGATCAAACCCTAACAAAACTAACTCGATTACATGATAAATCTCATCCAACCCATCACCGTCCAGCAAGCCTACGATGGAACTACTCACTCAAAGCGGTGAGCATCATGAAATTGGTGATGGAGGAAGGTTGATGATGATGATGGCGACGGATCCCCCTCTCCGGAGCCCCGAACGGACTCTAGATCAGCCCTCCCGAGAGAGTTTATGGGTTGGCGGCGGCTCCATATCGTAAAACGCGATGAATCCTTCTCCCCTGGTTTTTTCTCCCCGAAAGTGAATATATGGAGTCCAGGTTGAGGTCGGTGGAGCGTCAAGGGGCCCACGAGGTAGGGGGCGCGCCCAGGGGGCAGGCACGCCCCCACCCTCGTGGACAGGTGGGACACCCCGTGAGGTGGATCTTCCTTCAATCTTCATTATATCTTCCAGAATAATGCTCCGTTGATTTTTAGGTCATTCGGAGAACTTTTATTTCTGCACAAAAATAACACCATAGCAATTTTGCTAAAAACAGCGTCAGTCCGGGTTAGTTCCATTCAAATCATGCAAGTTAGAGTCCAAAACAAGGGGAAAAGTGTTTGGAAAAGTTGATACGACGGAGACATATCAACTCCCCCAAGCTTTAACCTTTGCTTGTCCTCAAGCAATTCAGTTGGTAGAATGAAAGTGATAAAGAAAAACTTTTACAAACTCTATTTGCTCTTGTTGTTGTAAATATGTAGAGCCAACATTCAAGTTTTCAGCAAAGATTATGAACTAACCATATTCACAATAACATTTAGGTCTCATGTTTACTTATATTAATGACATAATCAACTAGCGAGCAATAATAATAAATCTCAGATGACAACACTTTCTCAAAACAATCATGATATGATATAACAAGATGGTATCTCGCTAGCCCTTTCTGAGACCACAAAACGTAAATGCAGAGCACCTTTAAAGATCAAGGACTGACCAGACATTGTAATTCATGGTAAAAGAGATCCAATCAAGTCATACTCAATGTAAACTAACAGTAATGTATGTAAATGATAGCAGTGCTCTCCAACTGATGCTTTTTAATAAGAGGGTGATGACTCAACATAAAAGTAAATAGATAGGCCCTTCGCAGAGGGAAGCAGGGATTTGTAGAGGTGCCAGAGATCGGTTTTGAAATAGATATGAATAATATTTTGAGCGGTATACTTTCATTGTCAACATAACAACCAAGAGATGGCGATATCTTCCATGCTACACACATTATAGGCGGTTCCCAAAACAGAATGTTAAAGTTTAGACTCCCCCTCCACCAATAAGCATCAATCCATGGCTTGCTCGAAAGAACGAGTGCCTCCAACTAACAAGAGTCCCGGGGGAGTTTTGTTTGCAGTTATTTTGATTTGATTTGCATTAAGCATGGGACTGGGCATCCCGGTGACCAGCCATTTTCTCGTGAGTGAGGAGCGGAGTCCACTCCTCTTGAGAATAACCCGCCTAACATGGAAGATACGGACATCCCTAGTTGATACATGAGCTATTCGAGCATACAAAACAGGATATTTATTTGAAGGTTTAGAGTTTGGCACATACAAATTTACTTGGAACGGCAGGTAGATACTGTATATAGGTAGGTATGGTGGACTCATATGGAATAACTTTGGGGTTTATGGAATTTGATGCACAATCAGTATTCCTGCTTAGTACAGGTGAAGGCTAGCAAAAGACTGGGAAGCGACCAACTAGAGAGCGACAACAGTCATGAACATGCATTAAAATTAATCAACACCGAATGCAAGCATGAGTAGGATATAATTCACCATGAACATAAATATTGTAGAGGTTATGTTGATTTTGTTTCAACTATGTGCGTGAACATGTGCCAAGTCAAGCCACTTGAATCATTCAAAAGAGGATACCACCCTATCATGACACATCACAACCATTTTAATAGCATGTTGACACGCAAGGTAAACCATTATAAGCTCCTAGCTAATTAAGCATGATATAAGCAACTATAATCTCTAATTGTCATTACAAACATGTTTATTCATATAGGCTGAATCAGGAACGATGAACTAATCATATTTACAAAAACAAGAGAGGTCGAGTTCATACTAGCTTTTCTCATCTCAGTCAGTCCATCATATAAACATCATTATTGCATTTCACTTGCATGACCGAATAGTGTGGATAATAATAATAGTGCACGTGCATTGGACTAAGCTGGAATCTGCAAGCATTCAACTCAAGAGAGAAGACAAGGTAATATGGGCTCTTTGTCGGATCAACAATAATGCATATAAGAGCCACTTTAACATTTTAATTATGGTCTTCTCCTATCGACCCCCAAAGGAAAGAAAAGAAATAAAACTATTTACATGGGAAAGCTCTCAACAAGCAAAAGAAGAACGAGAAATCTTTTTGGGTTTTCTTTTTAATTACTACTACAAGCATGGAAAGTAAACTAATTAAAAGCTACAACTATTTTTTTGTTTTTCTTAAGGTTTATTAAACACACAAGAAGAAAGCATAAAAAGGAAAATAAACTAGCATGGATGATACAATGAAAAAGTATGAGCACCGACAACTGGCAATGAGTGTGTGAACATGAATGTAATGTCGGTGAGAAATACGTACTCCCCCAAGCTTAGGCTTTTCTAAGTTGGTCTATGGCCACAGCTGGCCTGGCGGATATCCAAAGTGATAGTTGGGGTCGTACTAAGATGCATCAGCTATTGCCTCATGAGCTGCCGCTTGGAGACGGGTCGTCTCCATCCTCCTCTTATACTCATCCGCCTCCTCCCTGGTTATAACATATCTCCCTTTTTGCCTGAAAGTCAAAGAAAGCAGGAGCAGGGAGCACGACGTGATAGGTGCGTCATCTGTCAAAGATTAGTCAGTACTGGAGGAACTGATCGTTCCTCTCAATAAACTGATGACGGACCATGGCCTCATAATCCAAATAAAAAGGAGGCAACTCAATATCATAACCACGTATGGTACACCATGAAAATTAGCTAGACGGGTTGCATAAATTCCACTGAAGAAATCTCCACTAAATCTATTATTATGCAACCTACGTGCAACAATGGCTCCCAAATTATAATGTCTATCTTCTAATACAGCACTCCTGAGAACACTAAGGTCAGGGACACACATGTGACATGCTTCATCCTTACCATTTATGCACCTACCTATGAAGAGAGCAAAATAATGTATAGCAGGAAAATGAATGCTCCCTATGGTAGCTTGTGTTATGTTTCTAGATTCCCCCATAGTTATACTAGCAAGAAAATCTCTAAATTCAGATTGGCGAGGTTCATTAGGACTACCCCATTGTGGAAGTTTGCAAGCAGTGTTAAAATCCTCTAAGTCCATAGTATAAGAATTTTGATAGAGATCAAACATGACAGTTTGAGAATTGCGTGATGATGAAAATTCAAACCTCCTCACAAAGGAATCAGTGAGATAGTGGTACTGGCGGCATTTGTCTGCCTCGAAGCTCTCAAGATCAGCATTACGCACATATGCGTTAAATTCTTCCTTGATTCCTACTGGATCCATAAAGTCCTCTGAAGGCCATTCACAAGCCCGCACTTGAGATTCCCTCGGTGGTTCTTCATCGGCATCGCGCGTTGCGAGCCTGGGTCCATGCTTCCTTGAAGGACCACCTTGGTACATTTTCCTAAACATATTTCTTCCTCTGGAAAATTTCTGAAATTTTAGTAACTTCAAAATAAAAGTGAACCAATCTCAACTACTCCTACAAGTGCCTAGAGGCGATATCTTGCATCAAAACTACTTTTAACCATATAAATTTGACATGCAAGCTCAAGAACAGGGTCACCTAAGCAGCAAAAATATGCAATGAATAAAGCACTAGAACAAAAACTAATTGGACCATTGGAGGAGTCACATACCAAGGAACAATCCCCCAAAGCAGATTTGTGAGAGGTGCTTTGAGCAAGGAGATCGAAAATGGCAGCAAAATGAGCTTGGACTCGGGTTTGAGCTGGTTAGTGGTGTTTGTGGGAGGAAGAAGGAGTGTGTGGTAGCTAGAATAAGTGGAGGGGAGCCACCATGGGCCCACGAGGTAGGGGCCACGCCCAAGGGGGTAGGGCAAGCCCTCCACCCTCGTGGCCAGGTGCTTGCTCCCCCTGCTGTGTTCTCAGTGCCAGATATTCTGAAATATTCTAGAAAAAATCATATTTAAATTTCAGGGCATTTGGAGAACTTTTATTTTCGGGGTATTTCTCATTGCATTGAAAATTCAGAAAACAGACAGAAAAAAATACTATTTTTGCTTTATTTCAATATAAATAACAGAAAGTAAAAAGAGGGTACAAAGAGTTGTGTTTTCTAAATTCATCCATCTCATGCTAATCAAAAGGAATCCACTAACAAGGTTGATCAAGTCTTGTTAACAAACTAATTCCGAATAGCATGGAACCGGAGAACTTTCAAATAACACTAGGTTACCTCAACGGGGATATGCACATCCCCAACCATAATAATATCATATTTCTTCTTAACAGTAGGAAGAGGAAATTCAAAACCTCCAAAAATAATCGATGGAATTTTTCCAATAGAGTTTATACTATGAACTTGAGGTTGTTTCCTCGGAAAGTGTACCGTATGCTCATTGCCATTAGCGTGAAAAGTGACATTGGCTTTGGTGCAATCAATAACAGCCCCTGCAGTATTCAAAAAGGGTCTTCCAAGAATAATAGACATACTATCGTCCTCGGGAATATCAAGGATAACAAAGTCCATTAAAATAGGAACGTTTGCAACCACAACAGGCACATCCTCACAAATACCGACAGGTATAGCAGTTGATTTATCAGCCATTTGCAAAGATAGTTCAGTAGGTGTCAACTTATTCAAATCAAGTCTACGATATAAAGAGAGTGGCATAACACTAACACCGGCTCCAAGATCACATAAAGCAGTTTTAACATAATTTCTTTTAATGGAGCATGGTATAGTTGGTACTCCGGGATCTCCTAGTTTCTTCGGTATTCCACCTTTAAAAGTATAATTAGCAAGCATGGTGGAAATTTCAGCTTCCGGTATCTTTCTTTTATTTGTAACAATTTCTTTCATATACTTAGCATAGGGATTCATTTTGAGCATATCAGTCAAACGCATACGCAAGAAGATAGGTCTAATCATTTCAGCAAAGCGCTCAAAATCCTCATCATCCTTTTTCTTGGATGGTTTAGGAGGAAAAGGCATGGGTTTCTGAACCCATGGTTCTCTTTCCTTACCATACTTCCTAGCAACAAAGTCTCTCTTATCATAACGTTGATTCTTTGATTGTGGGTTATCAAGATCAACAACAGGTTCAATCTCTACATCATTATCATTGCTAGGTTGAGCATCAACATGAACATCGTCATTAACATTATTACTAGGTTCATGCTCATTACCTGATTGTGTTTCAGTATCAGAAATAGAAATATCATTAGGATTCTTAGGTGTGTCTACAACAGGTTCACTAGAAGCATGCAAAGTCCTATCATTTTTCTTTTTCTTCCTCTTAGAAGGACTAGGTGCATCAATAATATTTCTCTGAGAATCTTGCTCAATCTCTTAGGATGGCCCTCCGGATACAAAGGTTCCTGAGTCATTTTACCACCTCTAGTCATAACTCTAACAACATTATCATTTTTCTTACTATTCAATTCATTGAGCAAATCATTCTGAGCTTTAAGTACTTGTTCTACTTGAGTGGTAACCATAGAAGCATGTTTACTAATAAGTTTAAGTTCACCTTTAACATTAGCCATATAATCACCCAAGTGTTCGAGCATATTAGCATTGCATTTTAATTCTCTACCAAAATAAGCATTGAAGTTTTCTTGTTTAATCATAAAGTCATCAAACTCATCCAAGCATGGTCTAGAAAACTTAGTAAATGGGATTTCAGCTCTATCATATCTATAGAGAGAATTTACCTTTACTACCTGTGTCGGGTTATCAAGACCATGAATTTCTTCAACAAGCGGTAAATTAAGACCATGTATTTCTTCAATAGGAGGTAAATTCTTAACATCTTCTGCTTCAATACCCTTTTCCTTCATAGATTTCTTTGCCTCTTGCATATCTTCAAGACTGAGAAATAGAATACCCCTCTTCTTCGGAGTTGGCTTAGGAGTTGGTTCAGGAATTGGATCAGGAAGTGTTCAATTAGTTTCATTAGTCAACATATTATTCAATAGAATTTCAGCTTCATCTGTTGTTCTTTCCCTGAAAACACAACCAGCACAACTGTCCAGGTGGTCTCTGGAAGCATCGGTTAGTCCATTATAAAAGATATCAAGTATTTCATTTTTCTTAAGAGGATGATCAGGCAAAGCATTAAGTAATTGGAGAAGCCTCCCCCAAGCTTGTGGGAGACTCTCTTCTTCAATTTGCACAAAATTATATATTTCCCTTAAAGCAGCTTGTTTCTTATGAGCGGGGAAATATTTAGCACAGAAGTAATAAATCATATCCTGGGGACTACACACACAACCAGGATGAAGAGAATTAAACCATATCTTAGCATCACCCTTTAATGAGAACGGAAATAATTTAAGGATATAATAATAGTGAGTTTTCTCATCATTAGTGAACAGGGTGGCTATATCATTTAATTTAGTAAGATGTGCCACAACAGTTTCAGATTCATAACCATAGAAAGGATTAGATTCAACTAAAGTAATTATCTCAGGATCAATAGAGAAATCATAATCCTTATCAGTAACAAAGATAGGTGAAGTACCATAAGCAGGATCATATGTCATTCTAGCATTCAAAGTTTTTTGTTTCAGCTTAGCTAATAATTTCTTAAGATAACTCCTATCATTGCAAGCAAGAAAATCTCTAGCAGTTTGTTCATCCATAACATAGCACTCAGGCACAATAGGTAATTCATATCTAGGGGGGAGAGTCTTCATCATCACTTTCATCAATATTATCAGTTTCAACAATTTCATTCTCTCTAGCCCTAGGAAGTTGTTCATCAAGAAATTCACCAAATGGCACAGTAGTATCAAGCATAGAAGTAATTTCATCATAATTATCGTCCATAGCAGAAGTGGCATCATCAATAACATGTGACATATGAGAATTAATAGCAGAAGCAGGTATAGGTGTTGCAAGCTTACTAAAAACAGAAGGTGAATCAAGTGCAGAGCTAGATGGCAATTCCTTACCTCCCCTTGTAGTTGAGGGATAAAATTTTGTTTTATCGTCTTTTAAGTTCTTCATAATGATAAGCAGATATAAATCCCAAGTGACTCAAAGAATAGAGCTATGCTCCCCAGCAACGGCGCCAGAAAATAGTCTTGATAACCCACAAGTATAGGGGATCGCAACAGTTTTCGAGGGTAGAGTATTCAACCCAAATTTATTGATTCGACAAAAGGGGAGCCAAAGAATATTCTCAAGTATTAGCAACTGAGTTGTCAATTTAACCACACCTGGAAACTTAATATCTGCAGCAGGGTATTTAGTAGCAAAGTAATATGATAGAAGTGGTAAAGATAGCAAAAGTAACAGTAGCAAAAGTAATGTTTTTGGTATTTTATAGTGATGATAACAATAGCAACGGAAAAGTAAATACGCGACAATGGATCGGTGATGGAGAATTATGTCGGATGCCGTTCATCATGCAACAGTCATAACCTAGGATGACACAGAACTAGCTCCTGTTCATCAATGTAATGTAGGCATGTATTCTGAATATAGTCATACGTGCTTATGGAAAAGAACTTGCATGACATATTTTGTCCTACCCTCCCATGGCAGCGGGGTCCTATTGGAAACTAAGGGATATTAAGGCCTCCTTTTAATAGAGTACCGGAACAAAGCATTAACACATAGTGAATACATGAACTCCTCAAACTACGATCATCACCGGTAAGTATCCCGATTATTTTCACTTCGGGGTTAACGGATCATAACACATAATAGGTGACTATAGACTTGCAAGATAGGATCTAGAACTCTCATATATTGGTGAAAACATAATAGGTTCACATCTGAAATCATGGCAATCGGGCCCTAGTGACAGGCATTGAGCATAGCAAAGTCATAGCAACATCAATCTCAGAACATAGTGGATACTAGGGATTCAAACCCTAACAAAACTAACTCGATTACATGATAAATCTCATCCAACCCATCATCGTCCAGCAAGCCTACGATGGAATTACTCACGCACGGTGGTGAGCATCATGAAATTGGTGATGGAGGAAGGTTGATGATGACGATGGCGACGGATTCCCCTCTCCGGAGCCCTGAACAGACTCCAGATCAGCCCTCCCGAGAGAGTTTAGGGCTTGGCAACGGCTCCGTATTGTAAAACGCAATGAATCCTTCTCCCCTGGTTTTTTCTCTCTGAAAGTGAATATATGGAGTCCAGGTTGAGGTCGGTGGAGCGTCAGGGGGCCCACGAGGCAGGTGGGCACGCCCAGGGGGGCAGGCGCGCCCCCACGCTTGTGGACAGGTGGGACACCCCCTGACGTGGATCTTCCTTCCAATCTTCATTATATGTTCCAGAATAATGCTCCATTGATCTTCAGGTCATTCCGAGAACTTCTATTTTTGCACAAAAATAACACCATAGCAATTCTACTGAAAACAGCGTCAGTCTAGGTTAGTTCCATTCAAATCATGCAATTTAGAGTCCAAAACAAGGGCAAAAGTGTTTGGAAAAGTAGATACAACAGAGACGTATCAGGGCCGAGTAGTAATGCAATGCCAAATAGGTCAATTATGACTCTCAGGCCGGGCTCTCAAAAGATCCTCAAAAAAAGGTCGGGCTCTCAAAAAAATATGGACTCTTAGGCCGACATGTGGGCACCACTGGTGTTTTTGTGCGCTTGCGCGCCGGGAGCATATTTGTGCATGTTCGAAATTCATGCTACCTTTTCATCCCCAATCTCCCCCACCTCTGGAATCTCGATTCCTACTCCAGTTCCCCCAAATACCCCTCTGTACTCCCTGTACTCAAGCGCACTATCATGTCGCTGGTCAACACGGATCTCTGAGCCGGAGATCCTGAGGTCTGTCCTGCCTTCGGGCGCTGCTTGCTGTCGCTCAAGAGTGGCATGGCGGCGCTTGACGACTAGTTTGCCGGCAAAGTTCTGATGGTAACCATCAACGGCGACCGGCCTCCCGTCTCGCCAGATGACCTTGTCAAAGTTGTTGGCATTGCGCACGGCATCCAAATAAGTGACTTGCTCATCGAAGTCTGTCCGCCACCGGCTGATTTCTTCGTCAGGTTCCGATCAACTTTTGACTGCAGTCATGTGTTTGAATCTTCCCGGCGTTTGTTCTACGATGGCGCACTGGTGAGCTTTGATCGGTGGCACCCAGGATGGGGCTCGGTGCCCTTTGAGCTTTAGTTTTTAACAAATCTTACCTTCCACGGCATACCTCGACGTGCTTGGAACAGGGAGTCCATGAATGAGCTTATCAACGACCTTGGAGGTGAGCTCGCAAGTATGTTTGTTCCTCCAAACAGCTGGGATTTGACGGTTATGGCATGGATGAAGAATCCGTCCACCATACTGAAGGTGATTGGTGTTGAGATACCGGTGCAGGAACCGGGGTTGTACTATTCATCGCCACCAAGGCCGTCATGGACCATGTTAGGGATGTACCTGTATCGAGTGTTTGTGCATGTCGAAGAAGTAGTCAATCTATCAATCGAAGTCCTGTCGCCGCTGCTGGTGCCCGGGTCCGTTGACGATGTCCATTATAGGATTCAACGTCAGACCATCCCCGTGTTGCTCAGAACAATGGATGGCACAGGGCCTACTCCACCGCGCGGCGGAGGCCACTACTTCTTTGGGAGAAGAGGCATGGCTGGCTGCCTGGATGTGCTCTAATTTGAGGTAACAACTGAATCTTGTCAGATACTGTACTAGTTAAATCCGAGCTATGGGTGTGAAGCACTGATGTGCCAGTACATTTGATTATGACCTGTTCTATTTTTTTACCTAAACTTTTTTTAGAAAGGGTTGTACGTCAACTTACCTAAACTTTCTGTCTCTTTTCTTTGCACAGCATTCAAGATATTTCCCCGTCATTGATAAAGACGATGAACCATTATGTACGAGTTTGTTGGTTTCAACATAGCCCTACCCGTAGCGATCCACTTCTTCCACCTTGATTGTGCTGCCTGCATGAAATTTTTGTATGCAAGTTCAGTATGCTATGATGTTCTATATGATTGTGTCAACTATATAAGTTTTTACTGAGCATCATCAATGCATATGGCTGAAAGATGTATTTACGAGCATCGACCGATGGGTCTCTCTCTCACACACACACAAACACACACACACACACATGCACACATGCACAAGTGGGACCTGTTAAATTATTTGTTCGCTCGTGACAGCTTTTAATTAGGTTCCACTGTACTCTAACTTTTTTCTTAAGTTATTAATTGAGCTCAGTGACTTAAAAATGTTGTACAGAAGCCTCCTGCTGCCCAAAGCAGCGCCAGTCGTGCCGCCTGCTCCTGCCTCCCATGGCCAGCTGTGCTGCCGCGGAGGCCTCACTGCCCCCTACCACTCCCACCGCTGGCCAGGCCCTGCGGTGACAGCATCCTCACACCGCAGCCGATCCAGTGAACCCTTGTACTCCTCTCCACGTGGGCATCCATTGTCGTGTCTTCCCCGGCCCCGCGTCATCCCCTTCATAGGCCTCACCGTCGTCCACCGCCTTGGTGCTCTCGGCACGGCGTGGTCAATGTGGTCAACGAACGACTTCCATCGGGAGAGTATTATACGTGGAGAGGCTGACAGCTGGGTCCACGGCCGCAGTAAGGAAGTGTGTCCTTATTACGCGGAAAATAATGATTCCTCCACCCGACAACAGGGACCCACCGGACGGGACACTGTATTTCATGAAAAAATGATTCGCCGTGCTAACTGCTGGGACCCACCAGCTACATCTTCACACGCAAGGAAGTGCCTGACAGTCAGGACCCACCTGGTCGAAGCGTACGTAGCGTTGTCATTCTAGCCGCGAACGTGTACGTACATACTGGTCGATGTAGAGGCGCGCACGTCTCGTAGTTGAGGCGCGCATGTGTCGTAGTAGAGGCGCGCACATAGCATGTACATGTATGTACAACGGCCAGGGTGCAAGAAAGTAAATATTGCCACGTACGTACATACGGGCGGGGTCTCGAACGCCTGCTCGTGCATACGTATGGCCAGGGCTCGTGTACATGGCTGGGTCAGAACGAAGAAGCTGCGCCATTGTCGTGTTCATGGGGAGGCAACGGAATGCATCGTGTTCATCGGGAGGCAACGAAACGCGTGCTGTTCATCAGGAGCCAACTGGCTTGGATGGAACAGCCGATGGAAACGAGGCCTGGCGTACCGCAGAAAGGAGGAAACGGCCTTGTGTTCGACCGGCCATGGTCGAAACGGGATCCTGTTCATCGGGAGGGGTCTAGCGTACCACAAAACGGAGGAAACAGACCTCCTACTGTGAAACGGGGTCCTGTTGATCGGGAGGGGTGTGGCGTACCGCAAAATGGAGGAAACGGACTTGTGTTGCAGCGCTACGGTCGAAACGGGGGTCCTGTTCATCAGGAGGGGTGTGGCGTACCGCAAAACGGGACTCCACGGGCTACTGTTCATCTCCACCGTCGACTACCTCCACGGGCTACTGTTCATCCACCGTCGACCTCCTCTAGCCTCCACCAGTGACTGTTCATCCACGGGCTCCTATTCATCCAGCCTCCACCGCGTGCTCCTCCACTGGCTATTGTTCAACCAACCCTCTCCACGGGGTCCTGTTCAACCACCCCTCCACGGGTTTATGTTCATCCAGCCCTCCATCGGCTACTGTTCAACTAGCTCTCCACGGGGTCCTATTCATCCAACCCTCCACGGGGTCCTGTTCATACACCGGCTCGATCGATCGGGGTCCTGTTCATCCAGCGACAACGACCTCTACTACCACGGGTTCCTGTTCATCCAACCCCCCACCGGGAAGTGTTCATCCAAACCCCTGATATGTCTCCAACGTATCTATAATTTTTGATTGCTCCATGCTATATTATCTACTGTTTTGGACATTATTGGGCTCTATTATACACTTCTATATTATTTTTGGGACTAACCTATTAACTAGAGGCCCAGCCCATAATTGATGTTTTTTTCCTATTTTAGGGTTTCGAAGAAAAGGAATATCAAACGGAGTCCAAACGGAATGAAACCTTCGGGAACGTGATTTTTGGAACGAACAAGATCCAGGAGACTTGGACCCTACGTCAAGCAACCAACAGGGAGGCCACGAGGTAGGGGGCGCGCCTACCCCCCCCCCCCCAGGCGCGCCCTCCACCCTCGTGGGCCCCCTGTTGCTCCACCGACGTTCTTCTTCCTCCTATATATACCTACGTACCCCCAAATGATCAGAGACGGAGCCAAAACCCTAATTCCAGCGCTGTAACTTTCTGTATCCATGAGATACCATCTTGGGGCCTGTTCCGGAGCTCCGCCGGAGGGGGCATCGATCACGGAGGGCTTCTACATCAACACCATAGCCCTTCTGATGAAGTGTGAGTAGTTTAACTCAGACCTACATGTCCATATTTATTAGCTACATGGCTTCTTCTCTCTTTTTGGATCTCACTACAAAGTTCTCCCCCTCTCTTGTGGAGATCTATTTGATGTAATCTTCTTTTGTGGTGTGTTTGTTGAGACCGATAAATTGTGGGTTTATGATCAAGTTTATCTATGAACAATATTTGAAACTTCTCTTAATTCTTTTATGTATGATTGGTTATCTTTGCAAGTCTCTTCAAATTATCAGTTTGGTTTGACCTACTGGATTGACCTTTCTTGCAATGGGAGAAGTGCTTAGCTTTGGGTTCAATCTTGCGGTGTCCTTTCCCAGTGACAGTAGGGGCAGCAAGGCACGTATTGTATTGTTGCCATCGAGGATAACAACATGGGTTTTTTTTATCATATTTCATGAATTTATCCCTCTACATCAGGTCATCTTGCTTAAGGCGTTACTCTGTTCTTATGAACTTAATACTCTAGATGCATGCTGGATAGCGGTCGATGTGTGGAGTAATAGTAGTAGATGCGGGCAGGAGTCGGTCTACTTGTCTCGGACGTGATGCCTATATACATGATCATACCTAGATATTCTCATAACTATGCTCAATTCTGTCAATTGCTCAACAGTAATTTGTTCACCCACCGTAAAATACTTATGCTCTTGAGATAAGCCACTAGTGAAACCTATGGCCCCCGGGTCTATCTTCATCATATTAATCTTCCAACACTTAGTTATTTTCATTTCCTTTTATTTTACTTTGCATCTTTATCATAAAAATACCAAAAATATTATCTTATCATATTTATCAGATCTCACTCTCGTAAGTGACCGTGTAGGGATTGACAAACCCTTATCGCGTTGGTTGCGAGGATTTATTTGTTTTGTGCAGGTGCGAGGGACTCGCGCGTAGCCTCCTACTGGATTGATACCTTGGTTCTAAAAACTGAGGGAAATACTTACGCCACTTGGCTGCATCACCCTTTCCTCTTCAAGCGAAAACCAACGCAGTGCTCAAGATGTAGCAAGAAGGATTTCTGGCGCCGTTGCCGGGGAGGTCTACGCAAAAGTCAAACATACCAAGTACCCATCACAAACCCTTATCTCCCGCATTACATTATTTGACATTGCCTCTCGTTTTCCTCTCCCCCACTTCACCCTTGCCGTTTTATTCTCCCTCTCTCTCTATCCTCCCTCTCTTTCACTATTTGCCTCTTTTTGCCCGTTTCTTGTTTGCTTGTGTGTTGGATTGCTTGCTTGTCACGATGGCTCAACATAACAATAAATTGTGTGACTTTACCAATACCAACAACAATGATTTTATTAGCACTCCGATTGCTCCTCTTACCGATGCTGAATCTTGTGAAATTAATGCTCCCTTGCTGAATCTTGTTATGAAAGATTCGTTTTTTGGCCTTCCTAGTGAAGATGCCGCTACCCATCTAAATAGCTTTGTTGATTTGTGTGATATGCAAAACAGGAAAGATGTGGACAATGGTATTGTTAAATTGAAGCTATTTCCTTTTTCACTTAGAGATCGTGCTAAAGCTTGGTTTTCGTCTTTGCCTAAAAATAGTATTGATTCTTGGAATAAGTGCAAAGATGCTTTCATATCTAAGTATTTTCCTCCCGCTAAGATCATCTCTCTTAGAAACGATATTATGAATTTTAAGCAACTTGATCATGAACATGTTGCACAAGCTTGGGAGAGGATGAAATTAATGATACGTAATTTCCCTACTCATGGTTTGAATTTGTGGATGATTATACAAAAAAATTATGCCGGATTGAATTTTTCTTCTAGAAATCTTTTAGATTCGGCCGCAGGAGGCACTTTTATGGAAATCACTTTAGGAGAAGCTACTAAACTCCTAGATAATATTATGGTTAATTATTCTCAATGGCACACTGAAAGATCTACTAATAAGAAAGTGCATGCGATAAAAGAAATTAATGTTTTGAGTGGAAAGATGGATGAACTTATGAAATTATTTGCTAATAGAAGTGTTTCTTCTGATCTTAATGATATGCCTTTGTCTACTTTGATTGAGAATAATAATGAATATATAGATGTGAATTTTGTTGGTAGGAACAATTTTGGTAACAACGCGTATAGAGGAAATTTTAATCCTAGGCCTTATCCTAGTAATTCCTCTAATAATTATGGTAATTCCTACAACAATTCTTATGGAAATTATAATAAGATGCCCTCTGATTTTGAATCTAATATTAAAGAATTTATTACTTCGCAAAAGAATTTCAATGCTTTGATTGAAGAAAAATTGCTTAAGATTGATGAGTTGGCTAGGAACGTTGATATAATTTCTCTTCATGTTTATTCTTTGAAACTTATATCTATTCCACCTAAGCATGATATCAATGAGTCTCTCAAAGCCATGATAATTTCCATTGATGAGTGCAAAGAAACAACCGCTAGGATGCATGCTAAGAAAGATTCCTTTATAGGAGCGTGTTCTTCTAGTTTCCATGATAATAAAGATGAAGATCTAAAAGTTATTGATGTGTCCCCTATTAAATCCTTGTTTTGCAAAATGAATCTTGATAATGATGGGACTGAATACGATCCACCTTTACCTAGAAGGCATTCCAAAAATTCGGAGTTTTTAGATCTTGATGCTAAAATTGATAAAAGTGGGATTGAAGATATTAATAAACCCACTATTTTGGATTTCAAGGAATTTAATTATGATAATTTCTCTTTGATAGATTGTATTTCCTTGTTGCAATCCGTGCTAAATTCTCCTCATGCTTATAGTCAAAATAAAGCTTTTACCAAACATATCGTTGATGCTTTGATGCAATCTTATGAAGAAAAACTTGAGTTGGAAGTTTCTATCCCTAGAAAACTTTATGATGAGTGGGAACCTACTATTAAAATTAAAATTAAAGATCATGAATGCTATGCTTTGTGTGATTTGGGTGCTAGTGTTTCCATGATTCCAAAACTTTGTGTGATTTGTTAGGTTTCCGTGATTTTGATGATTGCTCTTTAAACTTGCACCTTGCGGATTCCACTATTAAGAAACCTATGGGAAGAATTAATGATGTTCTTATTGTTGCAAATAGGAATTATGTGCCCGTAGATTTTATCGTTCTTGATATAGATTGCAATCCTTCATGTCCTATTATTCTTGGTAGACCTTTCCTTAGAACGATTGGTGCAATTATTGATATGAAGGAAGGGAATATTAGATTCCAATTTCCATTAAGGAAAGGCATGGAACACTTCCTAGAAATAAAATTAAATTACCTTATGAATCTATTATGAGAGCCACTTATGGATTGCCTACCAAAGATGGCAATACCTAGATCTATCATTGCTTTTTATGCCTAGCTAGGGGCGTTAAACGATAGCGCTTGTTGGGAGGCAACCCAGTTTTATTTTTATTCCTTGATTTTTTTTCTCCTGATTAGTAATAAATAATTTATCTAGCCTCTGTTTTGGTTGTGTTTTTTGTGTTTAATTGTTCCAAGTAGAACCGTTGGGAAGACTTGGGGAAAGTCTTGTTAATATTGCTGTAAAAACAGAAACTTTAGCGCTCACGAGAACTGCTGCCATTTTTATTTGGAAGTGATATTTAGTTAATTATTTTTGCAAATGATTAATAGATAAATTTCTCACGTCCAGAAATTTATTTTAGAATTTTTGGGGTTCCATATCTTGCGCTAGCTACAGATTACTACAGACTGTTCTGTTTTTGACAGATTCTGTTTTTCGTGTGTTGTTTGCTTATTTTGATGATTCTATGGCTAGTAAAATAGTTTATAAACCATAGAGAAGTTGGAATACAGTAGGTTTAACACCAATATAAATAAAGAATGAGTTCATTACAGTACCTTGAAGTGGTCTTTTGTTTTCTTTCGCTAACGGAGCTCACGAGATTTTCTGCTAAGTTTTGTGTTGTGAAGTTTTCAAGTTTTGGGTAAAAGATTTGATGGATTATGGAACAAGGAGTGGCAAGAGCCTAATCTTGGGGATGCCCATGGCACCCCCAAGATAATCTAAGGACACCAAAAAGCCAAAGCTTGGGGATGCCCCGGAAGGCATCCCCTCTTTCGTCTACTTCCTCGGTAACTTTACTTGGAGCTATATTTTTATTCACCACATGATATGTGTTTTGCTTGGAGCGTCTTGTATTATTTGAGTCTTTATTTGTTAGTTTACCACAATCATCTTTGCTGTACACACCTTTTGAGAGAGACACACATGATTCGGAAATTATTAGAATACTCTATGTGCTTCACTTATATCTTTTGAGCTATATAGTTTTGCTCTATTACTTCACTTATATGTTTTAGAGCACGGTGGTGGATTTGTTTTATAGAAACTATTGATCTCTCATGCTTCACTTAGATTATTTTGAGAGTCTTAAATATCATGGTAATTTTCTTAAATAATCCTAATATTCTAGGTATTCAAGATTAGTAAAAACTTTCTTATGAGTGTTTTGAATACTAATAGAAGTTTGATGCTTGATGATTGTTTTGAGATATGGAGGTAGTGATATTAAAGTTGTGCTAGTTGAGTAGTTGCGAAATTTAGAAATACTTGTGTTGAAGTTTGCAAGTCCCCTAGCATGCATGTATGGTAAACATTATGTAACAAATTAGAAACATGAGGTGTTCTTTGATTGTCCTCCTTACTAGTGGCGGTCGGGGACGAGCGATGGTGTTTTCCTACCAATCTATCCCCCTAGGAGCATGCGCGTAGTGCTTGGTTTTTGATGACTTGTAGATTTTTGCAATAAGTATGTGAGTTCTTTATGACTAATGTTGAGTCCATGGATTATACGCACTCTCACCTTTCCATCATTGCTAGCCTCTTCGGTACCGTGCATTGCCCTTTCTCACATTGAGAGTTGGTGCAAACTTCACCTGTGCATTCCAAACCCCGTGATATGATACACTCTTTCACACATAAACCGTCCTATATCTTCCTCAAACAACCACCATAGCCTACCTATTATGGGCATTTCCATAGCCATTCCGAGATATATTGCCATGCAACTTTCCACCGATTCCCATTTATCATGACATGTTCATCATTCATATTGCTTTGCACTGATCATGAAGTTAACAGCGTATTTTGTGGCAAAGCCACCATTCTAATTTTTCATTACATGTTCACATTCCTTGATGCATTGGCATATACCGGTACACTGTGGAGGCATTTCCTATAGAGTCGTACCTTGTTTCTAGGTATCGAGTTTGTAAATAATAGAAGTGTGATGATCACATTTAATAGAGCATTGCCACAAAAAAGAAAGGCCAAGAAAAGGAAGGCCAAAAAAAGGCAGAAATGAAAAGGGACAATGCTACTATATTTTTTTCCACACTTGTGCTTCAAAGTAGCATCATGATCTTCATGATAGAGAGTCTCTTGTTTTGTCACTTTCATATACTAGTGGGAATTTTTCGTTATAGAACTTGGCTTGTATATTCCAACAATGGGCCTCCTCAAGTGCCCTAGGTCTTCATGAGCAAGCAAGTTGGATGCACACCCACTAGTTTCTTTTGTTGAGCTTTCATACATTTATAGCTCTAGTGCATCCGTTGCATGGAAATCCCTACTCCTTGCGTTAACATCAATCAATGGGCATCTCCATAGCTCATTGATTAGCCTTGTTGATGTTTGACTTTCTCCTTTTTGTCTTCTCCACATAACCCCCATCATTATACTCTATTCCACCCATAGTGCTATATCCATGGCTCACGCTCATGTATTGCGTGAAGGTTTATAAAGTTTGAGATTACTAAAGTATGAAACAATTGCTTGCCTTGTCATCGGGGTTGTGCATGATGAGAGCATTCTTGTGTGACGAAAATGGAGCATGACTAAACTATATGATTTTGTAGGGATGAACTTTCTTTGGCCAGGTTATTTTGAGAAGACATAGTTGCTTAGTTAGTATGCTTGAAGTATTATTATTCCTATGTCAATATTAAACTTTTATCTTGAATCTTTCGGATCTGAATATTCATGCCACAATTAAGAAGAATTACATTGAAAATATGCCTAGTAGCATTCCACATCAAAAATTCTGTTTTTATCATTTACCTACTCGAGGACGAACAGGAATTAAGCTTGGGGATGCTTGATACGTCTCCAACGTATCTATAATTTTTGATTGCTCCATGCTATATTATCTACTGTTTTGGACATTATTGGGCTTTATTATACACTTTTATATTATTTTTGGACTAACCTATTAACCGGAGGCCCATCCTAGAATTGTTGTTTTTTTGCCTATTTTAGGGTTTGAAAGAAAAGGAATATCAAACGGAGTCCAAACGGAATGAAACCTTCGGGAACGTGATTTTTGGAACAAACAAGATCCAGGAGACTTGGACCCTACGCCAAGCAACCAACAGGGAGGCCACGAGGTAGGGGGCGCGCCTACCCCCCCCCCCCCCAGGCGCGCCCTCCACCCTCATGGGCCCCCTGTTGCTCCACTGATGTACTTCTTCCTCCTATATATACCTACGTACCCCCAAACGATCAGAGACAGAGCCAAAACCTTCATTCCACTACCGTAACTTTCTGTATCCACGACATACCATCTTGGGGCATGTTCCGGAGCTCCGCCTAAGGGGGCATCGATCACGGAGGGCTTCTACATCAACACCATAGCCCTTCTGATGAAGTGTGAGTAGTTTACCTCAGACCTATGGGTCCATAGTTATTAGCTAGATGGCTTCCTCTCTCTTTTTGGATCTCAATACAAGTTCCCCCCTCTCTTGTGGAGATCTATTCGATGTAATCTTCTTTTGTGGTGTGTTTGTTGAGACCGATGAATTGTGGGTTTATGATCAAGTTTATCTATGAACAATATTTGAATCTTCTGAATTCTTTTATGTATGATTGGTTATCTTTGCAAGTCTCTTCGAATTATCAGTTTGGTTTGGCCTACTAGATTGATCTTTCTTGCAATGGGAGAAGTGCTTAGCTTTGGGTTCAATCTTGCGGTGTCCTTTCCCAGTGACAGTAGGGGCAGCAAGGCACGTATTGTATTGTTGCCATCGAGGATAACAAGATGGGGTTTTTATCATATTGCATGAATTTATCCCTCTACATCATGTCATCTTGCTTAAGGCGTTACTCTGTTCTTATGAACTTAATACTCTAGATGCATGCTGGATAGCGGTCGATGTGTGGAGTAATAGTAGTAGATGCAGGCAGGAGTCGGTCTACTTGTCTCGGACGTGATGCCTATATACATGATCATACCTAGATATTCTCATAACTATGCTCAATTCTGTCAATTGCTCAACAGTAATTTGTTCACCCACCGTAAAATACTTATGCTCTTGAGAGAAGCCACTAGTGAAACCTATGGCCCCCGGGTCTATTTTCCATCATATTAATCTTCCAACACTTAGTTATTTTCATTGCCTTTTATTTTTACTTTGCATCTTTATCATAAAAATACCAAAAATATTATCCTATCATATCTATCAGATCTCACTCTCGTAAGTGACCGTGTAGGGATTGACAACCCCTTATCACGTTGGTTGCGAGGATTTATTTGTTTTGTGCAGGTGCGAGGGACTCGCGCGTAGCCTCCTACTGGATTGATACCTTGGTCTCAAAAACTGAGGGGAATACGTACGCTACTTTGCTGCATCACCCTTTCCTCTTCAAGGGAAAACCAACGCAGTGCTCAAGAGGTAGCAACCCCCCACCCCCAACAACACTCACTGTTCATCCAGAGGCAGAATCGATCAGCTTCAGTTAGTTGTAGTAGAGAAGGAATCACTTGGGTTGAGTTAACAGCAATGGATCGAACGATCGCTCGGGTTCAGTAACGCGTAGCCTGCAGTGCAATCGCTTGGGTTCAGTTAGAGCCCAACACCTCACTCGGGCTCAGTTAGAGCGCAACGCCTCGCACACACGCGCGTACGTACAAGAGAAACGTGCATTGCTCGGCCCCCGACCACCCACCGTAACCGGGAACTCCCTGATATTTTCATCGTCCTCGCTTCTACCACAGTTTTTTCCGTCATGGACGGCCGAAGGAATGTCATGCAGCTGCGTCTCCGGCTCGCCTAGGTCGAAAATCCCATTTTCTGTCATGATTTTCTGTCATAGATGTAGGAACCCACCACATCTATGATGATACCGGGTTTTGTCACAATTATCGTCACAGAAGTGTCATAAGTATGACATAATTTTTTTGTTCAGCCCAAAATGTCACAGACGTGTCTTTATTTCTAGTGTACTCTGGCAATGACTCCCACTTCAATGGAAAACCATTTAGTTCAGCCCTCTTTTGTTGGGAATAGAAATCCTTGGTTATGTTCACCTAGTCCACGAAATCAGAGTAAGATTTGTAAGATCCATGTAGTGTATTGATTGTTTGAATGGTATCTATGGTTAGTGATTAATTGTTTGTTCTGTACAAATGAATTTTTTGCTAATAATCCAACTAGGGTTAGCGTCTGTACTAATAATTCGTAGCCAGATCTTGAGAATTGATTTTGAATGTCCTACATATATGTTTGTGCCTTTTTTCTTCCAGATCTCGAGAATTGATTTTGAATGACCTATATGTATGTTTCTTCCTTTTTCTAGATTGGTATGTACACAGATGAGGCTCCGGCCAACGGCGCCGCCGACTGTAGATCCTGCACCCGGCAGTGCGGGCAGAAGAAGTGGCCACACCCTGGATCCAAGGAACCCGTAGAATATCGGGCGGACCGTATTAGCGATCTCCTAGATGCCATCCTTGGGGAGATCATCTTCCTTCTCCCCACCAAGGATGGCTGTCGCACACAAGTCCTCGCATCTCCGTGGCGCACTCTGTGGCGCGACGCGCCTCTTAATCTTGACTGTTGTTGGCTATCTGTAGTTCATGATTTTGAACTCCATGGAGCCATCATCTCCTCCCACTAGGGCTTCGTTCAACACCTATGCATCTCGGCATGCTTCCTGCTGCACATACCCATCATGGTGGATGCCTGGCTGACATCCTGTCAATTCAGAAAACTCCAGCATCTTGAGTTCTACCATTACTATGCAAATTGCTTCCCACCAAGCGTTCTTTCTATGCCCTCACAACCGATGTCCATCTCATGGTTTTCCTCCTCTCTCCACACGGCCACCTTGGCCCGGTGCCATCTAGCAGACAATCCGGTACAAATGCTTCAACTCCCACAACTAAAAAAACTCGTGCTTGTAGTGGTCGATCTGTCAGAGGCCTCACTGCACAACATCATCCACTCATGTTGCCCTGCCCTAGAGCGCTTGCTACTTGTTTTTGGAAAAGAATTTGTATCCGTTGTCTCCAAATAAAGTTGCCTCACCTTGTAAGCATTGGAATTTGCTTTAAAGGAGAGGAGCTCATCATCAAAGACGCCCCTTCACTCCAAAGGCTGCTCCTTGATTATCATTATGCACCTTCGCAAATAACTGTGGTCTCTGCACCTAAAGTTGAGACGTAGGTGTAATTCATTATCCGCTTGAAGGTTACAAGATGGTGGTTGGCTCCACACTTATTCAGGTACTGTATATTATCATCATCACTTTTGTAATCATAAGTTTCATTTTTCATTTGTGTCCATAAGTTTTATATCATCAACAGTTTGTAATCATAAGCTGCATTTTTCATTTGTGCGCATAAGTTTTATATCGTCAACACTTTTGTAATAATAAGCTCCATTTTTCATTTGTGCGCATAAGTTTTATATCATCTTGGAGTACACTTTGGGTACTAATATTATGTTCTATGCTCAATGAAGAGTTTGTCCATGGATACCCTATCAATGGTGTTGGATTCTGTCAACACGTTACATATCAGTATGTGGTGTTTTGATCTGAACACGATTATCGGCTTGCTGCGATGCTTTCCATGTTTAGAGAATTTGTATATATAGGTGATGATTTCAAGCACATTGAAAGCCCATACATAATTTACTAGAATTAACCATTCAGTTGTCGCTCTTGTGACATACTATTTTTTTAGACATTAACTGGTATCAGTCTTCATGTCTATTTAGGCAGAAGCACATGGACAAAAATGTATAACCAATCGGTGGCATAAGAAGCACCGGGATTTTCTCAGTTCTCATGACATTCGTTTGAGGACAATAATGCTGGAAGGATATGCATCCAACCATCCAAACACTAGCTTTGTCACATTCTTCCTGTTGAATTCGAGGGTACTATTGTCCATGAGGATTAAGATTTTTAACAAAAACTTTCCCACGGATGGACATGTTGAACAACATAAAAAGAAGTTTTAGGTAGACAAAAGGGCTTCTGAACGTGCTCAGCTTCTATTTACAACAACTTGTCTTCGGGTACCAGTAGATTTTCTGGCCGAGGATCTTGATTTTATGGATCGGACCTCCATTTAATTTTGACTGCCAAAAACTTTGGTAGAGTTAGATGTTATTGTCCTGTTCAATCTGGATTTTGTGTAAACCTGATGAACAATTAATCATCGTTCTTTTGTACATTTTAATAGTTGTAGTTAGATATTGCTGCCCATTTCTACTCGGCTTTGACCCATATTTTCAGTCATACAAATCAGAGCTTCTATCAAGAATCCTCATGGTTGCGAGAGGGAACTTGGTCACCTGATCTATGCATGAAATGACATACGCTGGCTCTTCCCACCTTGATTTATTTTATAGAGGCACCATGCAACTGTGCTAAAAATATGAAATTATTCAAGGATCATTTCGCCTTTTTATACATTGATTTTCCTAGGCATTTTTAACAAATAGCCACCATGTTATTATTGCAAACTGCCGTATTAGTCCAACCGTGGGCGTTCAACTAACCATTTACTACCGCATGTAGCTGTTTGATACGACGGGACGACTGCGAGCAGTCCACCGCCCATGCTCACCATACTGGGAAGCGAACCGCGAGCGCCACAATTTATTGCTGGTTTTGGACTTTTGTTTCGGCCGCCTCGGGAAGGTGCGTAGGACATTCCTCTGTTCTCATCTACAAGTAACGCCGCTGACGATCACCACCTGCTATGAGATGGAGGACGAGACGGCCAACAAGCGGGGGCAGGTCGAGCCAGAACCGCAAGAGCCTCCAGCGAACATGGACGTCATCAATAGCCTCCTCGACGAGATGTTGGTAACCATCATATCCCACCTCCCCATCAAATCTGGCGTGTGGACCACTGTCCTCTTGCGGTGGTGGCGCCCCATCTGGCACTCCACCCCCTGGACATCATCGTCGATGATGAGTTCTGCAGCGGGGAGCAGCAATGCCTGGACGCATTGTCCCACATCCTCGCCATGCACCCTAGGCCGGTCAGATGCCTTGCTATCAGCAGGTTCAGTCCCCAATGCAAGGCCGAACCCAGTGAGGGAGTCCTGGATTAAGGGGTCCTCGGGTGTCTGAGTTATTCGATATGGGCCGGACTTATGGGCCATGAAGATACAAGTAGAAGACTTTCCCCCGTGTCCAGATAGGACTCCCCTATGTGTGGGTGGCAAGATTGGTGTCCGGATATATTATTTCCTTCTCCCACAAACTGACTCTGTACAACCCTAGGCCCCTCCGGTGTGTATATAAACTAGAGGGTTTAGTCCATAGAGGCTATTTACACAGCTAGGGTTTAGCCATTATGATCTCGATTTATATCAACTCTTGTAACCGCTATACTCGTCAAATACAATCAAGCAGGACGTAGGGATGTACCTCCATTAAGAGGGCCCGAACCTGGGTAAACATTGTGTCCCACTTGTCCCTTGTTATCCTTGATCCTCAGATGCATAGTTCAGGACCCCTTACCCAAGATCGGCCGGTATTGACACCGACGTTGGTGCTGACATTGAGAGTTCCGCTATGTCGTCAATAGAAGGATCGATAGCTCAGCTTGTCATCAGCAATGATGCTGTCTCCAGGGAGACCTTTCTCCCTAGTCAACTTTTTGTGTTTGGCGACTTCGCTCCGCGTGCCAATTCAAGTGGTCACCTTGAGCAAATCGATAGCTAAGCCCCTCTTCATCAAATCAGGTTTGGAAGCTTGAATTACATTGCTGATATCAAAGGAGATTTGATCTTCGAAGGGTTTTCGGCCTCGTCCACCGCTCCTCATATGCATGAAGGAAACCCGTCGGATCCACCATCAGACTCTATTCAAGGATCACTCTGTCCGAAGACGGGAGGATAATCCCCGCTGGAGTTTCTCCTATCACGGAGTTCCCTACCGGAGACCCAGAGGTGACCATGTTGTCGATAGACCTAAAGTCAAACAGGACTCTCCCTGTCATTGGGAAGCTAGACTCATCTCTGGATGCCAACTCCGAACTCTCGAGGTCCGCGTCCACTAAGCACGGTCAAGTGGTGGTTACCAGGCCCAGCTCCGCAGGTCCTCAGTCACCCGTTCAGCTTTTGCTCCTAAATGAGGCTCTGGACTTAACGCGATCTCTCACCATCACGGAAGAGTCACTTCCAAACTACGCCCAACCTGAACTAGGGGCTGAGAGCAGGGAATTTTGCGTCCCACCCACCACCCACTTAATAACCACTGTCGAGGACCTAACCAACATGCTAGACTACACCTCCGAAGACATCAACGGTATGGACGACAATGCCTAAACCAAACCAGGCCAAAACCCGCCTATCACTAGGCGATGGATGACCACTTCTACTTATGACATGTACATGGTAGATACGCCTGAGAAGAATAACGACAATAGCGCTCAAGATCCGATTGAGGACAAGCCCGTTGAGGCACCACCAAAGCGCCGACGCCAGTGGTGCCGCTCACGATCACGTCGAGAAAAGGAAAGCAATACCGGCACCGGAGACAATAACACTCCAGAGAATGCCGAAGACTCCGACCACCCCGTCGAGCCTGCTATCGAGCAGGATGAGTGGGAGGATGGACAAGTCAACCCAGACAAACTCGTCGAGCATGAGGATTCGGAGGATAGTAACTATCTACCGACCTCCGAGGAGGACGTTAGCCTCGGTAATGAAGATTTCATCGTACCAGAGGAACCCCTCGAACAAGATGGCTTCATGCGACAGCTCATCGCCACTGCAAGGAGCCTGAAAAAGAAATAGCAACAGTTTCAAGCTGAACATGATACACTCAATGATAGATGGACCAAGGTCCTGGCTGCCGGAGAATACGGCCTTGAGCGCCCAACAAAGAGCTACCCAAAACGCAGGCTACTACCAAAATTCAACGACGCGGCCCTTGAGACAAATCCGTCAAGATACCATCACGCTGATGAACCAGACCGACCACCGCGTGGACGGGACAAAACGACTAATTATGCCGAATACCAGCCCACGCCACCCCGTCGTAGAGGCAAGGAGGCATCGGCTCAGGGTTACACATATGACTTATGTCAGGACCTGGACAATAGAGCCGGCCATACTAGATCAATCTACGAATCAAGGGGACGTGCTCCAACATGAGTCGACGACCACCAAGCCTGGCACGACAATCATAACCAAGTTCGGGCCGAGAACCAAGTGCGGACATCATCCAAACTCCGTCGTGATATGGCCCGATATAGAGGCCCCGCACACCCCATGTGCTTTACCGATGACGTAATGCAACACCAATTTCCAGAAGGGTTTAAACCCGTAAACATCGAGGCATACGATGGAACTACAAATCCCGTCGTATGGATTGAAGATTTTCTTCTCCACATTCGTATGGCTCGCGGCGATGATCTCCACACCATTAAATACCTTCCCCTAAAGCTAGAAGGACCAGCATGGCACTGGCTAAATAGCCTCCTAGAGAACTCCATTGGTAGTTGGGAGGAATTGAAAGATGCTTTTCGAGATAAATTTCAAGGCACATATGTCCGGCCATCGGACGCTGACAACCTCACTCACATAGTCTAGCAGCCGGAAAGTCAGCCCGCGAACTGTAGACTCAGTTCTTAATTAAAAGAACCAAATTGTTGACTGTCCGAACGCCGAAGCCTTAGCGGCCTTTAAGCACAGCGTCCGTGAGGAATGGCTCGCCCGACACCTTGGTTAGGAAAAGCCATAAACTATGGCAGATCTTACTGCACTTATGACCCGCTTCTACGCAGGAGAAGATAGTTGGTTGGCTCATAGAAGCAACAGTACCAGCGACACCGGCACCTCTGAAGCCAGGGATGGCAATGGAACGCAACAACATAACAAAAACAAGCGTCGGAACAATAATGGAGAAACTAAGGATACGGCGGTAAATGCCGGATTCAGCGTCTCCAAACCCGGTCAGCGGAAGAAGCCATTCAAAGGAAATAGGGACGGACCATCCAACCTGGACAAAATACTAGATAGAGCTTGCCAGATTCATGGCACCCCTAACAAGCCTGCCAACCACTCCAACAGAAACTACTGGGTTTTTAAACAGGCCAGTAAATTAAATACCGAACAGAAGGGGAAAGGGCCTCAAAGCGAGGACAATGACGCGCCTCGCCCTCCGAACACAGGGGTAGAAGAAGTTTCCCCCGAGGTGAAAACAATGAACATGATATATGTCACACATATCCCAAAGAGGGAGCACAAGTGCGCACTAAGGGACGTCTACGTCGTAGAGCCTGTCGCCCCAAAATTCAACCCATGGTCGGCATGTACGATCACCATTGATCGCAGGGACCACCCAACTACTATCCGTCGTGGAGGTTCGGTAACCCTAGTACTCGATCCCATTATTGATGGATACCATCTCACTAGAGTCCTTATGGACGGCGACAACAGTATGAACCTGATCTATCAAGACACTATCCGTAAGATGGGTATTAACCCATCAAGAATTAAGCCTAGCAATACTACCTTTAAAGGAGTAATCCCGACGTGGAGGCCCGTTGTACGGGCTCCTTCACATTGGAAGTAGTCTTCGATTCTCCTGACAACTTCCGAAGCGAAGACTTGATCTTCGATATCGCCCCTTTCCGAAGTGGTTATCACGCGCTACTCGGACGAACTACTTTCGCCCGCTTCAACGCGGTCCCACATTATGCTTATTTAAAGCTCAAAATGCCTGGACCACGCGGCGTCATCACAATCAATGGAAATATGGAGCTCTCCCTTCATACTGAGGAACACACCGCGACCCTTGCAGCCGAGGTATAGAACGGCCTCATCAAGCCGAACAACTCATCGGTCATTAAGACCACTAACACTGCCAAGCGAGTCTGATCCACTCTATAGCATGACAGCTTGGCAGATCCAGAGCTTGAATAGCAGTTCAGCCTCCGTCGATCGCCCCATAAGGTTGCGGCATGCGTACCGCGCATGCATAACTACAAACTTAAAATACCTTGGGCAGCGCTGGAGGCATACTGCGGAAAAGGTCTGTAGTACGGCTTGACCCTATTCGGACCATAACCTTCTTTTGCTCTTTTTTTCTCACCACAGGTTCATTAAAACCCACCTACTATGCGGTTGCATAGGGGTTCTCCTCCAAACTCTGACTTCTTCTAGACGACCATTACCTTCTCCTCTTGAACAATTTCTCACCAAGGAGAAACGACACAGACGTGCAGCAGGGCATTGTCAGGATCTTTAAAAGCCACTACCTTTTTCACACAGCCCTGTGTAAAGCTTTCCCTTATGTAAACTCTCGGCATGTAAAATATCCTTGACATTCATGGAATTATCTGTAATAGAACGTCTTGACGTATTATACAAGATATAAAGGAAACAATTGATCACCACTCTTGTTCGGTACCGATTTCTTTTATGATCTGCATTCCCTCCTTACTTCAGATTGCCACTCATGCTTTAGTCTGGTCTTCAACACCGGGGGCTATATGCGGCTACGCATGTTTTCAAGTCCGAACACCTATAGGGTACTGTTCGGCATCCTGAATATTGCTTTATATGCATCGGCTCTAAATCTTTTCTTTGGTCTATAGTTGGGTTGCCCGGCTCCTGTGATTACCAACTTTTGTTCCGCCCGTTTGGCAAAAGTGGTAAAGAGAGAACTATTGCGATTGTATTTCTGGTTCGTCCGGTCAAATTCCTCAGTAGAGAAAGTCAAAAACTGACTGTCATGATAAGGCGAGAACTGGCGACGATTCGGTGACTTATTAACAGATCATTGGTGATTTTCTCCTTGTTATACAAGGGGTTGGTCTCAATCCAGCCACGTGGGAACGGCACCCTAGTTCGGATTGCCGCACACGTACAAGGGGCTAATATTTAGCCCCACCGTCAAACTCCTATGCCTAAGTGAAAGTAATAAAGCTACATAGTCTGATTGCCTGGTTCACATCGCGTACACCTCCTTCACGGACGAAGGCATTGGATAAAGTGTGGTAACGCGCCATGCCGAACACCCTCGTGGTATCTATATGGGGGCTGAGGCCGACGACTGGCAAACTTTTAGAATTAAACGGCGGCACAGGAGGAAAATAACTTAAGATCAAAGGCTTCAATATATTACAAGCCTGGGTTCACAAACACATTTTTTTAGAACCCAGATACATCTACTCAAATATAACGTCCTTTGAGCATTGGCCCTCTACTATTCCGGCACCTGCCAGGACGTCTTCAAAGTACCTCTCCGGCTTGCAGTGGTCCTTACCTTTGGGCGGGCCTGCGGTCGCCACATCGGTGACCTTCATCTTTGCCCAATGCATCTTGACACGGGCGAAGGCCATCCAAGCACCCTCTATGTATGCTGAACGCTTCACAGCTTCAACTCGAGGCAGCACATCGACGAGTCGCCTCACCAAACCGAAGTAGGTGTTAGGAATTGGTTCGGTTGGCAACAACTGGACTATTAGATCCTTCATGGCCAGGCCGGCCATCCTATGCAGCTCCATCAGCTGCTTCATCTAGTCGTTCAAAGGCGTCGGATGCTCCGACGCAAGAAACTGCGACCAGAACAGCTTCTCGGTCAAGTTCCCCTCTTGGTCTCGGAAGAACTGTGTGGCATCAGCAGCACTCCTCGGCAGATCCGCAAATGCGTTTGGAGACCTCCACAGCTGTGTGAGTAACGCATACCGCTAACCACTAAAAATACTCTACAAAAGAAAGGCCTTACCAGCCGCTATATGCTTCGCCTGGTGGATCTCCTCGCGAGCACTTCGGGACTCGACCTGTGCCTCCTTAGCATCTTGAAGTGCTTTGGCCAATTCAGACGATTGGGCCGAAGCCTTCTCCTCCAAACTCTCGCACTTGAGAATGGCATCCTTTAGCTCCTGCTCAACATCGGCCACTCATGTCTCGTGTTGTCGGCGGGCGGCCTGTTCGGTCTTCAGCTCTGTAGCCGCTTTGTCTGCGGCTGCCATGTTCGCTTCAACTCTTTTTGGGCTTGGGCAAGGGCGCCCTTGAGGTTCTCGACCTCGGCTGCACCAACTTTGCCCATAAACAAAAAACATTTCATGAGTTCATCTCTGAATATACCTATTGCTTATGATATAGGAACAAACTTTTAAATATGTGATGACCAACAAGTATAGGGGATCAATTGTAGCTCTTTTTGATAAGTAAGAGTGTCGAACCCAGCAAGGAGCAGAAGGAAATGACAAGTGGTTTTCAGCAAGGTAATGTCTGGAAGTGCCGAAATTATAAGTAGTAGAGTAGTTTGATAGCAAGGTAATTTGTGACAAGCAAGTAATGATAGTAGTAACAAAAAGTGCAGCAAGGTAGCCCAATCCTTTTGAGGCAAAGGACAGGCCAAAATGATCTCTTATGATAAGCAAAGTGTTCTTGAGGGTACACGGGAATTTCATCTAGTCACTTTCACCATGTTGGTTTGATTTGTGTTCACTACATTGATAATTTGATATGTGGGTGGACCGGTGCTTAGGTGTTGTTCTTGCTTGAACAAACCTACTACTTATGATTAACCCTCCTGCAAGCATCCACAACTACGAGAAAAGTATTAAGAATAAATTCTAACCATAACATTAAAATTTTGGATCCAATCGGTCCCTTGCTGAATAGCGCATAAATTGGGATTCAAGCTTCTGTCACTCTCGCAACCCATCATCTAATTGCTACTCCACAATGTATTCCCTTAGGCCCAAATAGGGTGAAGTGTCATGTAGTCGATGTTCACATGACACCACTAAGGGAATCACAACATACATACTATCAAAATATCGAACACATATCAAGTTCACATGATTACTTGCAACATGATTTATCCCGTGACCTCAAGAACAAAATTAACTACTCATAGATGATAATCATGCTCAAGATAAGATGGGTATTAAATAGCATAATGGATTTGAACATATAATCTTCCACCAAATAAACCATATAGTAATCAACTACAAGATGTAATCAACACTACTAGTCACCCAGAAGCACCAATCTATAGTTCAGGTAACAAGATTGAACACAAGAGATGAACTAGGGTTCGAGATGAGATGGTGCTGCTGAAGATGTTGATGGAGATTGCCCTCCCCAAGATGCGAGAGTTGTTGGTGATGATGATGACGATGATTTCCCCCTCTTGGAGGGAAGTTCCCCCTAGCAGAATTGCTCCACGGGAGGGCAAAAGTGGTCCTGCCCAAGTTCCGCCTCGAGATGGCGGCGCTCTGTCCCAAAAGTCATGTCCTTATTTTTTCTTGGTCAAAATGACTTATATACCAGAAGATGCGCACCAGAGATGGGCCTGGGTGAGCACAACCCACCAGGGCGCGCCTAGGATCCTTGGCGCGCCCAGGTGGGTTGTGCCCACCTGGTGGGCCCCCCTTTGGTAGTTATTTGCTCCAATATTCATCATATATTTGATAAAAAATCTCTGTGAAGTTTCAGCTTGTTTGGAGTTGTGCAGAATAGGTGGCCTGACGTAGCTTTTCTAGCTCCAGATTTTCAACTGCCGGAATTCTCCCTCTTTGTGTGTACCTTGTAAATTATGAGAGAAAAGGCATTACAATTACTCCAAAAAGCATTATTATGCATAAAAATGCCATAAATAAAATTAAGGAAACATGATGCAAAATGGACGTATCAACTCCCCCAAGCTTAGACCCCGCTTGTCCTCAAGCGAAAAACCAAAATCAAAAAACATGTCCACATGCTTAGAGAGAGAGGTGTCGATAAAAAGAAAATACGAACATAGAAGCATCATGTTCATTATTATAACATCAACAAACTTAAACATAAAACTTTTATCAAAGAACTTTTATCATAGACTTCTCATGAATAAGTGATAATTCATCACACTATTGAAGTATAAAGCAAAACTTTATTAAAAACCAACAAACTATGTTCTCAGTCAACTTTGCAATTACAATTCATCATCTTTTCAGGAAGGGTCACGTATCGTAGCCTTTAGACAAGTCCACATACTCAACCATCATATAGTCTTCTATGATTAATAAAACTCACCGCGTACACATGAGAAAAACATTTCAACCGGACACATAGAAAGATAGGGGCTTATAGTTTCGCCTCCCAACGTATTCACCTCAATAGTGATGTTAACGATAATAACTCATGCTATCTATACTCAACTGGACATATGTGCCTAGATCTTTCTTCACCACATGATGCTTGCCAAAGGAGAAAAATAAAAAGGAATAGAAGGAAAACTTTGACTCTTTGCGTAAAAGTAAATACATAAAAGTAAACGATAGGCCCTTCGCAGAGGGAAGTAGAGGTTGCCCTGTGCTTATTTGTTTGTATGCTCAACCCCTTAGCGCAAAAGAACATCATGTTGCATTGCCCCTTGTGATAGTGACCTTTATTATGGAGTATGTCACTTTTATTCTTCACCATCACAAGTTCGTGCAACGCACAATTTTCTCTTACACTAAATGATCTCACACTTTTAGAAGCAAATTTTATTTCCTTTTTGCGTCGATGACAACTTACTTGAGGGATCTTGCTCAATCCCTAGGAAGGTATGGTGGACACTTGAAAATAAGATTTGGGTTTAAGTGTTTTTGGATGCACAAATAGTATTTCTACTTAGTGCGGAATTTTTGGTTAGCAAAGATAGGGGCAAGCACCACATGTTAAAGGATCCATGACAATATGACTTCTATGTGAATATAAACAAAAACAAACCATTAAGTTGTCTTCCTTGTCCAACGTCAACAATTTTGGCATATAATATTTCGATGAGGGCTCACAATCACAAAAGATTCATAGGATAGTATATTTATATGTGAATCTTCTCTTCCCTTATTTATTCTTTCATAAGTTGCATCATTGACTAATGCTATCTTTGTCAACCTCTAATAAAAATTTCTACTTATACTTTTCCTTATGTGGTGTCATCACCTACCATAAGATTAGTATATGATATTTTTGATTTATTTCCTTTCTTTTATTTATTTCCTTTATCTTTTTCTTCCTTATTTCTTCTCCTTTATTTGCAACATGAAAGTAAAGAAAGCAAAACCTCAAACTAAACTTTATTACATATCTTGCACTTGATTACAAGGATAGATCACTAAGCAAACTCTCGAAAGGAAAGGATCGAACTAAACTTTTATACATCTAAAGCAATAGATCGAACTAAAATGAGTAAAGGCAAAAAGATAGTGGGATGATACGATACTGGGGCACCTCCCTCAAGCTTGGCGAAAGCCAAGGGGAGTGCCCATACCCAATACTCAATTCTCCTTTGGTGATGAAGAAGAAGGTGGTGGTGAAGAGATCTTGTCCTTGGATTTCCATGGCAGTGGTCCACCATCATAACAAGAGGAGTGAGTCTCACGGGTCCTGCAACTAGTAGCCAAACTCATACCTTTAAACCTCACCTCATATTCAAAGAATTGGTTTTGGAGATCATAGATCTGGCTTTGGAGGAAGTTGATTTGCTCATTGAGGGTGAAGAGAATGTCCTTCATGGGCTTGCCATCCACCTTGAGATCACGGGAGAGGTCCGTGATCATGAGGTGATTGGCATTGAGTCCACGCTCCACCATCCCCTTGCACCGGAAGACATCTTGTGCCATAGCTTCAAGTCTGGCCTCCATGGTTCCCGTCCCCTTGGGACATGGCACATCACGAAGTTGAAGCACCCCCTCATGCATCTGGATGACATGAGGGTGCTGCACCACCTCCGGCAGATATGGGTTGATGACGTTCTTGAAGAACTTGTCCTTGGAGGAGCTTGATGTGGCCATGGTAGATGGGATCTGACAGAAAACAACAAGAAAGAGAACAGAGGATTTCTCCACGATACAGTGGTTAACAGGTTCGGGAAGTATATATAGATTTTTTATCTTGGGAGACAAGCAAACAAAAGAAAAACGGGGTCTGGAAGGTGTCCTAGGTGGGCACAACCCACCTGGGCGTGCCAGGCAAGCCTGTCATGCCCTGGTGTCTTGTGCCCACCAGGGTAAGCTTCCTGGAAGTTTCTTATTTTCCTATTTTTATAAATATTCCAAAACTGATAAAAAATATTTTTGCGGATTTTTCGGAGTCAGTTTACTTACTGTATCACATACCTCCTTATTTTCATGATTTTGAAGTATTCCCGAAAGACTCTTTTATGTGTTCTTCTGGAGTCATAGTTTGACGCCCCAAGACCAACGCTGCAGAAGCCTTCCAGTTATTTCGTTGTTGCTGTGTGTTTTATTTATTTGTTGCATTCATCCTCACATCATTCACATTGCATCGGCACTCCGTTGCCATCATGTTTTCATAAAGCTTACATCCGTTCGTAGTTGCCGCGTCCCCCCTTGCCTTCGTTGACCGTTTGGAGACCAATCGGGGTTTTCGAGTCCCTATTGTCTGACCGCGTAAACTCTCTTCTATGAGCTCGTCAACCTCTCCTTGTCTTCGTGGCCTTTTGTCAAGCCCCTCACGCGCGTCCGAAAGTTGTCCCGAACCCAACCCGGACAGTCGTCACCGTTGGGTCCGGATCATCCCCTAACATCCCTAAAACATCTTCGTTTTCTTATTTGGGCTACCTAACCTATTTTTCTCGACCGCCCTATTACAATTGGATGGACCAAGTTAATCCCTACCCTAATCCCCTACCTATTTAAACAAACCAACCCTAAATTCTAGGGATTTGTCCCTGCCACCGCCGCACTCATCTCCCACATTAGGATCCATCTCCACCCAATTGTCATCTTCCTCGTGTTCTCCCCGATCCAAAAATCCCCTCGCAGCCGACCTGAGCCAGCCACCTCTTGCTCCATGCCGCAACCCCGCAGCCTCGCTTGAGGTCTAGATCGGGAGGAACCCGAGCTCTCGAGTCAGACCCAGCTCCTTCCTCTTCTTGCAGCGCAGACGACTAGCACAGCCTTGCCGGAACCCCATCAGGAACGCCATGGCCGCCGCCCATTCAAGCTTCGTCCCCAACACCCTCGCTCCACGCCGCGCTCCATCTTGCCTGCACGAGCGCCGGAGGTCCCGCGAGCCTCTGCTCGTTCGCGTTGTATGCCGCCGCTCGCCATGGAGACCACCGCGGCAAGGCCAGCCCTCGTCGCCATTCTCCTTTTCCATCCTTCTTCTTCCACCTCCCTAATCTCTCCGCTCCTTGTATGCCGCCATGGATAGGGCTTCGATGCCGCCGTCCTCGTGTTGCATCGCCGCCGTTGCCGTGTCTGCCTCCCTCCGCCTCGCAAAGTCCCCGAACTGCCATGTCCGCAGGAGCCAAGCTCACCGACGGCTTCCTCTAGGTTCGGCCGGACTCCTCCAGCAAGGACCCTGCGTCGAGCTGTTGCTCGCCTTCAAGCTGCCGCGCCAAGTTCCCCGTGCTCGGCCTCCGTCGGCCTCCCTTCGTTGCGCCACTGTCGCCGGATCAGCATCGCGCCAAGTCCCGCACCCTGCATCGCCTGCGTCCTCCTATATCGACCTGTTGCACACATGGAGGACAGATGAGGACGACCGCTGAACTGGGCCTTGGCCCATGGTGAGGCAACCCCCCCAGCGCCTCCTTTTTTTCCCTTCGGTTGGCCCAGTTCCAGCAGATTTGGCCCATAGACGTTTTTTTTTGTTCTGCGATTTTCTCATTTATCCCAGTCATTGCATATTTACAGGAAATTGCCATCATTTTAAAATGCTCGTACCTAAATAACTGTGCATCATATTAAAACAAACTATACATGTAAAATGCTTAGAATTTGATAAACTATCAAAATATGCAACTTTCATCCATGTTTAAAATGTTGTTTGATTTATTTTGCTAAATAACATGCTAAAATGATTTATTTCATAACTATTTCACTATAGCTCGGTTTTAAATAAACTTTATATGTAAATGGGTAGAAAAATTCATAGATTAACTTGGTGCACTTTACTTTCCTGTTTAATAACTCTAAAATTATGTTTATGGCAGAATAGTACCAAATTCAAATATTTCATATGGGGATTTTCTGGACTTGTTGTTTGTTGTTCCGGCCTCATTTAAACTTGCCTAGATGTGTAGTTTACATATGCTTCACCTCTTGCCATGTTTAACAACATTTAATATTGTTGAGTACCTAAACGGGAGAGAACTAAATAAATAAATGTGGTGTTTTGCCAACATGCATCTTGTTACATGTTGAGCTCCACTTAACTTGTAGTTTTGTTTGTGCACTTTGCCATGCCATGCATATTTAAACCGGACATGCAGCATACTTGATCGTGCATCATACCATGTTTATGTGGTGGTTGTTTACCATGTTGTTTGCTTCTTTCCGGTTGTACTTCTTCTTGATAGTTCCAGTCACGTTGCGATTGTGAGCATCCGTTCAATGACGTTGGCTCATATTCTTCATGCATTCAGTCTTCCAAGCGGGATTGCAGGCATGATGACCACTACCTTCGATATCACTTCTATCTTTGCCTACTAGTTGTTCGTTCTATCGCTACGTCGCGCTACCTACTACTTGTTATATCATGCCTTTCATATTGCCATGTCAAGCCTCTAACCCACCTTCCTAGAAAATCCTTGTTTGGCTAAGTTACCGCTTTTGCTCAGCCCCTCTTATAGCGTTGCTAGTAGCAGGTGCCTTGCAGCTTGTTCCATGTTGGAACATGGATATGTTGGGATATCACCTTATCTCTTATTTAATTAATGCATCTATATACTTGGTAAAGGGTGGAAGGCTCGGCCTTATGCCTGGTGTTTTGTTTCACTCTTGCCACCTTAGTTTTTGTCATACCTGTGTTATGTTCCTTGATTTTGCGTTCCTTACGCGGTTGGGTTTATGGGACCCGCTTGACAGTTCGCCTTGAATAAAATTCCTCCAGCAAGGCCCAACCTTGGTTTTTACATTTACCTACCTATAACTTTCCCTTATTCTGCAGACCCGAGGGTCAACTTCAGTTTAACCCCCCCCCCCCCCCCCCGGGGGGGGCAGTGCTCCTCTAAGTGTTGGTATGAATCGAGTAGACTACGGGGCCACCTCGGGGAAACTTGAGGGTTGGTTTTACTCGTAGGATATCTCATCCGGTGTGCCCTAAGAATGAGATATGTGTAGCTCCTATCGGGATTTGTCGGCACAATCGGGCGGTCTTGCTGGTCTTGTTTTACCATTGTCGAAATGTCTTGTAATCGGGATTCCGAGACTGATCTGGTCTTTCTGGGAGAAGGAATATCCTTCATTGATCGTGAGAGCTTGTAATGGGCTCAGTTGGGACACCCCTGCAGGGAATAAACTTTCGAGAGCCGTGCCCGCGGTTATGTGGCAGATGGGAATTTGTTAATATCCGGTTGTAGAGAACTTGACTCTTAACTTAATTAAAATGAATCAACCGCGTGTGTAGCCGTGATGGTCTCTTTTTGGCGGAGTCCGGGAAGTGAACACGATTTTGGAGTTATGTTTGAACATAAATAGTTTCAGGATCACTTCTTGATCACTTCTAGCTTCACGACTATTGCGTAGCTTCTCATCTTACTCTTATTTGCGTATGTTAGCCACCATATTTGCTTAGCGCTTGCTGCAACTCCACCTCATTACCCTATCCTACACATAAGCTTAAATAGTCTTGATCTCGTGGGTGTGAGATTGCTGAGTCCTCGTGACTCACGGATACTTCCAAACAGTTGCAGGTGCCGATGATACAAGTGCAGGTGATACTACCGAACTCAAGTGGGAGTTAGAAGAGGACCTTGGTCGTTACTATGTGTCCTTTCCTGATGATCAGTAGTGGAGCCCAGTTGGGACGATTTGGGATCTAGCATTTGGGATTTATCTTCCTTTTTCATTTGGGTTTGACCATACTTAGTCTATGAGTGTATTTGGATGATGTATGAATTAGTTATGTATTGTGTGACGTGGCGAGTGTAAGCCAACTCTATTTATCCATGTCTTACTCATTACATGGGATGTTTGTGAAGGTGACTCTTCTTGCGACAAAACCACTATGTGGTTATGTCTCTAAGTCGAGCCTCGACACGTGGGAGCTATAGCCGCATCGTGGGTGTTACAAGTTGGTAATCAGAGCCATCCCCGAATTAGGAGCCCCATGCTTGATCGAATCGCTAACGTTGTTGAGTCTAGAACAAAATTTGAGTCTTAGGATTATATATATCAGAGACTAGGATTCTTTTTACTCCTCAGTCCCTTCGTCGCTCTGGTGAGTCCTCATGACGTAGATGTTTTGACTTTCCTCTCCTCAAATTTCATGAATTTTTTTAGGATCACACGGGTATCTTGGGATCGTTCCGATATTCTTGTGACGAGAACATTGTTCTTGGTGCCTCCTCACATTTAGGGGGGTTGTGGCAGTGTCTCGGGGAGTTGAGCTCCGAGTTGTTGTTGTCACAATTTTATCGTTGCAGCTCCGGTATACCTGAGCTTGCCGACATCAAAAATCTCTTATATGCAGTTACTAGTGAGATAACCTCGACGCCACCCAGTACTTGGGAGGGAGTTTGGGAGTATTGCCATAGCTCGTATATCAGATGCTTTTTGAAGGTCGAGGTACACGATTTCCGGAGTTTTCTTGGTTATGTGTTGATGGATGGATACAGTGGAGCGTAGGGCTTGCTAGTTGTGTGATATATATTGTGCCTCCCTACATCCCCAACACCAGATTGCATAACCAGAAAGTTTTGGGAGTTTATAGGTGGGAATTCAAGTATCTCGTAGGATATCTTTCCAACAGACAAATGATATGGTATAGGGTCCATCATATGTTTGTTTCCATCTTATTCTGCAAACCAAAATCTTTGTTTTGTTTTGAGTTTTTGTATTTGAGTTGCTTCAGTGTCAAGTGTTGATTCCATACCTTTTCCTAAGCGGTGTTCTCATATTCCTATGTCAATACTAATCCTTCTTATTTATCGAGATTGCCATCCCAATTCTATTTCCAACCGGTGCGCTTCTCTTCGAGATGATCCCATCATTCTCCCCATCCGCAAGATCAACTCTCAGTTTTCTCACTAGTGTTTGTTCCATCCGTCCCAAGTTGTCTTTTTTTTTCCCGCCCTCCCACCCTTTTCTTCAAGGACTCAGATTTCTTAATCAAGTATCAATGTCATTCATGTGAAGACTCTTCATTCCTTTCCTTTAATATTCTTAACCGCTGATTTCTCATGGAGATGCTCACGAGCTTCAATTTCAACATTCTTCGTTCTCATTTTTCTCTCCGGTTGATTCAATGCAATATTTTGGTGTTGATCATATCCCTTTCCTTGTTTCAAATGATTTCCATGCCGGTGCACCCCCTAATCAATCACCTCTCGCTATTCATTTATTCCGAAGCGTTGAAGATATCTTAGAAGATTCGTGTTTCCATTCTTACTCCGTTCAAGGCTATTTCGATGTTGTTACCTCATTCAAGCTATTTAATTCAACTTGTGCAATCTCTCTTCTAAGATCGTTCAATGGTGTTTCCTTTTGAGTGGGCCCTAACCCACAGGTCTTTCCCAGGATCTTACCTGACTCATTTAATTTCCTGGAGTTATTCTCAAATTCTTTTCAAAGTTTGACGTGAGAATGGTTTTCCATCAGTCTTATGCCTTCTCCAAGATTTTTTCAAATTGTTTTCATCTTTCGCTCAATCTTTCTATTCTTCATTTCGGAGTGTCTCAACAATTCATGGTGGTGTTTCTCGTTGTCATTCTATGCATTTGAAGACTGAAGAAGATTTTCTCTTCAATCTTGCTCCGTTCTTTTGAAGATGCGCAGTTCAAGCTTGATGCCATCCTCTCATAATTGTTTTCGATTGTGAGAATTCTTTTCACCCATCTGACACATGTCAGGAGTTGCGTTCCTTTCTTGATCATCCAAAGGCCGTCATTTCAAAATTCTTCAATTCTCAATGTTCAGCTTTTGTTCACCAATTCTCCTAAATGTTTATTTCTTCATTCATCTCCAATTTCTTCCAGTGCATTATTCAAGTACTCTCTAATCAGTTTGTGATCTCTTCGTCATCTTGTATCTAAATTCACTCAAGTATCTTCGTGCATTTTTAATGCTTCCTAGAGAGCCATTCTCTTTTCTTCAATCGTTTTCAATTCTTATAGTGATTCGTTCTCTTTTCTCCATTCGTTTTCAAGTCTTATGGTGGTCCATTCAAGATTACTCTTCTCCTAGTATCATATTAGTTCATTCGTTCTTTCCTAAAGCCTACCGGTGGATAATTGAAGACCTTCAATAGTTTGCGTATCTCTTCTCAATCCTTTTCAAGAGGAATAAGTAGTATGCCAAATCCGTTGCTTGTCATCAATTTAAATTGATGAAGGATACACATAACATAATTCTTATTCTTGTTTCTTCCAAGTGTTTAATTCTTTCTACCGGAGTTTGTTCATGATATCAATTTCTCAGTTATATGTTGTTCATCTTTTTTCTGGAGTTCCAAGTTTTCTCGGTTATATCATCGCGAAGCTCCATCCAATCATTGCAAGGCTTCACCTTGTGTTCTTAACTTCTCTTTCCTTTTGTTTGATTATTCTTTTGTTACCAGTGTTCTCACAAAGGCTCAACATGGTAGTTCATCAAAGATTCCGTTCGTTCTCGAAGCGTTCTTCAAGATTCCTTTTGGAGGAGTTCAAGCTTTCTTCATGTTGCATTTCGAAGTGCAATTCTTTCTATCTTATCTTTTGAGATGGTGTTATGTCATTCTTGATAATTTCCTTCATGTTTCATGATTCACAAGTTGTCAGGAATGAGATATTTAAACCCATCATTTTCTCTTTGTTCAAGAGATCCATTGCAACCCATCAATCTCTTCATTGGAGTTATCTTGGTATAGATTTCACCTAAAGCCTTCCCTAAGGATTGTTGCTATTTATGGTGCTTATAAATGACCCAAGTTCTTCATTTATCCAACCAGTGAAATAAGTTTCTCGTCTCCTTGTGGATATCAATCCAATATATTGGTTCCGTTAGTGGCAGAATTTCACCTCATAATTTTGAGACGTTTTCCATAAGCCCACAACAACCTTATTCTTTTGTTGTTTAATTTTCAACAACTCCATTCAATCCTTCTTTCTAAGGATGCCTTCAAATTCATTGGTGGTAGAAGTTATCATTTTCTTCTACTTTCTTTCTTCCTAACGATCTAGCTTCTATTCGTTCGTTCCCGAAGCATTGTGATGTTGAACTCTTCAACCCATCATCCCATTTTTTGTCAAAGATCATGTTCTTTCCTTTGCTTATCATTTCAACCGGAGTGTCATGTCCTCCATTCAAGTTCTCTCATCTTATCAAGTTTTGCCTCCCTTCTCAACCGGAGTGCTGTCTGAAATCTTTCTTACCCCTTGTGTCATTCTTTTAATAGTTTCGGAGGCAGTGTGTTGTTGATTTCATCAAGTATCCTCTCATCTTGTAAAGTTCATGTTCAATTCCTTCCATTTACAGTCGGAGTGTGGTCCAAATTATATCATTATTATATCTTCTCTATCCTGTTTTAATCGGAGTGTTGTGTGTAGCGACCAGACCTCAACCAGTCTGATCTCTGTGCATCAGTGTCATCCCTGGATCAGTAATGCTAACACGCACAGTACTTGAAGGATTTATAACAGAGTAGAAATCACACACTTATTAGGTCGAATGTCTCAAAAGAGAACTTATTGCAATAAATATGGCTTAAGGTCATCTAACAACGATAACAGCGGAAGGCTTGGAAGATAAGCGAGTCCATCAACTCCAACGGCATCACTAAGTATAGAACCATGACCTAAAGGAACCTTACTTGTCGTCTGAAAAGTCTTCAACATGAACATTGCAGCCCGAGAACGGGTCAGCACATGGAATATGCTGGCAATGTAACACATCGAGAGTAATGGAAGAATAAAGCTATACTACATGCATATACGACTGGTGGAAAGCTCTATGGTTACAGTTTTGCGTAAAGCCAGTTTTTCCCTACTGCAAAGGAATAATATTTTATTTAACTATCATGGTGGTTGTTAAACATTGAGAGTGTAGACACCCTCTCAATCCCAATTAAGCATCAACATTAAAACCCAACAATATTAATTAAAGTAACATGATGAGATTCACATGATAATCCAAGTACTAGATACTCAAGACGTCCATAACTGGGGACACGGCTAACCATGATTAGTTTATACACTCTGCAAAGGTTTGCGCACTTTTCCCCACAAGACTCGATCTCCTCCGTTGGGATTCTCACACTACCCGATGTTTGCGAAACGGATGACCGAGACATAGTCTTTTAGAAGCGCTAGCACCTTATGATCGGGTAGACAGTACCAACTTACATCCCCTACATCCGCTAGTCTACCACTGTAAGAGTTCGCACGACTTAGTCAACTATGATAGAGCCCATAGTAGCTTGTGGCTGCACACGGATGTTTCTAGTATGAATAATCTCATGATCCCTTTGAGCCTGGGTGGCGGTCCATAGAGAAAACAGACAATCGCTGGAATACCCAGGTGCCTCAATCCACCCAGATGTGTGTTTAAGTTGCCACCTGAAATAAACCATTAATTTAACAATCTCACAGATGGCATGGATACACTCACCCAATCCACATCTACTAGCATAGCATGGCAATATAAGCAAACATAGAAGTAACTCCCAAGGGTTTGATAATAAAACAGGTAATAGGTACTACCTCATCTACTCCCCCAAAACCCATAATTTAATTAGATCCTAATCATGCAATGTTTGAGGATTGATCTAATGCAATAAAACTGGGTTGTAAAGAGGTATGATCAAAGTGTTACTTCCCTTGCTGATGATCCGTGAAACCTAGAGATTCAAAGTAGCAAGCGGCGCACTTCGGGTACTCTATCGCAAACAAACAAGCATACAATAAGTACTCATCTCATGCACAGGTAAAACTCAAAAAATAGATCTAACCAGAAAGTTCAACTTAAGAACTCCGGTTTGCAAAAAGAATCAAATCGAACGAAACAACGAAAGTCAAACGGCGAAAGAAAAAAGCTTCGTTTACTAATCTGGATCTAAGTCAAATTTTACAGAAGCAAAATCTTATTTGAGTTGGTTAAACGGAAAGAGGGTTTCGAGACGAAACTGCAGGCGCTTGAATCGCCTGATTCCAATAAACGAGCGAAAATTTATACTAGAACGAAAATCGGATCAGAAATTTATACGACGAACAAATTAACGAACGAAATGTTCGTTTTTTGGAACTAAACGGTGAACGTGTCCGTTAAAACGAATGAACACTCGCTAAATAAACTAAACTGGAAATAAACCAATCTAATTAGAAAAAATTGATCTAAAAAACCGAACAGAAAACCGAACGGTTTTCTTGAGGAAAACCGCCGGCGGCGGGGCGAGATCAACCCTGGCGGGTCAGCGGCGGCTTCGGCAGGGTCCGGCGGCGGCGGCGGCGACTCCGGCGGCGGCGGCTCCGGTGGGGGGTGGCGGAACGGCAGGCGGCGGCGGCGACGGCTAGGGTTAGGGTTTGGCGTGGCGCGGCTCGATGGGCTGATGGGCTCGGGGCGGCGCCTTATAAAGGCCCGGCCGGACGGAGTCCTGGCCGAACACGGCCCAAAGTCGGTTCACGTTTTTTTAAATAATTACGCGCAGAAAAACAAATAAAAGAAATACTAAACGGACTCCAAAAATCCTGAAATAAATTTTCCCCGACTTCTAAAATCAAGTCGGACAAGATGAAAATTTATTTGGGGCCTAAATGCAATTTTGAAAAACACGCATTTTTTCTAAATTCAAATAAAATAGCAATAACTCCCAAAATAAAATCATATTTGATTTTATTATTAAATCCTCAATATTTCTTTATTTTGGGAAAGTCATTTTATTCCCTCTCTCATATTTTTATAATAGAAATAATTGAAGATAAAATAAATAAAATCAAATGATCCTATTTTCAAAATTTGAGAAAACTCAAATATGAAAATAACGAAATCCCCAACTCTCTTCGAGGGTAGTTGAGTTGCGTAGAATTTCTTAGGATCAAACCCACAGGCAAATAAAATATTATATGCAGTGATGATCTAATGTATAACATTCCAAATTGAAAATTTGTGATGTTACAAACCTACCCCCCTTTAGATGAATCTCGCCCTCGAGATTCGGGTTGGCTAGAAAATAGGTGAGGGTGGTCCTTCAGCAGTTCTTCCTCTCGCTCCCAGGTGGCTTCATCCTCGGTGTGGTGGATCCACTAAACTTTGCAAAACTTGATAACCTTGTTGCGGGTGACTGGTTGGCATACTCAAGAATCTTGACTGGTTTCTCCTCATAGGTCAAATCACTGTCCAACTGAATCGCTTCCCACGGCACTGTATCCCTTAGCAGTATATTAGCCATCTCTGCGTGACACTTCTTCAACTGGGAAACATGGAATACATCATGAACTCCTGACAATCCTTCGGGCAATTCCAACTTGTAGGCTAATTCTCCCATACGCTCCAAAACCTTGTATGGTCCTACAAAACGTGGCGCTAACTTTCCCTTGACTCCAAAGCGCTTAACTCCTCGAAGTGGAGATACTCGAAGATAAACTCGGTCTCCAACTTCGTAAACTGTTTCCTTACATTTAGAATTTGCGTAGCTCTTCTGCCTGGACTGGGCTACCTTGAGCCTGTCACGAATCAATTTCACCTTCTGTTCAGACTCCTTAATCAAATCCGGTCCAAACAACGGGCAGTCTCCAACTTCATCCCACGACAATGGGGTCCTGCACCTCCTTCCGTACAAGGCTTCGAAAGGGGCCATCTTCAAACTGGATTGATAACTGTTGTTGTAAGAGAACTCTGCATATGGCAAATTGTCGTCCCAACTAGATCCATAATCTAGCGCACAAGCTCTCAGCATATCCTCCAAAATCTGATTGACTCTCTCGGTCTGTCCATCTGTCATGTGGATGAAAAGCTGTACTGAACTCTAGCCTGCTACCCAAACTTTCGTGCAACTGATTCCAGAACTTTGAGGTAAACTGGGTTCCTCTATCTGATACAATGCTCCTCGGAACTCCATGCAGACATACGATCCTGGTCATGTATATCTTTGCCAACTTAGCACTGGTGTAAGTAGTCTTCACTGGGATGAAATGAGCTACCTTTGTCAAACGATCGACTACAACCCAAATCGAGTCATAGCCTGAACGAGTTCTGGGCAAACATGTAATAAAATCCATGCCTAGCTTATCCCACTTCCATTCGGGTATTGGCAATGGCTGGAACAATCCTGCTGGCTTCTGATGCTCTGCCTTTACCCTCTGACATACATCACAAACTGCTACATACTCCACAATATCCTTCTTCATTCCGGTCCACCAGAAAGTATCCTTCAAATCCAAATACATCTTGGTATTTCCTGGGTGAATCAAATATGGTGAATCATGGGCCTCCTGCAGAATTAACTTCCTGATCTCCGGGTCATTGGGCACAAAAACACGGTCTTCAAACCATAGAGTATCGTGCTCATCCTCACGAAATCCTTTAGCTTTTCCTTTGCTCATCTTCTCCTTTATAGAGGCAACCTCCTTGTCAGTCTTCTGAGCTTCTCTGATCTTATCCATCAAGGTAGACTGAATCTCCAATGCTGCTACATAGCCTCTCGGAACTATCTCCAAACATAGCTCACGAAGGTCCTCGGCTAACTCCTTCGGTAAATCTCCCGTCATTAGTGTGTTGACATGGCTTTTACGGCTCAGCGCATCGGCTACTACGTTAGCCTTTCCGGGATGATAATGCAATCTCATGTCATAATCCTTGATGAGCTCCAACCATCTCCTTTGCCTGAGATTTAGCTCCTTCTGCGTGAAAATATACTTCAAACTCTTGTGATCCGTGTACACTTCACAATGGTTTCCAATGAGAAAATGTCTCCAAGTCTTTAATGCATGCACTACGGCTGCTAACTCCAAATCATGCGTGGCATAATTCAACTCATGAGGCTTAAGCTGTCGTGAGGCATATGAAACAACTCTTCCCTCCTGCATAAGCACTGCTCCAAGTCCTCGACGTGAAGCGTCGCAATACACCTCATAATCCTTGTTCTGATCCGACAAAATCAACACTGGTGATGTAACCAAACGTTTCTTCAACTCCTGGAAACTGGCCTCACATTCCTCAGTCCATATGAACTTGGTATCCTTCTTCAACAACTCCGTCATAGGCTTCGCAATCTTCGAGAAATTTTCAATGAATCTCCGGTAGTATCCTGCAAGTCCAAGAAAACTCCGGATCTCTCCAACTGTTGTTGGTGCTTCCCAATTTGTCACAGTGACAACCTTGGTGGGATCTACTGCTATACCTTCTCCGGATATAACGTGTCTGAGGAATCCAACTTCCTTCAACCAAAACTCACATTTGCTAAACTTGGCATATAACTGATGTTCTCTGAGCTTCTCAAGTACCAAACGCAAATGCTCCTTATGCTCCTCTTCATTCTTCGAGTAAACCAGAATATCATCAATGAACACTACGACGAACTTATCCAAAAACTCCATAAACACTTTGTTCATCATGTTCATAAAATAGGCAGGTGCGTTAGTCAGACCAAATGACATAACGGTATACTCGTACAGCCCATACCTGGTGGTAAAAGCCGTCTTAGGTATATCCTGTTCTCGAATCTTCAACTGATGGTATCCTGATCGCAGATCGATCTTGGAAAATACCTTAGCTCCTTGCAATCGATCAAACAGATCATTGATCATCGGTAGTGGGTACTTGTTCTTGATTGTTACTTCATTCAATCCTCGATAATCAACAACCATCCTTAACGATCCATCCTTTTTCTCCACTAGAAGTACTGGCGATCCCCAAGGCGAAGAACTTGGGCGAATATAACCTTTATCCAGTAACTCTTTAATCTGCTTCTTAATCTCCTCCAAATCCTTTGCGGGCATCCTGTATGGTCTCTTAGATATTGGCCCTGTGCCTGGCAAAAGCTCAATCAAAAACTCAATATCTCTATCCGGTGGCATGCCTGGCAACTCCTCTGGAAATACGTCAGGGAAATCCTTCACCACTGGTACTTCCTCCTGCACAACTCCTGATAAGGAATTTACTTGAGTCCTCTTCGGCACATGCCGGGATACATACTTGATCCTTCTTCCTTCTGGCGTCGTAAGCAAAATTGACTTAATGGCGCATTCAATGTTCCCTTCATACTTCGATAACCAATCCATGCCTAATATCACATCCAATCCTTTAGATTCCAATACTATTAGGTCTGAGGGAAATACATAGTTACCAATCCTTAATGGTAACCGATCACACCATAGAGTAGCCATATACTCTACTCTAGGCGAGGTTACTAACATGGGTGACCTAAGGGCTTGGGTTGGCAGTTTATACTTATCCACAAATCCCCTTGAGATGTATGAATGCGATGCACCAGTATCAAAAAGAGCGAGTGCAGTAAATGACTTAACCAAAAACTTACCTCTTAATGCATCTGGCTGAGCCTCAACCTCCTCCACGTTAACGTGGTTCACTTGTCCCCTATTGAAAGGGTTCAGCTTCTTCCCAGAGCTTCCATTACCATTTCCATTCTGGGCTTCAGGACATTCATTGGCGTAATGTCCAGTCTTCTGACACTTAAAGCAAGTGACTTGGCTCAAGTCTCTCTTGGCTGGTGTTGATGGGTTGGTATGGTTCTGGCCGTTGCTTCCTCCATTCCCATTACCATTCTTGGGGCCATTATGATTGTGCGAGCTTCCTCCCCCATGGGTATGATGAAAAGGTCCTCCCGGTTTAGGGGTAAAATGCGGCTTCTGCTGAGCTCCAGAATTGTACTTCCCTTGTCCATACTTCCTCTTACGGTTTTCAATCTGCTGCTGCTTCCCTTCAATCATAAGTGCGTGATCTACCAACTCCTGGTAGTTGTTGAAGCTTGCTACCATCAACTGCATGTTCAACTCATCATTCAGTCCTTCCAGAAACTTCTCCTGCTTAGCTGCATCCGTAGCAACGTCATCTCGGGCATAACGTGCTAGCTTACTAAAGTCATCCAAATATTGGCCAACTGTCCATCCTCCTTGGCGCAAGTTGCGAAACTCACGCTTCTTCATGGCCATAGCTCCTGCTGAAACATGGGCAGTACGGAAAGCCTGCTGAAACTGGTCCCATGTGACAATGTCGATAGGGTAAGTGGCTGTGAAATTCTCCCACCATGATGATGCGGGTCCTTCAAGCTGATGTGCGGTAAATTTCACATTTTCCACATCTGTGCATCCTGCCGTGGTCAACTCCCTTGCTGTCTTGCGCAGCCAATCATCTGCAACAATCGGCTCGGTGCTACTGGAGAACACCGACGGATTCAGCCTAAGAAAACGGGTTAAGTGATCAACAGGTGGTGGCGGTGGTGGGTTGTTGTTGTTGTTCCCCTGATTCTAATTCTAGACTAGTAACTACATCAACGTATTCTGCTGCTGGATCAACTGAGTGAGCTCCGGTGGGAAGGTAAATCCGGGGTCACGTCTCAGAGGCATCTGATGGGTTTAGATGGGAGATATTAGAATAGAATGAGGTCTAATGGGAAAACACTACCCAAATGCACATGAGGCAATGCACACAAAATCACTTCATTCAATCAAACAAGGGCATACAATCGGTCTAGAACTATCGTTATAAAAGTGCTTGGACTATGCTATATACATGGTGGAACACTACTACTGTTATGGTGGTCGACTAGAAAAACTGCTCCGATGAAGACTCCATGATACCCGCTCCAGCTTCGTCGACATAGTCATCATCGCTGTCATCTAGATCCGAGTCGGTGTCGTCGATGATGATGTAGTTCTCCGGGCAAGTGCAATCATCTTCTCCTCCAGTTGCGGGAAATCCCATGAACACTTTTACCTTCTTCTTCATATCATCATTCTTCTCCACTAGTGTTGCTATTTCCTCCTCATATCCATCGCACATTGACTTGAGTTCTTCTTCCAGCCCCGTGATTCTTGTCATCGCCTTCTTTAGATCTATCATGCCTGCACACATCTGGTTCTCCTGGCGTCGAATGTGATGATTTAACTCCTGGATGAAAGCGGCAATTGATCTATCCTTCCTGGTGCTGATCATCTCCCATTGCTCATCTTGGCACCCACAAATCTGGTAGATAGTATCCTTGAGATCATTGCGATAAACTTCTCCAATACGTCACATGGTGATGTGGGCTGCCATGCTCTTTCCTAGACTCCAGGTTGGTGCATCAAAGGAAAACTCTATGGGCTCAGTGACGAGCATGAACGTCCTTCCTGGAAATTGAAATTGAATCATCCAGCGCTCCTCTTCAGGTAAAGTGGAGTTGTAGGTTCCGGTGAAGCTTGGTACTCCGATGTTCAGGTACTTAGTGACTTCCTTCAGGTGGCGTCCAAAGGGTGTATCTTCATCTGGTTGCATGAACTTGTTCCTTACATCCGCCATCCTACAGAGTATAAACGATGAGAAGTCAGAAATGAGAAGAGTGAGTAGTGATCTAGGGCTTTAGCTTAGTGGCCGTGTCCTACAGTCAGCATGTGCTCTGATACCATCTTGTAGCGACCAGACCTCAACCAGTCTGATCTCTGTGCATCAGTGTCATCCCTGGATCAGTAATGCTAACACGCACAATACTTGAAGGATTTATAACAGAGTAGCAATCACACTCTTATTACATCGAATGTCTCAAAAGAGAACTTATTGCAATAAATATGGCTTAAGGCCATCTAGCAACGATAACAGCGGAAGGCTTGGAAGATAAGCGAGTCCATCAACTCCAACGGCATCACTGAGTATAGAGCCACGACCTAAAGGCACCTTACTCGTTGTCTAAAAAGTCTGCAACATGAACATTGCAGCCCGAAAACGGGTCAACACATGGAATATGTTGGCAATGTAACACATAGAGAGTAATGAAAGAATAAAGCTATACTACATGCATATATGGCTGGTGGAAAGCTCTATGGTTACAGTTTTGCGTAAAGCCAATTTTTCCCTACTGCAAAGGAATAAATTTTATTTAACTATCATGGTGGTTGTTAAACATTGAGAGTGTAGACACCTTCTCAATCCCAATTAAGCATCATCATTAAAACCCAACAATATTAATTAAAGTAACATGATGAGATTCACATGATAATCCAAGTACTAGATACTCAAGACATCCATAATCGGGGACACGGCTAACCATGATTAGTTTATACACTCTGCAGAGGTTTGCGCACTTTTCCCCACAAGACTCGATCTCCTCCGTTGGGATTCTCGCACTACCTGATGTTTGAGAAACAGATGACCGAGACATAGCCTTTCAGAAGCGCTAGCACCTTACGATCGGGTAGACAGTACCAACCTACATCCCCTGCATCTGCTAGTCTACCACTATAAGAGTTCACACGACTTAGTCAACTATGCTAGAGCCCATAGTAGCTTGTGGCTGCACACGGAAGTTTCTAGTATGAATAATCTCATGATCCCTTTGAGCCTGGGTGGCGAGTCCATAAAGAAAATAGGCAATCGCTGGAATACCCGGGTACCTCAATCCACCCAGATGTGTGTTTAAGTTGCCACCTTAAATAAACCATTAATTTAACAATCTCACATCTGTCATGGATACACTCACCCAATCCACGTCTACTAGCATAGCATGGCAATATAAGCAAACGTAGAAGTAACTCCCAAGGGTTTGATAATAAAGCAGGTAATAGGTACTACCTCATCTACTCCCCAAAAACCCACAATTTAATTAGATCCTAATCATGCAATGTTTGAGGATTGATCTAATGCAATAAAACTGGGTAGTAAAGAGGTATGATCAAAGTGTTACTTGCTTGGCTGATGATCCGCGAAACCTAGAGATTCAAAGTAGCAAGCGGCGCACTCCTGGTACTCTATCGCAAACAACAAGCATACAATAAGTACTCATCTAATGCACAGGTAAAACTCAAATAAGAGATCTAACCAGAAAGTTCAACTTAAGAACTCCGTTTTGCAAAAAGAATCAAATCGAACGAAACAACGAAAGTCAAACGGCGAAAGAAACAAGCTTCGTTTACTAATCTGGATCTAAGTCAAATTTTACAGAAGCAAAATCTTGTTTGAGTTGGTTAAACGGAAAGAGGGTTTTGAGACGAAACTCCACGCGCTTGAATCGCTTGATTCCGATAAACGAGCGAAAAGTTATACTAGAACTAAAATCGGATCAGAAATCATGATCAGAAATAATTACAGAAAATCCGAGAAAAAGAAAAACAACGAACAGATTAACGAACGAACGTTCGTTTTCTGGAACTAAACGGTGAACGCATTCGTTAAAACGAACAAACGAGCGAACGCTCGCTAAATAAACTAAACCGGAAATAAACCGATCTAAATAGAAAAAACTGATCTAAAAAAACCGAACGAAAACCGAACGGTTTTCTCGAGGAAAACCGCCGGTGGCGGGGCGGGATCAACCTCGGCGGGGCGGCGGGGTTCGGCGGCGGCGGCGGCTCTAGCGTCGGCTCGGGCGGCGGCGGCGGCTAGGGTTAGGGTTTGGTGCGTCGCGGCTTGGTGGGCTGACGGGCTCGGGGCGGCGCCTTATAAAGGTCCGGTCAAACGGAGTCCTGGACGAACACGGCCCAAAGTCGGTTCGCGTTTTTTTAAATAATTACACGCAGAAAAACAAATAAAAGAAATACTAAACTGACTCCAAAAATCCCAAAATAAAATTTCCCCGACTTCTAAAGTCAAGCCGGAAAAGATGAACATTTATTTGGGGCCAAAATGCAATTTTGAAAAACGCGCATTTTTCCTAAATTCAAATAAAATAGCAATAACTCCCAAAATAAAATCCTATTTGATTTTATTATTAAATCCTCAATATTTCTTTATTTTGGGAAAGTCATTTTATTCCCTCTCTCATATTTTTATAATAGAAATAACTGAAGATAAAATAAAATAAATCAAATGATCCTATTTTCAAAATTTGAGAAACTCAAATATGAAAATAACGAAATCCCCAACTCTCTCCGAGGGTCCTTGATTTGCGTAGAATTTCTTAGGATGAAACCCACAAGAAAATAAAATATGATATGTAGTGATGATCTAATGTATAACATTCCAAATTGAAAATTTGGGATGTTACATTGTGTCTATCATTCCTCTTCTAACCGGAGTCTCATCCAATTCTTTCATTTTGCCAAGTTCATATTCTATGCCTTCCATTTCCAACCGGAGTGTTGTCGTAATTGATCTTTATCGTTCCTTGTACATATCGTTTCAACCGGAGTGCTTGCATGTACTTCTTGTCCATTGTTCTTGTCATTTATAGCTTTGCAAACTCCAAGGTTCACATGGTGTTCCTTGTTTCTCTTCTCTACCAGTGCGCTTTCATATTATTTTTGGTCCATCAAGCTCTTGTTTCATGTCCTTCAACCTAAAAGGTTCTCGCAATGTTCCTTGTTCCTCTTTTATAATGGAGTAGTTTCAACTTCTTGCATCTTTATTGGATTCCTTCATTCAATTTGTTTAACCTCTCAAGGTTCGTTGGTTTCACTCTTTTGTAAAAGAAGCAACTTTATTTTACCTCTTGCTCTTCCGCTTCTCTCCAGTGCCATCCTTAGATCTCGGGACGAGATCTCTTGTAAGTGGAGGAGTGTTGTGACGCCCCAAGACCGACGCTCCAGAAGCCTTCCAGTTATTTTGTTGTTGCTGTGTGTTTTATTTGTTTGTTGCATTCATCATCGCATCATTCGCATTGCATCGGCACTCCGTTGCCGTCATGTTTTCATAAAGCTTGCATCCGTTCGTACTTGCCACGTCCCCCCTTGTCTTCGTTGACCGTTTCGAGACCAATCAGGGTTTTCGAGTCCCTCTTGTCTGACGGCATAAACTCTATTCTATGAGCTCATCAACCCCTCCTTGTCTACGTGGCCTTTTGTTAGGCCCCTCATGCGCGTCCGAAAGTTTTCCCGAACCCAACCCGGACAGTCGTCGCCGTTGGGTCCGGATCATCCCCTAACATCCCTAAAACATCTTCATTTTGTTATTTGGGCTACCTAACCTATTTTTCTCGACCGCCCGATTCCGATCGAGCGGACCGAGTTAATCCCTACCCTAATCTCCTACCTATTTAAACAGACCAACCCTAAATTCTAGGGGATTTGTCCCTGCCGCCGCCGCACTCATCTCCCACCTCGGGATCCATCTCCACACAATTGACATCTTCCTCATGTTCTCCCCGATCCAAAAATGCTCTCGCAGCCGACCTGAGCTAGCCACCTCTCGCTCCACGCTGCATCCCCGCCGCCTCGCTTGAGGTCCAGATCGGGAGGAACCCAAGCTCTCGAGCGAGACCGAGCTCCTTCATCTTCATGGAGCGCCGACGACCAGCACAGCCTCGCTGGAACCCCACCAGGAACGCCATGGCCACCGCCCATTCTAGCTTCGTCCCCAATGCCCTCTCTCCACGGCGTGCTCCATCTTGCCTGCCCGAGCGCCGGAGGTCCCGCGAGCCTTCGCTCGTTCGCGTTGTACGCCGCCGCTCGCCAGGGAGACCACCGCGGCAAGGCCAGCCCTCGTCACCTTTCTCCTTTTCCATCCTTCTTCTTCCACCTCCCTAATTTCTCCGCTCCCTCTATGCCGCCATGGACAGGGCTTCGACGCCGCCGTCCTCGTGTTGCATCGCCGCCACTGTCGTGTCTGCCTCCCTCTACCTCGCCAAGTCCCTGAACTGCCATGTCCGCAGGAGCCAAGCTCGCGGACGGCTTCCTCCAGGTTCGACCGGACTCCTCCAGCCACGACCCTTCCTGACCGGATCACGTGCTGTTGCCGTCCCAGCGCCGACGACCAAGCCGCATGCCCAGTTCCCCTGCACCGAGTCCCCTGCATCGAGCTGTCGCTCGCCTTCAAGCCGCCGCACCAAGTTCCCCGTTTTCGGCCTCCGCCAGCCTCCCTTCATTGCGCCATCATCGCTGGATCAGCATCGCGCCAAGTCCCGTGCCCTGCATCGCCTGCGTCCTCCTTCATCGACTTGTTGCAGACACGGAGGACAGAGGAGGACGAGCGTTGACCTCGCCCGCTCGATCCCCTACCTCCGCCGAACTGGGCCTTGGCCCATGGTGAGGCAACCCCCAGCGCCTCCTTTTTTTCCATCGGTTGGCCCAGTTCCAGCAGATTCGGCCCATAGACGTTTTTTTTCGTTCTGCGATTTTATCATTTATCCAGGCAATTGCATATTTACAAGAAATTGCCATCATTTTAAAATGCTCATACCTAAATAACCATGCATCGTATTAAAACAAACTATACATGTAAAATGCTTAGAATTTGATCTACTTTCATAATATGCAACTTTCATCCATGTTTAAAATGTTGTTTGATTATTTTGCTAAATAACATGCTAAAATGATTTATTTCATAAGTAATTAACCGTAGCTCGGTTTTAAATAAACTTTATATGTAAATGGGGTAGAAAAATGCATAGATTAACTTGGTGCACTTTACATTCATGTTTAATAAATCTAAAATTGTGTTTAGGGCAGAACAGTACCAAATTCAAATATTTCATTTGGGGATTTTCCAGACTTGTTGTTTGTTGTTCCGGCCTCATTTAAACTTGCATAGATGTGTAGTTTACATATGCTTCACCTCTTGCAATGTTTAACAACATCTAATATTATTGAGTACCTAAACGGGAGAGAACTAAATAAATGAATGTGGTGTTTCGTGAACATGCATCTTGTTACATGTTGAGCTCCACTTAACTTGTAGTTTTGTTTGTGCACTTTGCTATGCCAAGCATATTTAAACTGGACATGCAGCATACTTGATTGTGCATCATGCCATGTCTATGTGGTGGTTGTTTACCATGTTGTTTTCTTCTTTCCGGTTGTACTTCTTCTTGATAGTTCCGGCCACGTTGCGATTGTTAGGACCCGTTCGACGACGTTGGTTCGTCTTCTTCATGCATTCAGTCTTCTTCCTAGCGGGATTGTAGGCAAGATGACCATTACCCTCGATATCACTTTTATCTTTGTTTCCTAGTTGTTCGTTCTATCGCTATGTCACGCTACCTACCACTTGATATATCATGCCTCCCATATTGCCATGTCAAGCCTCTAACCCACCTTCCTAGCAAACCGTTGTTTGGCTAAGTTACCGCTTTTGCTCAGCCCCTCTTATAGTGTTGCTAGTTGGAGGTGCCTTGTAGGTTGTTCCATGTTGGAACATGGATATGTTGGGATATCACCTTATCTCTTATTTAATTAATGCATCTATATACTTGGTAAAGGGTGGAAGGCTCGGCCTTATGTCTGGTGTCTGGTGTTTAGTTTCACTCTTGCCGCCTTAGTTTCCGTCATACCGGTGTTATGTTCCTTGATTTTGTGTTCCTTATGCGGTTGGGGTTATGGGACCCCCTTGACAGTTCGCCTTGAATAAAACTCCTCTAGCAAGGCCCAACCTTGGTTTTACATTTGCCTGCCTATAACTTTCCCTTGGGTTTTGCAGACTCGAGGGTCATCTTTATTTTAACACCCCTCGGGGGGCAGTGTTCCTCTGAGTGTTGGTCCGAACCGAATAGATTGCGGGGCCACCTCGGGGAAACTTGAGGGTTCATTTTACTCGTAGGATGTCTCATCCGGTGTGCTCTGAGAATGAGATATGTGTAGCTCCTATCGGGATTTGTTGGTACAGTCGAGCGGTCTTGCTGGTCTTGTTTTACCATTGTCAAAATGTCTTGTAACCGAGATTCCGAGACTGATCGGGTATTTCCGGGAGAGGAATATCCTTCGTTGATCGTGAGAGCTTTTAATGGGCTAAGTTGGGACACCCCTGCTGTCGGTGTCAAAACCGGCGGATATCGGGTAGGGGGTCCCAAGCTGTGTATCATGGATCGATGGGTAACAGGAAACAGGGGACACAATGGTTACCCAGGTTCGGGCCCTCTTGATGGAGGTAAAACCCTACGTCCTACTCTTGTTTATATTGATGGAGTATCAAGTACAGAGTTGATCTACCTCGAGATCATATGTTGTGGTCTAAAACATGAGGGTATGATGAATAATGCCATAATCATCTATTGACTAGCCTGGCCTCGGCTTATATAACATACCAGAGGCCTAGGATAACAAGAGTCCTACTCGAATACATCGGTGGAGAGGAGTCCTTGTCTTGATCACCAAGTCTTGTGGAATCTTCCTCGTATATGTCTTCGGATTTCCGAACTGGCCCATGAGTAACCAGCCATGGGGGTCCTCGGCCCAATCCAACTGAACGGGAGACGATGTGGTTAGTACCCCCTAGTCCACATGGTTCATATTGTGGCGTAATACAAGAGCAAGGAACGAAATTTAAAACTAAAGGTTTTTAAGCATGGAAGCGACTTAGCTGGTTAATGTGCTCGGTGTCGATGCACGGTCCGAGCTTACGGCGGGACAAGGTCCCAACCCCCAAGCCGGTCCCGAGGTGGCGGAGCGAAGAGCTCGACACTCCGAAGTGGCGACCTAGCACGTCCAATGCAGGCCGGAGTGTGACGCCGAAGTCCCCGGCGTGGCTTAATGAAGTAATGACGAAGCCCTCGGTCCAACCGAGGTGACGTGGTACGTCGGTACGCCGAGGTGAGAGTGCTGCCCGACCTGAATCCTTTACCTGTGCATAGAAAATAGTGCAAGCCGGAGATAATAGGAATAATAAAAATATTGTTGCATAATTAATAATTTACGCAAAGTGAGTAATAAAATAAATATGGCCCGTGTGCCGAACACTCAATAAGGTAGAGCTCTCTCAGCGATGCCGAAGTTCTCGAGGCAACCGAACATGTCGGTATGGCGATTCGACCAACAAGATGATCGCTCGAGCTGATTGGGACAACGACGTCGGCTTGCCAAAGTGATCGCATGACACAGTCGAAGTCGATCACCTACACACATAAAATAGTGTGGTCCAAAAAGGACAATTTCTTTTTGCAAAAATAATTTATTGAAAGAGATGTGGCCTGGCGCCGAAGTCATGTCGATGCAGGGCATTGGCGTGACGTGGTGAAGGTGTGACCAAGCCTGAATTCGCAGGCCGGTCTGAGTTCCGGATGCGGTATTCGCCGAACTTTATACGGAGACTGATCAACCACCACGCAACTGTTGTTAATGCGGCCACCATTTGATAGACCTGTGTACAGAGGATGAAACATACCAAAGTAATAATTCCTTGGGAAAAATAAACCCAAGCAAGAAAAAATACTAGGATTAATAGCACCTGGTTTATGTGTTGTAGCAATCTGAAGAAAGGTTACTCCCAAAACTGGGACTCGATCCGCACACCCATTGCCTGATGGGCGATAAAGCGATGGTATGTCGATGCTGGCAAAGGAGGGCTTGCCGAGGCAAAGCCCCCGGTCCAGCTAATCGTGACGAAGCTGGTCGACTGGTGACGCCGAATTCACCGGAGTATGTTGATGAAGAAATAGCAAAGTCCCCGGTCTAGCCGAGATGACAGAGCGGGTCAGTAAGGAGATGTTGCAGCTGCCATGTCAGCCGAGGTGTTGAAGCAGTTCGGCGTGATGGACATCAACTTGAAAAAGCAAAAGTGCGGCCATGCCGACGCTGGTCATAACTTGTGATGCGGTCAATGCCGAATTGATGAAGTGACCGAGCGGTGATGTCAGCGCGCCTGACCCGTGCAATCCATGGGGCGATGGTGTTGGTGATGATTTATCCTTCGCGATGCCGACCTCTTGTTCGGCTTGCCGAGCTAATGATCCGATAAGGTTAGGCTCGGCTCGATGAAGCAACGATCTGTCTAGCGCAAGTCGGCAGACGTGGAGCAATGTTACCCGACTGGTGTGACACCAGCGTGATGGTGAAGAGTGCCTCAAGGAGGGATTAAACTTTTATGGGTACGTGTTAAAAACAATGCACGATACCCCAGGAGAAAATTCCTTTAAGAAGGTTGTCCAATATCACGTTCATAAAGAAACATGAATTCTGTTCGGATCCGTATTCGCGCAGAAAACACATCCGAAAAGTGATGCACTAATCGGAAGGTTCCCGGAGTTTGGACGGTCGGATCGAGCTGAAAGTTTGGGGGTGGTAGATATAGGAATTCTGCAGTCGATCAACGGTTGGATCTTCCAAAGGACGCCGAGCTAGGTGTTGGAGACCACGCCCTAAACTCGTCTAGATTCCCATCCAGATTTGACAGGGCTCTGGTATATCGTAGATTGTCGGAGATTCCTCCATCGGAACTCGACAAAATTTTGCATGGTTGTTGTAGACTCAATTCCACACAATTCCAGCAAAGGAATCGTCAAAGCGATGCTCGAGGAGGTGGTGGCAGCGGATACAAGTTCGCTATTCGGAAAAACAGCACGGCCGCCCGAGGATAATGTTGACGTTGAGCCCCCGAGCTCCACGGATGATCCCTTCATGATCTTGATAGAGATCGGAGTTGATGTTGATAAAGTACCCCGTCCGAACATGACGATCGGAGATAGAGTGCGGTCCTCGGTCGAGCCAAGGTGACGAGTCGAGCCGGCGATGAAGAAGCCGGCGTCGCAGTTGATCTGCGGGCGAGCCATTGATCCTTTGCCGATCACACAGTGGAGCTCTCAATGAAAGCACCATTATCGGTGTCAAAACCGGCGGATCTCTGGTAGGGGGTCCCAAGCTGTGTATCGTGGATCGATGGGTAACAGGAAACAGGGGACACGATGTCTACCCGGGTTTGGGCCCTCTTGATGGAGGTAAAACCCTACGTCCTGCTCTTGTTTATATTGATGGAGTATCAAGTCTAAAACCTGGGGGTATGATGAATAATGCCATAATCAGCTATTGACTAGCCTGGCCTCGGCTTATATAACATACCAGAGGCCTAGGATAACAAGAGTCCTAGTCGAATACGTCGGTGGAGAGGAGTCCTTGTCTTGATCACTAAGTCTTGTGGAAACCTCCTCGTATATGTCTTCGGCTGTCCGAACTGGCCCATGAGTAACCGACCATGGGGGTCCTCGATGCAATCCAACTCTTCGGGAGACGATGTGATGAGTACCCCCTAGTCCAGGACACCGTCACCTGCAGGGTATAAACTTTTGAGAGCTGTGCCCGCGGTTATGTGGCAAATGGGAATTTGTTAATATCCGATTGTAGAGAACTTGACACTTGACTTAATTAAAATGAATCAACCACGTGTGCGCTACCTCTTGAGCATGTGTTGGTTTTCCCTTGAAGATGAAAGGGTGATGCAGCAAAGTAGCGTAAGTATTTCCCTCAGTTTTTGAGAACCAAGGTATCAATCTAGTAGGAGACTACAATAAGTCACCTAGTACCTGCACAAACAAACAAGAACCTCGCAACCAACGCGATAAAGGGGTTGTCAATCCCTTCACGGTCACTTACGAAAGTGAGATCTGATAAAGATAATAAGATAAATATTTTTGGTATTTTTGTCGTATAGATTGAAAATTAAAGATTGCAAAATAAATAGTAAAGTAGAATTGTAGATCGGAAACTTATATGATGTAAAGTAGACCCGGGGGCCATAGGTTTCACTAGTGGCTTCTGTCAAGATAGCATATATTATGGTGGGTGAACAAATTACTGCCGAGAAATTGATAGAAAAGAGCATAGTTATGATGATATCTAGGCATGATCATGAACATATGCATCACGTTAGTGTCAAGTAGACCAAAACGATTCTGCATCTACTACTATTACTCCACACATCGACCGCTATCGAACATGCATCTAGAGTATTAGGTCCATAAAAATAGAGTAACGCATTAGGCAAGATAACATGATGTAGAGGGATAAACTCAAGCAATATGATATAAAACCCATCTTTTTATCCTTGATGGCAACAATACAATACGTGTCGGTTCCCTTTCTGTCACTGGGATCGAGCGCAAGATTGAACCCAAAGCTAAGCACTTCACCCATTGCAAGAAAGATCAATCTAGTAGGCCAAACCAAACTGATAATTGAAAGAGACTTGCAAAGATATCAAATCATGCATATAAGAATTCAGAGAAGAATCAAATATTGTTCATAGATAATCTTAATCTTAATCTTAATCTTATTCATCGGATATCGGCAAACACACCGCAAAAAGAATTACATCGAATAGATCGCCAAGAACATCGAGGAGAACTTTGTATTGAGATCCAGAGAGAGAGAGAGAGAGAGAGAGAGAAGAAGGCATCTAGCTAATAATTATGGACCCGAAGGTCTATGGTAAACTACTCACACATCATCGGAGAGGCTATGGTGTTGATGTAGAAGCCCTCCGTGATCGAATCCCCCTCCGATAGATCACCGAAAAAGGTCCCCAGATGGGATCTCATGGGTACAGAAGGTTGTGGCGGTGGAAAAGTGGTTTCGTTTCTCTCCTGGATGTTTTCTGGGTATAAGAGTATATATAGGCGAAAGAAGTAGGTCGGTGGAGCTGCGAGGAGCCCATGAGGGTGGGGGGGCCGCCTGGCCCCCTGGGCGCGCCGCCCTACCTTGTGGCCGCCTCGCTGCTTCCTTGACGTCCACTCCAAGTCTCCTGGATTGCATTTGTTCCAAAAAAGATCCTCGCGAAGGTTTCATTCCATTTGGATTCCATTTGATATTCCTGTTCGGTTAATAGGTTAGTCCCAAAATAATAAAAAGTGTACAATAAAGCCCATAAACATCGAAAACAGATAATATAATAGCATGGAATAATCAAAAATTATAGATACGTTGGAGACGTATCAGTGTGTAGCCGTGATGGTCTCTTTTCAGCGGAGTCCGGGAAGTGAACACGGTTTTGGAGTTATGTTTGAACATAAGTCGTTTCAGGACCACTTCTTCATCACTTCTAGCTTCATGACCGTTGCGCGGCTTCTCATCTTACTCTTATTTGCGTATGTTAGCCACCATATTTTCTTAGCGCTTGCTGCAACTCCACCTAATTACCCTATCCTACCCATAAGCTTAAATAGTCTTGATCTCGCGGGTGTGATATTGCTGAGTCCTTGTGACTCACAGATACTTCCAAACAGTTGCAGGTGCCGATGATACCAGTGCAGGTGTTGCTACCAAACTCAAGTGGGAGTTCGACGAGGACCTTGGTCGTTACTATGTGTCGTTTCCTGATAATCAGTAGTGGAGGCCAGTTGGGACGATCGGGGATCTAGCATTCGGGGTTTATCTTCCCTTTTCATTTGGATTTGACCGTAGTCAGTCTATGAGAGTATTTGGATGATGTAAGAATTATTTATGTATTTTGTGACATTGCGAGTGTAAGCCAACTCTATTTATCCCTGTCTTATTCATTACATGGGATGTTTGTGAAGATGACCCTTCTTGCGACAAAACCACTATGCGGTTATGTCTCTAAGTCATGCCTCAACACGTGGGAGCTATAGCAGGATCGTGGGCATTACACATAGTTTGGATAATATTACTTTCAACATTAATGGGCATACCTGAGATATAATGTTTTATTCGTTGCCCATTGACAACCTTCGGATTAGTACCTTCGGCATTATTTATTTTGATGGCTCCAGACTGATAAACCTCCTCGATAACGTAGGGGCCTTCTCATTTTGAGGGGAGTTTTCCTGCAAAGAATCTGAAACGAGAGTTGTACAAAAGAACATATTCTCTAACTTTAAACTCACGCTTTTGGATTCTTGTGTCATGCCATCTTTTAACTTTTTCTTTTAATAATTTTTCCATTTTCACAAGCTTGGGTTATCCATTCATCTAATGAGCTAATATCAAATAACCTCTTTTCACCAGCAAGTTTGAAATCATAATTGAGTTCTGTGATGGCCCAATATGCTTTATGTTCTAACTCAAGAGGCAAATGACAAGCTTTTCCATAGAATATTTTATAAGGAGACATACCCATAGGATTTTTTATATGCCGTTCTATAAGCCCAAAGTGCATCATCTAATTTCTTAGACCAATTCTTCCTGGACCTATTGACAGTCTTTTGCAAAATTAATTTTATTTCTCTATTGCTAAGTTCAGCTTGACCACTAGACTAAGGATGATAAGGTGATGCAATTCTATAGTTAACATCATACTTGGCAAGCATTTTACTGAAAGCACCATGAATAAAGTGTGAACCACCATCAGTCATTAAATATCTAGGGACTCCAAACCTTGGGAAAATAACTTCCTTAAGCATTTTAATAGAGGTATTGTGATCAACACTACTGGTTGGAATAGCTTCTACCCATTTAGTAACATAATCTACAGCAACCAAAATATGTGTATACCCATTAGAGGAAAGAAAAGGTCCCATGTGATCAAATCCCCAAATATCAAATGGTTCAACAGCAAGTGAGTAGTTCATAGGCATTTCTTGACGCTTACTGATATTAGCTATTCTTTGACATTCATCACAAGATAAGATGAACTTACGGGCATCCTTGAAGAGAGTAGGCCAATAAAATCCAGATTGCAATACCTTGTGAGCAGTTATATCTCCAGCATGATGTCCTCCACAAGCTTCGAAGTGACATTTCCGTAGGATTTGTCCCTGTTCATGCTCAGGTACACAACATCTAATAATACCATCTACTCCTTCTTTATAAAGATGTGGGTCATCCCAAAAGTAGTGTCTTAAATCATAGATGGATTTTTTTCTTTTGTTGATAAGTGATACGTCCATTTTGCATCATGCTTTTATATCGATATTTATTGCATTATGGGCTGTTTTTACACATTATGTCACAATAATTATGCCTATTCTCTCTTATTTCACAAGGTTTACATAAAGAGGGAGAATGCCGGCAGCTAGGATTCTGGGCTGGAAAAGGAGCAAATATTAGAGACCTATTCTGCACAGCTCCAAAAGTCCTGAAACTTCACGGCAGACGTTTTCAGAATATATAAAAAATACTTAGCGCAAGAAGTTCACCAGGGGGGCCACACCCTGCCCACGAGGGTGGGGCCGCGCCCTACCCCCTGGGCGCGCCCCCTACCTTGTGGGCCCCCTGGTGGCCCTCCGATGGCCATCTTCTGCTATATGGAGTCTTTCAATGAGAAAAAAATCGTAAGCCATCTCCTCGGACGAATCTCCGCCGCCACGAGGCGGAACATTGGCGGATCCAATCTAGGGCTCCGACAGAGCTGTTCTGCCGGGGAAACTTCCCTTCGGGAGGGGGAAATCATCGCCATCGTCATCACCAACACTCCTCTCATCGGGAGAGGGAAATATCCATCAACATCTTCACCAGCACCATCTCCTCTCAAAATCCTAGTTCGTCTCTTGTATCCAATTCTTGTCTCCAAGTCCGGGATTGGTACTAGTAGGTTGCTAGTAGTGTTAATTACTCCTTGTAGTTGATACTACTCGGTTTATTTGGTGGAAGATCATATGTTCAGATCCTATATGCATATTAATACCCCTCTGATTATGAACATGATTATGCTTTGTGAGTAGTTACGTTTGTTCCCGAGGACATGCGAGAACTCTTGCTATTAGTAGTCATGTGAATTTGGTATCTGTTCGATATTTTGATGAGATGTATGTTGTCTCTCCTCTAGTGGTGTTATGTGAACGTCGACTACATAACACTTCACCATTATTTGGTCCTAGAGGAAGGCATTGGGAAGTAATAAGTAGATGATGGGTTGCTAGAGTCACTGAAGCTTAAACCCTAGTTTATGCGTTGCTTCGTAAGGGGCTGATTTGGATCCATATGTTTCATGCTATGGTTAGGTTTACCTTAATACTTTTGTTGTAGTTGCGGATGCTTGCAATAGTGGTTAATCATAACTGGGATGCTTGTCCAAGTAAGGACAGTACCCAAGCACCGGTCCACCCACATACCAAATTATCAAAGTACCAAACGCGAATCATATGAACATGATGAAAACTAGCTTGACGATATTCCCATGTGTCCCCGGGAGCGCTTTTCTCTATATAAGAGTTTGTCCAGGCTTGTCCTTTGCTAAAAAAGGATTGGGCCACCTTGCTGCACTTTATTTACTTTTGTTACTTGTTGCTCGTTACAAATTATCCTATCACAAAACTATCTGTTACCACTTATTTCAGTACTTGCAGAGAATACCTTGCTGAAAACTGCTTATCATTTCCTTCTGCTCCTTGTTGGGTTCGACACTCTTACTTATCGAAAGGACTACGATAGATCCCCTATACTTGTGGGTCATCAAGACTCTTTCTGGCGTCGTTGCCGTGGAGTGAAGCGCCTTTGGTAGGTGGAATTTGGTAAGGAAAATTTATATAGTGCGCTGAAATTTACTGTCACTTGTTACTATGGAAAGTAATCCTCTGAGGGACTTGTTCGGGGTATCTTCACCCCAACCAGTAGAGAAAAGAGTTGCTCCTCAACCTACTGAACCTACTGAAAATAAAAATGTCTGCTTTGAAATTCCTTCGGGTATGATAGAAAAACTGCTAGCTAATCCTTTTGCAGGAGACGGAATAACGCGTCGTGATGAGCACCTAATATATGTGGATGAAGTTTGTGGATTATTTAAGCTTGCATGTGTACCCGGAGATGTTATTAAGAAGAAGGTATTCCCTTCATCTTTGAAGGAAGATGCATTGACATGGTATAGGCTATGTGATGATACGGGGTCATGGAACTACAAACAATTGAAATTGAAATTTCATCAAAAGTTTTGTCCTATGCATCTTGTTCATCGTGATCACAATTATATATATAATTTTTGGCCTCACAAAGGAGAAAGCATCGCTCAAGCTTGGGGGAGGCTTAAATCAATGTTATATTCATGCCCCAATCATGAGCTCTCAAGAGAGATGATTATTCAAAATTTATATGCTCGGCTTTCTGATAACAATCGCACCATGCATGATACTTCTTGTGCTAGCTCCTTCATGACGAAGACTATTGAATTCAAATGGGATTTATTGAAAAGAATTAAATGCAACTCTGAAGATTGGGACCTCGACAAAGGTAAGGAGTCAGGTATGACACCTAAGTTTGATTGTGTTAAATCTTTTATGGATACCGATGTTTCCGTAAATTTAGCACTAAATATGGACTTGACTCTGAAATAGAAGCTTCTTTCTGTGAATCTTTTGCTACTCATGTTGATATCCCTAGGGAAAAGTGGTTTAAATATCATCCTCCCATAGAATTAAAAGTAGCTGCACCAATTAAAGTTGAAGAAAAGACTGTCACTTATAATGATCCTATTGTTCCTACCGCTTATGTTGAGAAACCACCTTTTCCTGTTAGGATAAAGGATCATGCTAAATCTTCAACTGTGGTTCGTAAAAGCAATATTAAAACTTATACACCTCCTAAGCAAATTAAAGTTGAACCTGATATTGCTATTGTTAAAGATCTCCTGTCTGCTAATATTGATGGGCATGTTATTCATTTCCTTGATGAGACTGCTAGAATTGCTAAACCTTGTGCAAAAGATAAAAACAGACCTGTGGTAGGCATGCCTGTTATTTCTGTTAAAATAGGAGATCATTGTTATCATGGCTTATGTGATATGGGTGCTAGTGCTAGTGCAATACCTTATGACTTATACAAAGAAATTATGCATGATATTGCACCTACTGAGATAAAAGATATTGATGTCACAATTAAACTTGCCAATAGAGATACTATTTCACCAATGGGAATTGTTAGAGATGTTGAAGTCTTGTGTGGGAAAGCTAAATATCCTGCTGATTTTCTTGTTCTTGGTTCCCCAAAAGATAGCTTTTGTCCCATTATATTTGGTAGACCCTTCTTGAACAATGTTAATGCTAAGATAGATTGCAAAAAGGATGTTGTTACTATCTGTTTAGATGATATGTCTCATGAATTTAATTTCTCTAAATTTAGTAGTCAACACCGTGAAGAAGAATTACCTAGTAAGGATGAAATTATTGGTCTTGCTTCTATTGTCGTACCTCCTAGTGACCCTTTAGAATAATATTTGCTAGACCATGAAAATGATATGTTTATGAATGAAAGAAGGGAAATAGATGAAGTATTCTTCAAACAGGAACCTATTCTGAAACACAATTTTCCTATTGAAATCCTAGGGGATCCTCCTCCACCCAAGGGTGATTCCGTGTTTGATCTTAAACCATTGCCTGATACTCTTAAATATGCTTATCTTGATGAGAAAAAGATATATCATGTTATTATTAGTGCTAACCTTTCAGAGCATGAGGAAGAGAGATTATTGAAAACTCTAAAGAAGCACCGTCCTGCTATTGGGTATACTCTTGATGATCTTAAGGGCATTAGTCCCACTCTATGTCAACATAAAATAAATTTGGAAGAAGATGCTAAACCAGTTCATGATCATCAACGACAGCTGAATCCTAGAATGAAAGAAGTGGTAATAAAGGAAATACTAAAGCTCCTTGAGGAAGGTATAATCTATCCCATTGCTGATAGTCAGTGGGTAAGTCGTGTCCATTGTGTCCCTAAGAAGGGAGGTATTACTGTCGTTCCTAATGATAAAGATGAATTGATTCCTCAAAGAATTATTACAGGTTATAGGATGGTAATTGATTTTGCAAATTAAATAAGGCCACTAAAAAGGATCATTACCCCTTACCTTTTATCGATCAAATGATAGAAAGATTATCCAAACATACACATTTTTGCTTTCTAGATGGTTATTCTGGTTTCTCGCAAATAACTGTGTCAGCCAAGGATCAATCAAAGACTACTTTTACTTGCCCTTTTGGTACTTTTGCTTATAGACGTATGCCTTTTGGTTTATGTAATGCACCTGCTACCTTTCAAAGATGCATGATGGCTATATTCTCTGACCTTTGTGAAAAGATTTGTGAGGTTTTCGTGGACGATTTCTCCGTCTATGGATCTTCTTTTGATGATTGCTTGAGCAATCTTGATTGAGTTTTGCAGAGATGTGAAGAAACTAATCTTGTCTTGAATTGAGAAAAGTGCCACTTTATGGTTAATGAAGGTATTGTCTTGGGACATAAAGTTTATGAAAGAGGTATTGAAGTTGATAAAGCCAAGGTTGATGCTATTGAAAAGATGCCATGCCCCAAGGACATAAAAGGTATAAGAAGTTTCCTTGGTCACGCCGGATTTTATAGGAGGTTCATTAAGGACTTCTCAAAAATTTCTCGGCCTCTGACTAATTTATTACAAAAAGATATACCATTTGTCTTTGATGATGATTGTGTAGAAGCATTTGAAATACTTAAGAAAGCATTGATCTCTGCACGTATTGTTCAGCCACCTGATTGGAATTTACCCTTTGAAATTATGTGTGATGCTAGTGATTATGTTGTAGGTGCTGTTCTAGGGCAAAGAGTTGATAAGAAATTAAATGTTAGTCAATATGCTAGTAAAACCCTAGACAATGCTCAAAGAAATTATGCTACTACTGAAAAAGAATTCTTAGCAGTTGTATTTGCTTGTGATAAGTTCATACCTTATATTGTTGATTCTAAAGTAACTATTCACACTGATCATGCTGCTATTAAATATCTCATGGAAAAGAAAGATGCTAAACCTAGACTTATTAGATGGGTTCTCTTGGTACAATAATTTGACTTACATATTGTTGATAGAAAGGGAGCTGAGAACCCCGTTGAAGACAACTTGTCTAGGTTAGAAAATGTGTTTGATAACCCACTACCTATTGATGATAGATTTCCTGATGAGCAATTAAATGTCATAAATGCTTCTCATACTACTCCATGGTATGCTGATTATGCTAATTACATTGTTGCCAAATTCATACCACCTAGTTTCACATACCAGCAAAAGAAAAAGTTCTTCTATGATTTGAGGCATTACTTTTGGGATGACCCACATCTTTATAAAGAAGGAGTAGATGGTGTTATTAGACATTGTGTACCTAAGCATGAACAGGAACAAATCCTATGCAAGTGTCACTCCGACGCTTATGGAGGACACCATGCTCGAGATAGAACTGCACATAAGGTATTGCAATCTGGTTTTTATTGGCCTACTCTCTTCAAAGATGCCCGTAAGTTTGTCTTATCTTGTGATGAATGTCAAAGAATTGGTAATATTAGTAGACGTCAAGAAATGCCTATGAACTATTCACTCGTTATTGAACCATTTGATGTTTGGGGCTTTCACTATATGGGACCTTTTCCTGCCTCTAATGGTTATACACATATTTTAGTTGTTGTTGATTACGTTACTAAGTGGGTAGAAGCTATTCCAACTAGTAGTGCTAATCATAACACTTCTATTAAAAATCTTAAATAAGTTATTTTTCCAAGATTTGGAGTCCCTAGATATTTAGTGACTGATGGTGGTTCACATTTTATTCATGGTGCTTTTCGTAAAATGCTTGCTAAGTATGATGTTAATCATAGAATTGCATCGCCTTATCACCCTCAGTCTAGTGGTCAAGTAGAATTGAGTAATAGAGAGCTCAAATTAATTTTGCAAAAGACTGTCAATAGGTCTAGAAAGAATTGGTCCAAGAAACTTGATGATGCATTATGGGCCTATAGAACTGCATATAAAAATCCTATGGGTATGTCTCCATATAAAATGGTTTATGGAAAAGCATGTCACTTACCTCTCGAACTAGAACACAAGGCATATTGGGCTATTAAAGAGCTCAATTATGATTTTAAACTTGCCGGTGAGAAGAGGTTATTTGATATTAGCTCACTCGATGAATGGAGAACCCAAGTCTATGAAAATGCCAAGTTGTTTAAAGAAAAAGTTAAAAGATGGCATGATAGAAGGATACAAAAGTGTGAGTTTAATGTAGGTGATTATGTATTGCTATACAACTCTCGTTTAAGATTTTTTGCAGGAAAACTTCTCTCCAAATGGGAAGGTCCTTACGTTATCGAGGAGGTCTATCGTTCCGGTGCCATAAAAATCAACAACTTCAAAGTCACAAATCGGAAGGTGGTGAACGGTCAAAGAATCAAACATTATATCTCAGGTAATCCCATAAATGTTGAAACCAATGTTATTGAAACCGTAACCCCGGACGAATACTTAAGGGACACTTTCCAGAACGTTTCAGACTCCGAAAAGGAATAGGTATGTGGTACGGTAAGTAAACCGACTCCAAAACAGTTTTTAAGGCAATATTTCTCCGTTTTGGAATATTTAGAAAAATAGAAAAATAAGAAGCGGTCCGGGAAGGACATGAGGGCTCCATGAGGGTGGAGGGCACGCCCTACCCTACTAGGCACGCCCCCTACCTCGTGGGCACCTCGTGCACTCTCCGGACTCCGTTTTCTTGCACAATACGTATTTTGGTCGGTAAAAATTCATTATATAATCTCCCGGGGGTTTTGACTCCCGTATCACGTAATTGTCCTCTGTCTGTGTTTCAAGCTATTTTTCTGACAGATCCAGGACGTCATGTCGTCTTCAAGTGCCCCCAAGGACCATTTCTTCGAGAAGGTCATCAACCCCAACCTCGCGGAGGTGCTGCAACACCCTCAAACCATTGAGATGTGTGAGGGGTTGTTGCACATCCGCGATGTTGAGGGACCAAGGAAGACCAGAAGCACGGAGGCAAGGCTCGAGGCATTGGAGCAAGATGTTTTCAAGTGTCAGGAGATGGTGGAGCGTGGACTTGATTCCAATCACATTATGATCACGGAGTTCACCAACAACCATAAGCTGGACGTCAAGGACATTGGGGAGGCCATCTTCAAGCTTCATGAGAAAATCGAGCACCTCCAAGCCCAGATCTATGACCAGCAAAATCAAAACTGTGAGTATGAAATATAGATTCAAGAGGATGAGTTTGGCTGCATATTTGAGGTTCCAAGAGACTCGATCATCCTTCTATGATGGTGAGCCTATGCCTTGGAAGAAGGATGACAAGCCTATGCCATAAAAAAACCATCACCTTCTTCACCAACAAAGAAGAATTGAGTATCTGGTATGGGAACTCCCCTTGGCAACTGCCAAGCTTGGGGGAGTGCCCCGGTATCATATCACCATCACTTTTATCTTTACCATTTTTCTTAGTTCGATCCTTTTGGTAATATCTTGATCTAGTAGAATAAAGTTTATGGCCTCATCTAGTTTTGAGTTTTGCTTTATGATCCCTCTATGTAATCGAGTCCGTGAGCTATATATAGTAAAGATTAGTGTTGAGTCAAGGCCTTGATTACTTTCCCGTGATCCTAAGTGAATAAAAGAAAAGAGAAAAAAAGTGGGAAACAAAGAGATCATATGGATCTTATGGAGAGTAATGGGCTCACATAGAAAAAGTAGGATGAATAAAAGTTGTTGAGAGTTGACAAACATAGTTTTGGTCATCGTTGCAATTAATAGGAAGTAATAAAGAAAGAGAGGTCTTCACATATAAATATACTATCTTGGACATCTTTTATGATTGTGAGCACTCATTAAAATATGACATGCTAAAGAATTGATGTTGGACAAGGAAGACAACGTAATGGGTTATGTTTTCTTACATTTGAGATAAATTATATTGTCATGGATTATCCAACATGGTTGAGCTCGCCTTTCCCCCTCATTCTAGCCAAATTCATCGCACCAAGTAGAGATACTACTTGTGCTTCCAAATACCCTTAAACCAGTTTTGCCATGAGAGTCCACCATACCTACCTATGGATTGAGTAAGATCCTCCAAGTAAGTTGTCATCGGTGCAAGCAATAAAAATTGCTCTCTAAATATGTATGACTTATTAGTGTGGGAGAAAATAAGCTTTATACGATCGTGTGATATGGAAGAAATAAAATCGACAGATTGCATAATAAAGGTCCATATCACAAGTGGCAATATAAAGTGACATTCTTTTGCATTAAGATTTTGTGCATCCAACCATAAAAGCGCATGACAACCTCTGCTTCCATTCGCGAAGGGCATATCATTTACTTTTATCTCCTACCTTGCATAAGAGTCATGGTGATCTTCACCCTTCCCTTTTACATTTTATCCTTTGGCAAGAATAGTATGTTGGAAAGATCCTGGTATATATATGGCTAATTGGATGTGAGTTTTCATGAACTATTATTGTTGACATTACCCTTGAGGTAAAACGTTGGGAGGCAAAACTATAAGCCCCTACCTTTCTCTGTGTCCGATTAAAACTCCATACCCATAAGTATTGCATGAGTGTCAGCAATTGTGAAAGACTATATGATAGTTGAGTATGTGGACTTGCTGAAAAGCTCTTATATATAGACACTTTCCTATGTTATGATAAATTGCAATTGCTCCAATGACTGAGATTATAGTTTGTTAGTTTTCAATGAAGTTTACGATTCATACTTGAAATTGTGATTGAATTATTACTCTAGCATAAGAAATCACATGACAAGAATTATGTAAGTTGTTGTTCTAAGAATGATCATGATCATGATGCCCTCATGTTCATATTTTACTTTTGTCAACACCTCTATCTCTAAACATGTGGACATATTTTTCGATTTCGGCTTTCGCTTGAGGACAAGTGAGGTCTAAGCTTGGGGGATTTGATACGTCCATTTTGCATCATGCTTTTATATCGATATTTATTGCATTATGGGCTGTCATTACACATTATGTCACAATACTTATGACTATTCTCTCTTATTTTACAAGGTTTACATAAAGAGGGAGAATGCTGGCAGCTGGGATTCTAGGCTGGGAAAGGAGCAAATATTAGAGACCTATTCTGCACAGCTCCAAAAGTCCTGAAACTTCACGGAAGACGTTTTCAGAATATATAAAAAATACTGAGCGCAACAAGTTCACCAGGGGGGCCACACCCTGCCCACAAGGGTGGGGGCGCGCCCTACCCCCCTGGGCACGCCCCCTACCTCGTGGGCCCCCTGGTGGCCCTCTGATGGCCATCTTCTGCTATATGGAGTCTTTCAATGAGAAAAAAAATCATAAGCCATCTCCTCGGACGAAACTCCGCCGCCACGAGGCGGAACCTTGGCGGATCCAATCTAGGGCTCCGGCAGAGCTGTTCTGCTGGGGAAACTTCCCTCTAGAAGGGGGAAATCATCGCCATCGTCATCGCCAATGCTCCTCTCATCGGGAGAGGGCAATCTCCATTAACATCTTCACCAGCACCATCTCCTCTCAAAACCCTAGTACATATCTTGTATCCAATTCTTGTCTCCAAGTCCGGGATTGGTACTAGTAGGTCGCTAGTAGTGTTAATTACTCCTTGTAGTTGATGCTAGTCGGTTTATTTGGTGGAAGATCATATGTTCAGATCGTATATGCATATTAATACCCCTCTGATTATGAACATGATTATGCTTTGTGAGTAGTTACGTTTGTTCCTGAGGACATGGGAGAAGTCTTGCTATTAGTAGTCATGTGAATTTTGTATTCGTTCGATATTTTGATGAGATGTATGTTGTCTCTCCTCTAGTGGTGTTATGTGAACGTCGACTACATAACACTTCACCATTATTTGGGCCTATAGGAAGGCATTGGGAAGTAATAAGTACATGATGGATTGCTAGAGTAACAGAAGCTTAAACCCTAGTTTATGCGTTGCTTCGTAAGGGGCTGATTTGGATCCATATGTTTCATGCTATGGTTAGGTTTACCTTAATACTTTTGTTGTAGTTGCGGATGCTTGCAATAGAGGTTAATCATAAGTGGGATGCCTGTCCAAGTAAGGAAAGTACCCAAGCACCGGTCCACCAACATACCAAATTATCAAAGTACCGAACGCGAATCATATGAACGTGATGAACACTAGCTTGACGATATTCCCATGTGTCCTCGGGAGCGCTTTTCTCTATATAAGAGTTTGTCCAGGCTTGTCCTTTGCTACAAAAAGGATTGGGCCACCTTGCTGCAATTTATTTACTTTTGTTACTTGTTGCTCGTTACAAATTATCCTATCACAAAACTATCTGTTACCACTTATTTCAGTACTTGCAAAGAATACCTTGCTGGAAACCGCTTATCATTTCCTTCTGCTCCTCGTTGGGTTCGACACTCTTACTTATCGAAAGGACTACGATAGATCCCCTATACTTGTGGGTCATCAATAAGTAAAGCTAGGTGGTAAATATTTAGCAACAATGTAATTAGCATAATCAACATACCAAGGAGTACAATGACCAACAATTATTGCAGCTAACTGCTCATCAGGAAAACTATCGTCAATAGGTAGTGGGTCATCAGGCACATTTTCAAGCCTAGATAGATTATCAGCTACGGGGTTCTCAGTTCCTTTTCTATCAATGATGTGTAAATCAAATTCTTGTAACAAGAGAACCCATCGAATAAGTCTAGGTTTAGCATCTTTATTTTCCATAAGATATTTAATAGCAGCATGATCGGTGTTAACAATTACTTGGGAATCAACAATATAAGGTCAAAATTTATCACAAGCAAACACCACTGCTAAGAATTCTTTTTCAGTAGTAGCATAATTTCGTTGAGCACAGTCTAGAGTTTTACTAGCATAATGAATAACATTCAGTTTCTTATCAACTCTTTGTCCTAGAACAACACCAACAACATAATCACTAGCATCACACATAATTTTAAAAGGCAAGTTCCAATCAGGTGGTTGAAAAATAGGTGCAGAAATTAAGGCTTCCTTGATTGTTTCAAAGGCTTCTAAACAATCATCATCGAAAACAAAAGGAATATCCTTTTGCAAAAGATTCGTAAGAGGCCTAGAAATTTTAGAAAAGTCTTTGATAAATCTCCTATAGAACCAACATGACCTAATAAACTACGAAAACCTTTTATATCTTTAGGACATGGCATTTTCTCAGTTGCATCAACCTTTGCTATGTCCACTTCAATATCTCTTTCAGAAATTTTATGACCCAACACAATGCCTTCATTAACCATAAAGTGGCACTTCTCCCAATTCAAGACAAGATTTGTTTGCTCACATCTCTGCAAAACTCGATCAAGATTGCTTAAACAATCATCAAAAGACTTCCCATAAAGAGAAAAATCGTCCATGAAAACCTCAACAATCTTTTCACAAAAGTCAGAGAGTATAGCAGTCATACATCTTTGAAAGGTAGCAAGTGCATTACATAAACCAAAAGGCATACGTCTATAAACATAGGTTCCTACAGGACAAGTGAAAGTGGTCTTTTCTTGATTACGTTGAGAAACAGGTATTTTTGATAAACCAGAATATCCATCAAGGAAGAAAAAATGTGTGTGCTTAGACAATCTTTCAAGCATTTGATCAATAAAAGGCAGAGGTAATGATATTTTCTAGTTGCTTTGTTTAATTTTCTAAAATCAATTACCATTCTATAGCCTGTAACAATTCTTTGTGGAATAAGTTCATTCTTATCATTAGGAACAACAGTTATACCTCCTTTCCTAGGGAAACAATGAACAGGACTTACCCATCTACTATCAACTATAGGATAGATTATACTTGCTTCCAGAAGTTTTAATATTTCCATTCTTACCACTTCTTTCATCTTAGGATTTAACCGGCATTGGTGATCAACAACGGGTTTAGCATCAAATTCCATATTAATTTTGTGTTGACATAGAGTGGGACTAATGCCCTTTAAATCATCAAGAGTATATCCAATAGCAGCTCGATGCTTCCTTAGAACTTTCAATAATCTTTCTTCTTCATGTTCTGAAAGGTTAGCACTAATAATAACAAGATATATCTTCTTTTCATCAAGATAAGCATATTTTAAAGTGTCTGGCAATTGTTTTAATTCAAACACAGGATCACCTTTAGGTGGAGGAGGACCTCCTAGAGTTTCAATAGGCAAGTTGTGCTTAAGCAGAGGACGTTGTTCAAAGAAAACCTTATCTATTTCATTTCTTTCATGCATATGTGAGTCATTTTCATGCTCTAGCAAATATTGTTCTAAAGGATCAGTAGGTGGTACAACAATATTATGAAGACTAATTAATTCATCCTTACTAGGCAATTCTTTTTCATGAAGCTTTCTACTAAACTCGGAAAAATTAAACTCATGAGACTCATCACCAAAACTAACACCGACAGTTTGTTTCTTACAATCTATTTTAGCATTAACGGTGTTCAAGAAAGTTCTACCAAAGATAATGGGACAAAAGTCATCTTGTGGGGAACCAAGAACAAGAAATCAGTTGGGTATTTTATTTTCCCACACAAGACTTCAACATCTCTAACAATCCCAATTGGTGATATAGTGTCTCTATTAGCCAGTTTAATACTAACATTTGTGTCTTCTATCTCTGTGGGTGATATGTCATTCATAATTTCTTTTTATAAGGTGTAAGGAATAGCACTCACACTAGCACCTATCTCACATAAACCATGATAATAGTGATCTCCGGTTTTAACTGAGATAACGGGCATGCCAGCACAGGTCTATGTTTATCTTTTTTTTATCAGGTTTGGCAATTCTAGCAGCTACTTCACAGAAATAAATAACATGTCCATGTACTTGTTCTTACAAGATATCTTTAACCATAGGAATACTAGGTTCTACTTTGATTTATTCATCAGGTTTAGGTGTTTTAATATAGCTTTTGTTAACCCCAGTTAAAACTTTAGCATGTTCCTTTATGCCGGTGTACAAAAGTAGGGGCGCATCATTGTACCCCTTTTTCCCGTGCACGGGCAGTTAGAGCCGCGCCCACGGCCACACCAAGCAGAACGAGGGAGGTGAGCCAAGGTAAGATCGAATCCCAAGAAAATCAAAGCAATGCCAAGGCCAAGACCACAAAGAGCAGAGGGACGAAGCAAGTTCCCCCGGCAAGACCCTTGCCTGGTGGCCTCAACGGCCCCGGCAAGACTCTTGCCGGGACAGCCCGCCCTGCACAAACAGAGCGAGCCACCCATGAGCCCACGGCCCCCAGTGCCATCACTAGCGTGGGGCCAGGGCTCGGGAAGGCACCCCTGTGGTGGTGTGAAGATCTTTGTGAAGACATATTCAAGATCAGATTAGAAGATGACGATTCTCGGCAAGATCCTTGCCAAGGAAGGCCGCCAGACCCCCGACAAGATATTTGTCGGGGACGACAACACGCCACGGTGAGCCCCTTGCCGGGCCACCCTTGCCCGTCCGCTCAGCCTCGCCGTCGCGGCCCATGTCGAGCTGGAAGATCCGCTGGCAGAAATGGGCGTGCACCATCACTGTGAAGTTGTGGTCAAGGCCAGGGCAGAGCAGCATGATGTCGGCGGGGTTCGTGAAGAGCCAGGCTAGCCTCCCCTAGTTATGCAGAGGAGCGATCCGGCAGTGGATGAAGTCCGCCCCTATCATCTCAAGGGTGAGCCCCGCCTGGGTAAGCCGGAGAATCCTGGTGGTGGCGACCGTGAGCTTTCCTTCGTTGGCACCGATGTCGCTCCAATCGCTTCCGCGAACCGGCAGCGCCCGGTGAACTCTGCATAACACCGGTGGGTCCTTCTCTTCGATCCAGCACCACCGGCTCCGCCATTCTTCACACCTCTCCTTCATGGTGCCGTCCGGGTATGCTCCCTTGGATTTTGGGATCCAGGCGATGCACCCTGAGATGGCACCGCCCGTTTGGATCTGAGGGAAGAAGTAATGGCGGAAGAGCGCCGTGTTGGGGTGCACCCTGGCAAAGCCTTCGCAGAGGTGCACGAAAATGGCCATGCACGCCACCGCATTCGGAGTAAAATCCATGAGGTGGAAGCCGAAGGTGTGCATGATGTCGCTGAAGAAATCGAAGAAGGGAGGACAAAGCCGCAAGAAAAATAATCAACAAAGAAAGGGTACCGATTTGGGGCAGCCTCAGCGCAGTTGGCGGGGATGACGCGCGTGGCAGGATGCCCCGAATTCTCTCCCCCCGTTTTCACTCCCCACAGGGGCCTGAAGGAGTCCCGAAGCTCGAACACGTCAACCGTCGAGGGGAAGAAGGCAGACTGCGTCCGCTTCATCTCCAGCGCACTCTCCGGCGGCTCCGCGGCTCTGGCGTCCTAGGCCACTCCCTTGCCCTTGGTGAATTTTGGCGCCATGGCGACCGGGGTAGGAGGGCAGGACAGAGGGCGGCGGAAGCGCAACGACGGCAAGCGGGGACGAAGCTTAAGGAAGAAGAGGAAGGCAGACGGAGGTTTCCGGGATTCGGGTTGTGCAGAGGGTAAAAGGAACAATGCACCCGTGGTTATCCCTTTTTATGGGGAAGCCGCGGGGCGTGCTGCCAAATTACTGCGACGTGACGCATGCATGTGGAAACCGTCCCACGCATGTCGCCCACGTCACGCACACCCATCCACACCGCACCACGCGCGCGAATCATGGGAGGCGGAGCGCACGAAGAATCTTACCACGGTAAAAACCACCCCACCTGCCCGCGCACCGTTTTGGGCCTGGCCCAACAATGTGTTGCGCTTATGTGTGGCCCAGGCCTGGAGGCTCCTGTCGGTGCACAAAAATAGGGGCGCATCTTTGTACCCATTTTTCCCGTGCACGGGCAGTCAGAGCCGCGCCCACGGCCACACCAAGCAGAAGGAGGGAGGTGAGCCAAGGTAAGATCGAAGCCCAAGACAATCAAAGCAACGCCAAGGCCAAGACCACAAAAAACAGAGGGACGAAACAAGTTCCCTCGGCAAGACCCTTGTCGGGCGACCTCAGCGGCCCCAGCAAGACTCTTGTCGGGACAGCCCGCCCCGCACCAACAGTGCGAGCCATCCTTGAGCACACGGCCCCCAGTGCCATCACCAGCATGGGGACAGGGCTCGGGAAGGCACCCATGTGGTGGCGTGAAGATCTTTGCGAAGACATATTCAAGATTAGATTAGAAGACTACGATTCTCGGCAAGATCCTTGCTAAGGAAGGCCACCAGACCCCCGGCAAGATCCTTGCCGGGGATGACAACACGCCACGGCGAGCCCCTTGCCGGGCCACCCGGCAAGCCCCTCGCCAAAAACGCTGACAAGGCCACCGCCAAGCCCACGTCAAACAAGCTTCCACCACTGTTCACATGCGGCTGCCAGCCCAACCAGCCGGGTGGGCACCTGCGTGGCAACATGCAGCTCCCAGGCCAACTCATCAAGCGCCTGCGTGGCGGCATGCAGATCTTCGTGAAGGCTCCACCACCGCGCCAACTCAGCTGCCTGCCTGCCTACATGGCACCACACGCATCCCTGCCCGAGGCACGTGTCGAAGCAAGGAGGAGCAGTGACGGACGGGATGGGCCTCGCTCCCGTCCCCGATAAAGCAAGAGGACACCTAAGCGATGCATTAAATACACCTTGTCCTATAATACAAGGGATAACCTCGTGCCACTGTAGACCTTTCAACCTCCTGTTTGCCACTGTGGCAACCCCTTTTTCCTATAAAAGGAGGCCCGAGGCGACGAGGAGGGGGATTCGGCTCTTTTGAACCACATGCTGACCATAGCTAGTTCGAGAGCTCAAGAACTCTCAGAAATACACCCACCAAAGCAGGACTTGGGTTTTCCGCATCGTCGTGGCCTGAAGTTGGGTAAACGATCCTTGTGCTGCCAACTAGCCTTGCTCTCCTCGCAACCCTGCGCCCCGGCAACCGTAGTAGGGATTCTTGTGATCCCATAGGTGTCGTTCCGCACCGACATCCTTGGCACGCCAGGTAGGATGTGAGAATCTAGTCTGGTAGTTAGCCTAGCGGTTCTTCATCGCTTTCGGTTTCTGAGAAGAAGGCGGCTGGAGGAACGACGCCGTCTCGGCGACAGAAAAGCTAAGCCATTCAGAGCCTTGGATTATTTCCTCTTACACTTAAGGTTATCGTCCTCGTAGATCTGGCCTATGT